>NC_088192.1:0-308333 GCF_028769735.1 Zonotrichia leucophrys gambelii | reverse complement strand
TTCCATCTGATATCCAGGGGCTGGAGCTGTGCGCAGGGAGTACATCAGCCTTAAAATTGGGTTGTGTCCGAGGCCAGGGGATTTCATGGCGCAGCCATTTCATGGAGAACCACCTGGATCTCCTGCTCAGCCCTGCAGGCAGCGAGCCCAGCTCCTGCGGGCTGGCAGGCGGCTCCCAGGGCTTTATCCCCTCGCAGCTGTCGCTGGGAGGTGAGGTGAGGCTGCAAAGCCCCCGGGACCGCCTCCCGAGCCTGGCAGGATTGTCCGGGCAAGCTCGGGGGCTCTGCGGGATGTGTGGGATGAGCTGTGGGGTTCAGGGCGCTGGAGGGGGGGAGCAGCCGGGCCGGGTGTGCCCCTCTCGGGTGCCTTGGGCAGGAGGTGCTGTGCCAGCCCTGCTCCCAGCGCGGCCCCGGGAGCCGGGAACGCTGCGGGATGGATGGAACGGCAGATCCTCCACTGCCGCGTGGCCTGAGCGGGGTCACTGCATCCATCCACCCATCCACCCATCCACCCATCCATCCATCCATCCACCCATCCACCCATCCACCCATCCACCCATCCACCCATCCATCCATCCATCCACCCACCCATCCATCCACCCACCCATCCACCCATCCATCCATCCACCCATCCATCCATCCCCCATCCATCCACCCATCCATCCACCCATCCATCCATCCATCCATCCATCCATCCATCCATCCATCCATCCATCCATCCATCCATCCATCCATCCATCCATCCATCCATCCATCCATCCATCCATCCATCCATCCATCCATCCATCCATCCATCCATCCATCCATCCCGTGTGTGGCACCATTCCAGGCAGTGCCGAGCGCCACATCACCGGGCCTGGCAGGGCAGAGGGCACGGGAGGCTGAGGTCCCAGCAGAGGGGATCTGGGGCTGGGTGTGCCCATCCCTTTGGGGACACGCATGGCAGTGTCCAAGCTGGGGTGCTGTGCTGCAAGGGCTTCCCCACCACCCCAAAATCCACTGCTGGGGCTCCACCCGTGCTCCAGCCCCTCCTCCTGCCTCAGTTTCCCCGCAGGAGAACCAGACTTGCCTGAACCTCCCAGACCTGAGGAGCAGGTCCTGGAGGGGAGGAGGGCTGGGAGCAGGCTGGGACTCGCCCTGGCCAGGCTCAGCACCCAGGTGAGACACAACCTGCCCCTGTCCTGTGCCTGTGCCCATGAGCTGCCTGCAAGGAAAACCATCCCCGAGGGCTGGCCTGGCACCTGGCTCGGGTGTGCCAGGGTGTCACTGGGTGTCACCGGTTGGTGCAGCTCCGTCCCCAGCACCCGAGGCTGTGGCTGAGACCCAGCGCCCTCTCTGCACCCCTGGCTCAGCAGGGATGGGGTGGGACACACTGCAGGACGTGTCCTGCTTCTCCTCACACCCTTCTCCATCCCAAAACCGCTCCTCACTGTGGGTGCTGCAGAGCAAAGGGCCCAGGGTGCCCAGCAAGGGCTTGGTGCCCGCCTGGGGTCACCCAGAGCTGAGCCCTGAGGGGACTCAGGTGTCCCCACACCCCTGTCCCTCTGCAGGGCCTGGCTGCATTCCCAGGACACCTCTGGCACTGGGGGGATCCCCCTCCTCCTCTGGGACCCCCCAGAGCTGAGCAGCAGCGCCCTGCAAGGGGACGGGGAGGGAGGGGAGTGGCCCACAGAGGGACAGACACACGAAGCCACTGCTGAAGTCTCATTTCCTGAGACACCAGGCTAAAAATAATCCCCTTTTCTTGCGGTCCTGTGCTCATGAACTGCTGCCATCTCACATCAGAGCTGGGGGGAGCCTGTCCCCCACCCCCAGCCAGCTGCTCTCCCTGTGGCATGGAGGGAAACTGAGGCACAGGTCACGCTGTGGTGATCCTGCCCGGGGTTTATCCCTGCTGGGCACTGCTGGGCCCATCCTGCATGGTCCTGGCTGCTCAGGACCCCTGGCATTCAGAGCAGGATGGAGGTGGTGTGTTAGTGCAATCCAACAGTGGTGGGGCTGGATGTATCGGTGGGACAGGCAATGTGGGGCTGGGGGAGCCGTGGGGTGGGGTGGGATGGGGGGAACCACGGTTTGGGGAGGGGCCTGGGGCTGTCCCATGGGCTGGGAATGCACTATGGGATGGGGGCACCCTGGGGATGGGGTCCTGCAAAGCCCCTGGGGCTCCACACTGGGCTGTGGGGTGGGGGCTGCAGGTGTGCTGCAGGTGTGCTGCAGGTGTGCTGCTCCCCCACCCCAGCACAGACCAGTCCCCCAGTTCCCCCAGGCGCTCTCCTGGGAACCCCAGAGCCACATCCTGCCCCCAGCCCCCGTGTGGCCCCAGGGTGGGACATCTCCCACCCCCTCCCCTTTTCCACACCCTGGAGTCTCCCCCCGGCTCGGGTCCCCCGTCCCGGGCTCATCCCCGCCGCGCCGCCCCTTGGCGGGCGCTGCCGCCGCCCAGTTCAGCCCAGTTCAGCCCAGCTGAGCCCCGTCCCGCCGCGCTGCCGGCTGCAGTCGCTGCCTCGGTGCCGTCGGGTGCGGAGGCGCTCCAGGGCTGCGCTGGAGTCACCGGGCACGGCCGGGCCGGGGCAGCGCCGGGGGCACGGAGAGCGCACCTGGGCAGGTGAGGGGGGCGCGGGGCTGAGCGGGGCCCGGGGGGCTCTGGGGGGGCTCTGGGGGCCGGTCCCGCTGCTCTGGCCCCGCTCGGGGCTGCGCCCCCTCCTCCCTGTGCCCGGTGAGCAGCTTGGGCAGGGGGCGCCGCTTTGAGGGGTGGCATTCCTTGTCCCCGCGCTGTGACACGGAGCTGGGGCTGACCCGAGCCCTCCGAAATGGGGCCCTGGTGCCGGGAGGAGCCGAGGGGGGCTCCGGGCAGCCCTGGGACCCGCCTGGGGGCTGGGGGCTCACCCGGGAGGGGCTGGCCGTGGGAGCGCTCTGGGGAGGGGGCCTGGGGGGCGTTCCACGCCGTCTGCAGCCCCCCTCCATCTTGTGGGGCTGCCTGCAGTGAGAAAAGGGGGGCGGGCAGGCCCCGGCTGGGGCTCGCTGGGGAGGCTGAACTGGTTTGACTGGTGCGGGGCGGGGGCCGCTGCCAGCACCCCCCGGGGGCTCCGCTGCTCCTGCACGGCTCGGTCTGGGACCCCGAGGGAGCGGGGCACGCAGCGGCCCCGGCTCAGGGTTAGGTGACATTTTTAGGTGGCGGCTCTGTTCCGGGGTGGGGGAACCCCCCCGTGCGCCGGCGGTAAACAGGATACGAGCGGCTGCGGCGGGGAGACAGCGACAGCATCGCCCCCGCCCCGGGAGAGACGGTTCGTGCCCCCTGAAACCCTTCCTGACCCGGGCAGGGCCGGTTCGTGTCCTGAAACCACTCCCGATCCCGCGGAGAGCCGGTTAGTGGCCCCGGGACCCCTCCCAGAGCCATGTCGGGGCCGGTGTCTGAGATCCCAGGGGCACCTGTGGGGCAGGGAAGGGACCCTCGAGGGGCAGGGGACAGGCTGGGACAGGGCCACCCGTGGGGCGGGGTCACCTTTGGGGCTGGGCCAGGGCCGCTGCTGGAGGGGGGACACGGCAGCGCTCGGCTCTGTGGGTGCCCAGGAACCCGGGGCGTGCCCGGGGTGTGCCCGGGGGGTTCAGGCTGCTCCTGCCCCACGGCTGCCGCAATTTCCTGCCCTCGGTAACTCCAGGCAGCGCTTTCCCAACGCCGGGGACAGGAAGGGCCGCGGTGAGGCAGCGCCGGGCATGGGGCAAGACCCTCTGGAGATGCGATGGGCTGAGCGCGGCCTCAGCCTGGCGCGGCTCGGCCCGTGGCAGGGACAGCCGAGCCCCTTCTGCCATCTGTCCGTGTGCCCTGGCAGCCGGCGAATCCCTGGGAAAGCGGCAGGGGCAGAGCCAGCCCTGAGCAAACACGCTGGGCAAACAGCGGCCGCGGGCAGGGCCGGGCTGGCACGGAGCCGGCAGCGGGAGGAGCGGCCCGGTGTGCCCGGGCTGCCCGTGCTCTTTACCGGACACTCCCGGCACCGGCCCGGTGTCCCCGTTCGTGGCCGGGGGTGTTCAGGGGGTGCGGGCTGAGCTCGCCCTCCTGTCCCTTGTCCTTGCAGCGGGATGAGCGGGGGGGATCCCCCCCAGCGGCCCCCATCTCCCTCTCCCGATGCTGGCGTCGCTGGTGCACGCCCGTTGCGCTGAGCCGCCCCTGTCCCCGCCGCCCCGCATGGCGCTGCAGCCCGAGGAGCTGGACCTGAGCTTCCTGACGGAGGAGGAGCGCAGCTGCATCGCCCGCGTCCTGCAGCGGGACTGGCAGCTCCGCCGGCGGGAGGAGGGCCGCGTCAGGTGGGCGGGGGTCGGGGTCACCCCTGGGGACAGCGGGCAGCCCCCAGCAGCAGCTCCCTGGGGTCTGAGAGGGTTCCCCGTTCCCAGAGCAGCCAGGCCGAGGGTCCCCTGCCCACCCGGGGATGGGGTCACCCCTGAGCTCAGGGTTTGTCACACCAGCACCGGGGGTCCCACAGGCCCTGGGGAGGGGTCCTGCTGTCCCCCAGGCCCTGCTGGGGCGGCTTCATCCACAGGGGAGGCTCTGGGGCGGTGGCACAGGGGCCGATGGCAGTGCCAGCCTGACGGTCCCAGTGTCCCCTCCCGCCCACCAGCAAACTCCGCAAGTCGGTGTCGGACCCGGCGCGGCTGCGGAGCCTCACCGGGGACTGGTTCAGCGATGCCCGCGCCCAGCGCCACCAGCACCCGCTGGGCTCCGACCTGGTCCGGGCCTCCATCCGCCGCAGGAGGCGGCCCCGGGGTACGCGAGGGGCGCGGGGGGCACCGGCACAGGGGAGGGGGGACAGGGCTCGGCCCGCTGAGCTCCCGGTGTCCCCAGGAACGGAGGAGCTGGAGCGCGGCCCCAGCCTGGAGGCCATCGATGAGCCGCTGGCAGAGGAGAGGGAGGATGAGGATGGTGCCTTGGAGACAGACGAGAGGTGAGGAAGGAAGGAAGGGCATCATCACCCCGCGGGTGCCCCAGGGCTGGTGGCACCTCACTGGTGCCCACTGGGGCTGGCACGAGGGGGCAGAACCCCCGGTGGAGGGGACGGTGCAGTCAGGGCTGGTGTCTGCCCCTGTGTCCACCACTGTCCCCCACCGTCCCAGCATCTGTGTCCACCATCCCACTGTCTTTCTGTCCCTCTGTCCATCTGTCCCTTGTCCCAGTGTCTCCCACTGTCCTGGTGTCTGTCTGTCCACCATCCCGGTGTCCCTCTGTCCATCTGTCCCAGTGTCCTCCCACTGTCTGTCCACCATCCAGGCCAAACTAACGGTGGTCTCTTCCCGCAGTTCCCCCCCCGAGGAGGTGCAGGAGGCCACGGAGCCCCAGGTGGGTCCCTGCTGGGGGGCTGAGCAGTGGGGTTCACCCTGCAGCACCCCCAGTGCCATCCCAGGGTAGTGCTGCACTTGGAGTGATGGGAAATGTCCCACAAAACGTCCTGCGGGTGTCCCTTGGGTCATCCCTCGTCCAGGAACACAGAGGGGAGGCCTGGGCTGGGGGATGAGGGGGTGCCCGGGGCCCCCTCTGACCCTTTCCCTCTCAGCCCAGCCCCCCCGGCCCGGCTGTGGAGGGGACCCCGGGGTCACAGCCCGTGCTGCAGGGTGACATCCCCGCGAGGGAGCCGGACAGCCCAGGTGAGTGGGGCGGGGTCGGTGCTGGGGGGGCTGGAGGGCCCCAGCCCCGCAGGGACCCCCCCCGGCCCCCCCAAACTGCGGCCCTGCAGGGATCTCCCTCCTGTCACCCTGCCCCTTGGACCCCCGCCCACCCCTTGTCCTTGCAGGTGACACGGGGGGTCCCTCCCTGGGCTCGAGCAGCACCGAGGAGGAGGAGGAGGAGCCGGACTCGGCACAGAGCAGCCACAGCGCTGGGCAGGTGGGATGGGCTGGGGGGGCTGCATGGAACTGGGGGGGCTGTATGGGACTGGGCGGCTGGAGAGGGTCGTAAGGAGTTTTGAAGGGGTTGTGTGGGGTTTTGGGGGTCTGGGAGCACTGGACAAAGCCAGCACAGCATGGGCTGCACCCAGGCACCAGGCCCTGCTGGGAGCTGGCTGTCCTCAGTGGGTCTGGGGGCCCAAGGGGGGGTGCCGACCCCTCTTTGCACTTCCAGAGACCAGAGACCCCCCAGAGGGATCAGACACCCCCAGACCCACTGCACCCACAGAACGGCCTCACGCCCCCGAGGCTGCTGAGCACCAGCTCGTCCGTGTCCAGCCTCAGCTCCTCCACGGTACTGGGATGGGGCTGGGGCTGGGGTTTGGGCTGGGCAGGGCGGGCAGGGGTCACCTCCCCATCGCCCCTCACTCTTTCCCCAGCTGAGCGGGAGCCTGATGAGCCTGTACAGCGAGGGGGAGCTGGGCCGGGTGCCCGTGCGGGGCTGCGTGCAGTTCTCCCTGCGCTACCAGGCGGCCGAGAAGGAGCTGCAGGTGCACGTCCTGCGCTGCCGCCAGCTGGCCGAGGCCAAGAAGCAGCGCTCGGACCCGTGAGTGCCCCCGCCCCGCGGCGCTGCCCAGGGAGCCCCCGGCCCCAGCGCCCCCAGCCCCTTTCTCGGCCCCAGGTACATCAAGACCTACCTGCTGCCCGACAAGTCCAACCGCAGCAAGCGCAAAACCGCCGTGAGGAAGAGGAGCTTGGACCCCGTCTTCAACGAGACCCTCAAGGTTCCTGACCCTCCTTGGGGTGGGCTGGGGGGTCCCCAGGCTCAGACTGGGTGGGTGGGGATGGGCAATCTCACCCTGTGTGCCCTCCCCGCCAGTACAAGCTGGAGAAGAGGGACCTGCAGGGCCGGACCCTGAACCTGTCCGTGTGGCACCACGACAGCCTGGGCAGGAACCTCTTCCTGGGCGAGGTGGAGGTGGCGCTGGGCACCTGGGACTGGGCCAACACGCGGCCCGAGTGGTTCAGCCTGCAGCCACGGGTGAGCTGCCCCCCTCCCGAGCCCCCGTGGGTGCAGTGCCCCCATAACCCCCCCTGTGCTCCCCAGATGCCCATCCCCTCGGACGGGCTGCCCAGCCGTGGCAGCCTCAACCTGGCACTCAAGTTCATCCCCGCTGGCTCCGAAGGTGAGAGGGGCCTGTGGGCAGCCGGGGGGTGGCATGGCATGGCATGGCACGCCATGGCACGGCACGCCATGGCATGGCACAGCACGGTGCCCCTGACCCCTCTGCCCCCAGGAGCAGGGATGCCGCCCACAGGCGAGCTGCACATCTGGGTGAAGGATGCTCAGGGCCTCATCCCACTGCAGAGCGGCACCGTGGACGCCTTCGTGCAGTGGTAGGGTGGGGGTGACACCGGGGACACCCGAGGGGCGGCTGGGGCGCCCCCTGACCCCCGTGTCCCCCCAGCTACGTGCTGCCCGACGACAGCAAGGCCAGCCGGCAGAAGACGCGGGTGGTGAAGCGCAGCCTGAACCCCCTCTTCAACCACACCATGGTGTACGACGGCTTCCAGGCCAGGGACCTGGCCGAGGCCTGCGCCGAGTTCACCCTCTGGCACCACGAGGCCTTCTCCAAACGGCAGCTGGGCGGCATCCGCCTCAGCCTGGGCACCGGTGAGAGCAGGGGCTGTCCCCAGGCTGTCCCCAGGCTGTCCCCAGCCCCTGGGGTGTCCCCAGTTTGTCCCCAGCCCCGGCGCTGACGGGCTCCTCTCCCCGCAGGCAGCAGCTACGGGCTGCCCGTGGGCTGGATGGACTCCACGGCCGAGGAGCAGAGCGTGTGGCAGCAGCTGCTGCAGCAGCCGGGGCGCTGGGTGGAGGCGCTGCTGCCCCTGCGCACCGACCTGGTGCCCCGGGGGTAGCCCCCAGACCCACGGAGCGGCCGGGCCATGGGACTGTGGGGTCTGGGCGGGCTGGGGTCTGTGCCCTCCCTCAGCAGCAACGAAGGGGCACCAGAGGGCACAGCTGGCGGCTTTGTATTGCTGTGGGCACATCTGGCGGCCGTTCATTGCCCTGGCCACCATCCCCTGCCTTCTCCCTCTGCCGTGGGGCTGGAGCTGCTGTGCCCCACTGCTCCCGGTGTGGGGCTGCAGGGGTCTGTATGGGGTTTTGGGCACCTGGGGGGACTGGAGTCACACACTCATCCTCACAGAACAAAACCCCTCTCCCAAACTTCTCCCCATCCCTAGGGTACTTTAACCCTTTAGTCCACTGCCGAAGCATAACTAATTTCCTCAACGGAGGAGAAAACTTTGCCTCTCACCTCATTGACCTTTCCTTCCATGCCCGTCCTTCCAGCCCCTGGGTATGGGGGGCCCTGCTCTGCCAGGGGGGCCCTGCTCTGCCAGGGTGCCCCATTTCTTACTGGGGTGCCCCACACCGGGCTGCCCTGTCCCCTGGGACCCCACACTGGTTCCCAGTCACTGGGGGGACTGGAGTCACTTGGGCCCACCCCCAAATCCCACCCTGTGGCAGAGCAGCCAAATCCCCAAAGGGGTTTTTGCTGCCCCAGGACTGCTGGGGCTGCGGGGTGACAATGACATGGACACCAGAAATTACAGGAAAATCCTTTATTGGTTTCTGTGCCCCTCTTCCAGCTCGGGCTGTGCCCAGTGTGGGGCTGGGGTCCCAAAGGGTCCCCCAGTGCCCCCCATGGCCGTGTCCCCTGGTCCCTGCGTGCCCTGGCAAGCACAGGGTGGGGGCCCAAGGAGGGATTCAGGGCTGGAGGGGCCCCCGGCCCAGCAGCACCCCTGGGAGCAGCCGGGGGGGCCCAGACCCCCGGAGCACCCCCAGGCACCGTGCAGGGGGGTCGGGGGGCGCCTGTCCCACCCCGGGCTCCTGGCCTTGCATAGTCGTGGTGGGGGGCTGTGCGGGGTTGCAGCCCCCTGGCCGCGGGCAGGGGGACACCAGCGGTGGCCTCTTCACTGGGGGGGCCAGGACAGCGACCCCCAGCCCGGAGGGGCTCAGATCCTGGGGGTTGGACAGAGAGGAGAGGTAGCAGGAAAGGGGCTCCACCCGGGGGTCCCAGCCCCTCACAGCCCCAGGGGGGGTTTGGGGTCTCCCAGGGCCCACCCACACCATAGGAGAGGGTTGGACTGCACTGGAGGGAGGGGGGGTCCCCTGTACCCCTCCCCACCACAGGAACCCCGGACACAGCACAGACACCACCTGGCAGAGTTTAATGGGGCAGCCCGAGCTACAGTGTCACCCCACAGCACACGGCACGCACCCCCTCCCCAAAACAGCACACAGAGAGACGGTGGGGGAGAGGGACCCCCGAGCCCCCCCGAGCACACAGAGGCACAGCAAAGCACACAGCAAGGCCCTGGCTCGGCTCCCCTGGCGGGCACGGGGGATCAGGGCAGGGGTGGGAGCTCCGGCCAGAATCCTGCAGGGAGAAGCACCCGGGAGCCCCGAGGGGACGAGGGGACCCCCCAGCCCCATGAGCCTCGAGGCTGAGGGGAGGCAGTGGGGCAGGGGGCGCTGAGGGTGGGAGAGGCTGCTGGGGCCAGACTGGGAGCCCTGCAGTTCCCGTGCTGTCAGGGAGGCTCAGGGTGGGTCTGGGGGCACTGGGGACTCCTCACCCCGGGCAGAAGGGGCTCTATGGGGCTGCCCCCCGAGGGGCTCCATGCCACAAAGGGGGCCAGGGGGGACCCCCTTCCCTTCCCTCCCTAACAACCGACAGGAAACAGCAAAACCAGTTGGGAAACGCCGTCATGCAAACCAGCAGGGAGGGCCCCGTCCCCCGTGCCCGGGGAGGGCGAGGCAGGGGTGAAGCTCTGGGGATGATGGGGTGGGGGCACCCCCTCCCCTCTGCCCAGCACCTACTGGTTGTCCTCTCTGCAGCGTGGAAGGAAAGAGAGGGGGCACGGCCCCACATCAGACACAGCGACCCTGGGACGAGGGGACAGCACCGAGACCCCATGGCAATGCCCAGGGACACATCTGGGACCCCCTGGCAGCTCCAGGGACACCTCTGGGACCCTCCCACCCCTGGGGGCTCAGAGCCAGGACCCAGACAGACCGACAGGCAGAGGGGGCAGGACAGCCGGACAAGGGGACAGACAGGGGGCTGTGAACCCCTCCATCTCCCAAATCATCCCCTGCAGCATGGGGCCAGACTGGCACAAAGAGCCACGGGACAGTGGGGACATAGCACGGTGAGGACACAGGACTGGGGACACAGCCCATGGGGACACAGGACAATGGGACACACAGCTGAGGACACGGGACACTCCCCAGGTGACCCAGTCCTGGCTGTAGGGGGGGCTTGGCCCGGGTCCCCTCCCTCCCTCCCGGATCCCAGGGATGCTCGGGGAGCCCTTACAGCGTTTGGTAGGTGCTGTCCTTGGACTTGATGAACTTGAAGAGGAAGAAGGCCACGGCCTGCAGGCACAGCACCAGCACCATGCCCCCGATGAAGCTGGCCGTGTCGAAGCCGGGCGCGTGGAACTCGGGGCTGCCTGTCAGCGGGGCACTCGTGGTGGTGGTCCCTGGTGCCAGGGGAAACGGGGGTTTGGGCAGCCGTGGGGGCTGCTGGCGCCCCTGACACCAGAGAGGGGATTTGGGGTCCTGGGGACACTGTGGCTGCCCAGGGAGGGATGGCACCTTGGGGCTGGGGTGTCCCCACCAATCCGAGGCTTCTGGGATGGGCTCAGCCCCGTGCCAGAGCAGCTGGAGCTGCAGGAAAGGAGCCAGCAGCAAGAAGATCCCAGCGGATCTATAATTCATCAGGCTCCAGGCTCTGGTTTCCTGCTGTGCTCTCCAGTTCCCCCTTACTGGAAGAGGCTCCTGCTCCACTCCCAGCCAGGCTGGAGCTGCAATTCCCAGCAAGGTTGGGGTCAGGGCTTGTTCCTGGAGGGCTGATGGGTGCCGTGAGTGCAGAGAGAGGGGACAGGGACAGGGCTGTGACAGGGACATGGGGACATCCCTTGGCCCAACACCGAGTCAGCTCCGCTCATCCCTCCCAAAGGGATGGGAGCTAGAGAGGGAAGAGCCTTGCTGGGACAAGTGCCTGGTGCCTGGGGCACCCAGGACCCCATCCCACGGCCTCCCACCCCTCCCCAGAGCCACTCACTTGTGGGGTGTGTCACCGGCTCCTTGCTATGGGACCGCGGAGGCTCCTCCGTGTGGGACTTCAGTGCTGGAGAAGGCAGGGGTCAAGCGGTGTCAGGGGACATTGCCACACAGCCCTGCAGCCATCCCCTCCTTCCCACGGTGGGATTTCACCCCCATGGCCCCCGCAGCAGCAGCAGCAGCAGCTCTGTCCCCAGGTTCAGAGGGTCTGGGGGCTTTGGGCTGGGGGTTACCTCGGCACAGGGCGCTGCTGTTGTAGAGAGCACAGGTCCCCTGCACTGCTGAGCCTCTCTGCACGCAGCTCCCTGCTCCTGGGGAAAGGAGCAGAGTTTTCAGGGATCCCACACCGGGGCAGCCAGCCCTGCCCAGGCCAGGGCTGCCCAGGCACCTGAGGGGTTGGGAGGAGGGGGTTTCATTCCTGGGGTGGGCATCCCCCTGGGGGTCTGGGACTGGGGGCTCAGAGCCCCAGGCAGGGCCTTGGGAGCAGCTGAGATGGGGAAAGAGCTGGGATGGGCACCCAAGGGTGCTGGGAGCCGCCACCCTGGGCACTGGGGCTGGGGAGGGCTGGTGGGAGCCCCTCTCTGTGCCCACCCAGCCGGGCCCCTCACCTGGCTCCTTGGGGGTCCCCAGCCCCTCATTGGCTCCCTGGGGATCCCCAGCCCCTCAGTGGCTCCCCGGGGGTCCCCAGCCCCTCACCTGGCTCCTCGGGGGTCCCGCAGCCCGCCCAGACGCAGCCGGTGCCGTTGTGGGGGTGCACAGCCGTGCACAGCTCGCAGGAGCTCAGCTGGCCACACTCTCCTGCCAAAGCCGGGGAGAGGCCGTGAGGGCAGCGCCAGCACCCACCCTGCGGCCCTGGGGAGGGGGCTGCACCCCCAGCCCCAATCTGATGGGGCAGCAGGAGCGAGGAGGGCACATCCCATAGCGCCGAACCCGTCCCCATGGGGTGTTGGTGGGATCACCAGCCCTCCAGCGAGGGGACAGGCACAGCTGCAGCTCCCACCCAGCTCCCACAGGGCCCCCCGTCACCCACAGCGCAGGAAACTCCCCCGGCATGGGGATCTGGGGTCCTTGGTGGAGGTTGGAGCGAGAGCAGCAGCAGCTCCAGCCCGGCCGGGGTTACCCGGGCAGCGTCCCCGCTCTGCCCGCCCCGGCCATCCCGCGGGACCCCGTTCCCGGCCCGGTGAGTCACCGGTGTGTGCGGAGCCGCTCTTCCCCCACCCGCTCATCATTAATTTACAGCGCTGGCTGCGCAGGGAGGCTGCGGGAGCCCTGCCCGCACCGCGGCCCGCGCTCCCATCCCGGCAACGGGACCGGGGCCGCTCCCCACGCCGGGGTGCCCCAGGCTCGCAGGGCAAACCCTCCGGGCAGGGCTCGCAGGGCAAACCCTCCGGGCAGGGCTCTCCGGAGCGGGCACGGGGAATGGAGGGGCACAGGACACCCCACCTACAGCGCTTCCCTTTGGGGCCACCGCTGCAGCCCCCCAGCTTTTAGGGCTCCCCAAAGCCCTGCGCGGCTGGCAGGAAAGCCCCTTCCCTTCCTTGCCAGGGAAAGCCGAGGGGGCGCAGGGCAGGAAGCGGAGATGCTGCGGCCCCATTGCCATGGCTACGGGAGGGGGGTGGGCACGCCGCTGGCCCCCCCTCCGGCATTCGGAGAGCTGCCGGGAGCCAATGGGAAAGTAGGACTTTGTTCGCAAGGCTTTGGGCAGGTTTATAATTTATTTTTATCGCGGCAGGCGCAGGAACAGACGTGTGAGCGCAGCGCTGTCAGCTCCCGCTCCCGCCGCCAGGTGTGGGGAGAGAGGGAGGGAGGGGGCGGCCCAGGGCACCCCCCGCTCCCAGGGGCGCTCCGGGAACACGCGTGGGACAGGCCAGGGTGGAAACGTCTCCCTGCACAGCCGGGGATGGGAGCGGGGAGCAGGAGGAAGCCCGGGGTTTGCATAATTAATGCCCGGAGTTGCAGCGCCTCGGGAAGGAGGGGACGGCTCCGCTCCCCCCTCCCCGCCACGAGGTCCGCACACTTTTTGGGGAGGACTGGGGCCCTGCTCGCCGCCCACCCCGCGCGCCCCCCTGGCCCTCGGGGGTCCCAGCCCGGAGCACCGATGGGAGCGGGGCTGGGGTCGCGCTCCCCCAAACCGAGCTCGGGCGACCGAGTCCCGTGGGGGCGAGAGAACCCCTGGGACAAACCAACCCCCACAGAAAAGTTGGGCTGCCCCGGAGCTGCCGAGGCCCGCGCTCCCCTCCCCGGCCCCGGCCGTACCTGCGCGGGTGGGAGCGGGTCCGTGCGCGCACAGCAGCGCGCACAGGAGCGCGCAGCGCAGCGCCGCGGGGCCCGGCGGGGCCATGGCCCGGCCCGGCTCGGCTCGGCCCGGCGCGGCACGGTCCCGGCGGATCTCCCGGGAGAGCGGAGCGCAGCAGATGCGCGCCCGCGGGAGGCGGCCCCGGCGGCGGCGGGGGAGGGGGGGCGGCCCCGCCTCGGCCCGCCCCGCTCCGCCCCGGCGGGCCCGGCCCGGGCTGGGGGGGCTCTCACGGGGTGCGAACCGCCCGTGGCACCCACCGAGCCCCCACCGAGCCACCGAGCACCCGCCCATGGGCGCGGGAGAGCCGGGGCTGCGCGGACTGCGCACCTCTACACTCTGTGCACACCTGTGACACAACCTGTACACACCTGTACCCCCTGTGCACACCTGTACACACTGTGCACACCTGTACACACCTGTACACACCTATACCCCCGTGCACACCTGTACACACTGTGTACACTGCACACACACCGCACACCTGCCCATCCTGCACGCCCTGTACACACCTGCCCGCTCCGTGCGCCTGCAGCCGGCCTGTGCCCAGCGCCCCGCACACCCCGCACTCCCTGCCCGCTCCGGGCCCGTGCCCGGGACACTCCGGTCCCTGCCCGGGCTCCGAGGGGTCCCAGCTGAGCCTCAGCCCGGTCCGGGCTCTCCGGGACCCCCTCTCTCCTCGGCGGGGTCAGATCTCCGGCTTCGAGGAACCGGCGCGGGGGAAGAGTCCGGGGGAGCGCAGCCCTGTCCTTCCTCCTCTCCTCCTCCTCCTCCCCGGGGGCAGAGCTCCCGCAGCCCCTCCGGCCGGGCATTCCCGCTCCTCCGGTTCCTGAATTATTCAGCCCGGCTGTGGGAACGTCCCACGGGGACGCACCGGGAGGGGAGGGCGCAGCGCAGCCCCGGCCGTGCGGGGGCGGAACGGGCCCCGTCCTCGACCACCCCGCACCCCCAGCTCGGGGCCGCCCCCTCGAGCGGAGCCCCCAAACCTCCGCATTGCGGGGGGAGAGAGGGCCGGGGCAGCCCCGTGCCCCGCTCCCTCCCGGCAGCTCGGCGGTGACCGGGGCCGGGGGTCCCTCTGGGCTCGGGGGTCCCTCTGGGTGGGGGGTCCCTCTGGGCTCGGGGGTCCCTCTGGGTGGGGGGTCCCTCTGGGCTCGGGGTCCCTCTGGGCTCGGGGGTCCCTCTGGGGTCCAGGGGTTCCTCGGACGCTCGGGGGTCCCTCGGGGTCCGGGGGCGGCGGGCGGGCGGGGGCGGGCGCGGGGTTGGGGGGGGGGGTTGTGTGTGCGCTGTTTTTTATGAATGAGCGGCGATTACTATGCGGCGCGCGCGCTCCCGCGCAGCCCGCGCGGGCGCTGATTGGCTCCGCGGCGGCATTGACGTCACGGCGGGGCCGGGGGCCGTGAGTCACCCGCGCCGGGCCCCCCCGGCCCCGCTCGGTCCGGGCGCTATAACTCGGCGGCGCCCATGGCACCGGGCAGCCCCGCGCAGCCCCGCAGGTGAGTGCCGGGCACCGGCGGCACCCGCGGCACCGGCGGACGGGGGCCCGCTCTGGCGGAGCGCCGCGCTACGGGGAGGGTGGCGAGGGGCGGCCATGCCGCCCGCCCGGGGAGGGGGAGAGCCCCAGGGTAAGGAGGGATGCCATGGAGGGGATAGAGGGGGGTGTCTGCTGCCGCGGGGCGCTGACCGGGGGGCAGGGGCACCCCTTTACCTGCTGCTGGGGATCCCCTCACTTTGGGGTTTTCCTCTGCCAGTCCTGCTTCTCTGGATTTACCCATCAAAATCATGCAGTGCCCATGCCCCGGCAGCTAAGGCAGCAGGAGCACGGGTGGTGTGTGTGTGTGTGTGTGTGTGTGTGTGTGTGTGTGTGTTCCCTTCCTTTATTCACCTATCTATTTTATTCACCCATTTATTTATTTCTAAACCATCTTATCCAGAAAAATTCCCTCGGAGCAAGCAGCGAGCACAACCTCAACCTCCACTGCTCTGCCCACCCTCCTGAGGACAACTTTTGGGGGCAGGCAGTACTGTCCCATCCAGGGGGCACAGGGACAGCTCGTGGACAGCAGCTGCTGGGGACTGCTCTTGCAGGCCCCCCTCTGCCACCATGATGGAGAAGGGGCCCCCCAACTCCAGCGAAGGCCAGCAGGGCTGGTTCTCAGCCAGGAACGGCAGCAGCAGCTCCTTGGATGTGGAGTCTGTGGTGCAGCCCCTCGCCTTGAACCCGTGGGACGTTGTCCTCTGCATCTCGGGGACCATCATCTCCTGTGAGAACGCCATCGTGGTGGTGGTCATCTTCTACAGCCCGGCCTTCCGCGCCCCCATGTTCCTCCTGATCGGCAGCCTGGCCACGGCCGACCTGCTGGCGGGCGTGGGGCTGATGCTGCACTTTGCCTTCGTGTACTTCATCCCGTCCGAGGCCGTCAGCCTCCTCACCGTGGGGCTGCTGGTCAGCTCCTTCACGGCCAGCGTCTGCAGCCTGCTGGCCATCACCATCGACCGCTACCTGTCCCTCTACAACGCCCTGACCTACTGCTCGGAGAGGACGGTCACCAGGACCCACATCATGCTGCTGCTCACCTGGGGAGCCTCCATCGGCCACGGGCTGCTGCCCGTGCTGGGCTGGAACTGCCTGCAGGAGCCGTCGGCCTGCAGCGCGGTCAGGCCGCTGACCAGGAGCCACCTGCTGCTGCTGTCGGCGTCCGTGCTGGCGGTGCTGGCGGCGATGCTGCAGCTGTACGTGCAGATCTGCCGCATCGTGTGCCGGCACGCGCACCAGATCGCCGTGCAGAGGCACTTCTTGGCCAGCTCCCACTACGGCGCCAGCTCGCGCAAGGGCATCGCCACGCCGGCCGTGATCCTGGGCACGCTGGCGTCCTGCTGGCTGCCCTTTGCCATCTTGGGGCTGCTGGGGGAGCGCGGCTCCGCGGCGCTCTGCGCCCACGCCGCGCTGCTCCCCGCCGCCTACAACTCGCTGCTGAACCCCGTCATCTACGCCTTCAGGAACCGCGAGATCCAGAAGGTGCTGTGGGCCGCGTGCTGCGGCTGCGTGTCCCCCTCGCCGCCCTTCCGCTCCCGCTCCCCCAGCGACGTCTGATCCCCAGCCCTCGCTCACCGTCACCTCATCGCAGCCGGGGTTTGCTCTCATCCCCCCTTTTCATGCAGGAGCTCTTGGAAACAAGCAGCTCTTCCCGGCCTCGTCCTCTTTGGGCACAACCCCTTCTTCTCCTCTATTTTTCCACTTTTTGAATAGAGACAAAGACGTATTTTTTATCCATAATATAATCTATATTTATGTGTCAGAGAGAGGGGGCCGATCCTCATATTTTCTTTAAAACTATTTATGATGCTTTATTTTTTTAAGGGTGGGGAAACGCCAGGAACGTTCACCCCCCTCTTGTTGTTTTTACAACCTTGTTATTTACCTCAGATAGTCAAAATATATTTTATACATTTGGGGAAGGGGAGGAGAGACTCGCTGCCAGAGGAGGAGGGACTCAACCCCCTCCCCCCCTTCTCCCAGCCGTCCATTTATTTATTTATTGGTATTTGAATTATTATTTAATTCGATTTCCATGCCTCCCTCCCGCGCCCAGCGCTGGGCCCTGCTGCCCTCTAGTGCTCGCTGCCTTCAGGAGGGGGGGCTGCCCGAGCCTCTGCACCCCCAAACCCACAATTTTGGGGTCCTCTGTGTGCTGCCACCCCCCTCACGGCACACAGGACCCCCCTGCCAAAGCCTTTCTTTGCACTGGGGTTGGACTTGCACATTTCTGGGGAGATGGATGTGAAAAGTCCCTTGTGAAGGGGACCCCTGGGATGGGGACCCCTCGGTGGGTCAGGGTGGGGGGGCTGTTCTTGTTTACAACTCTGGTAGGGAATAAATGAATTTGTGGTACGAGGAGCTGCTGTTTGATGCTGGGGAGGGGGTGGGTCGGTGTTTCCCGAGGGGGCAGAGCAGGGGGAGGTTCCCGAGCGCCGCCGGGGCCATCCCCTGCTCCGTTTCCCTGCTCCCGGATGAGAGATGCCGAGTGACAGCGCTTCCCGCACCCATCACATCCTGTTAGCAGGAGCTGGCCCGGGGGAGCAGCGCGGATGGCCCTGACCATCCTCATCCTCGCAGCCCCAGCGGGCACAGGGGCTGCATCCAGCGCTGCTGGTGACATCTGACATGTCCCCCACCCAGGGGTGGCAGGGGCTCATTCATGGCATCCATCCGAGGGGTGAGACCTGGGCCCTCCATCCAGCATCTCTGCACAGCATCTCTGCCTCCACCTCCGCCCCCAGACCCTCTCCTGGTGAGGGGGGCACGGGGGGCCGTGCCCAGCACCCCCTCACTGAGATTCCCAGAGTCACAGGATCTGAGTGCCCAGCCCGGCTGCCCCAGCTGCCTGCCAGGTTAATGACGGCACAGCTAATTAGGGCAGCACAGCCCCCGGGTACCGCCTGTGCGCCCCCCGAGCCCCCGGCCGGGGCAGCTGCGCTCTCACAGCAATTTGTGCATCTCGGATGTGCCGGGATGCGGCAGAGCCCGCGGCCGGAGCAGCCGTGCCCAGGGATGCGTGCGGCCCCGGGCTCTGCTCACCTGGGCTGGGACCTGGTGGCAGCCCCGAGGCTGGGGATGTTCATTGCACAGGAAATGCAGATTTCACTGGCTGAGCGCTGGCAGGGGCTGTGCCAGCAGGTGATGGGGCTGAATGGGGGCTGAGGGACCCACAGATGGTCCCTGCTCTCCCAGGGCTGGGGAATTTGGGACTCCCCCCGTCCCCAGCGAGGTTGAGCCAGAGGCTGGAGCTGTTCATTCTACCCAGGGCCCAGCTGAGATCCCTCAGGAGATAAATCCCAAGCCTGCCTCCCCCAGCAGTGAGAATCCTGCAATTCCCAGCTCTGCTGTGCTCAGGGGCAGTTTTTACCTGGTGATTCTTATATCAACATCACGTGGCAGCTGAAACTGCTTTTCTCTCCCTCGTGCCTCCCCTGCTGATGCCTTCAGAGGGAGCTTCTTTCTCCACAGTGTGCGAGCCCACCCAGCTCCTCCCACTCCCTGGGGTCCCTGTCACTTCCCCTGGGGACAGGGTGGCACTCCAGAGTGTGCAAGGCACAGAGGCAGCACCGTTCAGGTGTGCTGGAGCCCCGCGAATGTCACCCTCAGCCACCACGGGGCCATTGCCCAGCTCCGTGTGCCCCTTCCCGGGTGGGAGAGGCACCTTTGGCTCCTGCCTGTGCCTATTCCCTGCTCCAGGAGGGATGGGGGAACCCTGGGATGGGGGAACCCTGGGATGGGGGAGCCCCAGCCCCAGCCCCAGCCCTGCTGGTCACTCTCCAGCCAGCCCAGAGCCATTCCTGGCTGCTCCAGGCCGCTGGGGGATGATGGAGCAGGCAGGGACACACAGCAGGGCCCAGCCTGCTCCATTTTTGTGTGGAGAAAGATGCAATAAGTGAAGCTATATAAAAAAGAGTCAAATCCATCCAAGAAGGTGCCAGAGTGCTGAGCAGCCACCCCCACGCCAGGGATGTGCAGGAGAGGCTCGGGGGGGACCAAGAGCCCAACTTTGGGATTAAAATATGAGCTAGGAGAGGTGGGCATGGCCTCAGCCCAGCTGTGCTGGCACATCTGGCAGGGCCAGCCCTCCCCAGGCTCCCAGCAGATGCTGCAGGCACAGGCAGCTCCTGTCCCCAAGGCCCGGCTGTGCTGCAGGGCAGGCAGGGCGTGGGCTGGGGTTCATTCCCCTCTCCGTGAGCAGCCCTGTCCTGCTGGCAGCACTGGGGCCCACATCTGGCTCCAAGCACTTGCCCTTGGCCACCGAGCGGGGGAGAGCTGGCAGCACCCACAGCAGAGCCAGGGCTGCTCCCAAAGCACCCTGCTCCAGCCCTGGTGCCAAAAGCTCCGGGGTTCGCCAGATGGGAGGAGGGAATGCGGCTGCTGCTGCCAAACCTCCCCCTGGCACCCCGAGCCCCAAGTGCCCTGCCTGGGGCGCAGCCCTTCCCACACCCCATGCCAGGGCTGGCTCTGTGCTCTCCGTGCCCCACTGAGTGCCCTTGATGGGACTCGAGTCCTGAGGTGCCTCCTCCTGCACCGCCCTGGCACCGCCGGGCCATGGGGAGGGCTGGCAGCTCCGCTTATGGGCCTGGGTTACATTTAAATGAGAAACCTCAGCCCTAGCTTGGGGGATTTTGTTTCCTTGGAAGCGGCAGCAGGCAGGAAATGAAGAAAACACGGCCCTGCTGTAAGTGTTTTACCAAATGCCGGAGGCAGCGGGAGGCACAGCCCAGCACAGCCCGGCCCGAGCATCAGCCCCGGCCACCACCACAGCCAGCCACGGCTCTGGGGCATCCACGGCGCTCCCCAGGGAGGGAGGCCCGTCTGGAAGGGCTGTGCTTGGTGGGGAACAGCAGAGCCCAAGGAGAGGGGCTCCGCAGCCTCCCATTTTATCCCTGTCCCCCAAGGCAGCCTTGTGCCGCAAGCCCACGGCTGTGCAGGGACCCGGGGCCAGCAGGAGCCTCTGCTCCCCACAGGGAGCTCCAGAGGAGCAGGCTCCCACGCTGGCTCGGGGCTGGGGCTTTGTCTCACTGGATGGGCAGAGTAACTCAGGCCTGGCCCCCTCCCCAGCCCTGCCTCAAGCCCTGGCCATGGCGGCGCTGGCCTTTGCAGAGCGGCTGAGCCCGGCGCAGAGCCGCTGCCCTGCCAGACTGCAGAAACTTGAGCTCCAAATAACATAATTCCTCTGGCACCCCGTGGTTATTTGTGAGCTGCTGTGAGCAGATGGAAGAGTTACAGATAAAGCCATCCGCAGCACGGGAGCCGATTGCCTTCCCCACACACCCGCGTAGGCAACGGCAAAGGCAGGGAGGAGGAGAGAAAAGCCCACCAGGCAGCGGGAGCGCCAGAGAGGAGTCAGCCATTTCTGAGGGGCTGAGCTGCCATCTCAGCACACCCACGAGCGAGCAACGGGGCCTTTCTGCTGGCACCGGGCCCGCCGGGGTGCCGGAGAGGGGAGCGCCCTCCCTCCAGCCGGGCACTGCCGGTCGGGGGTGACATTGGCACGGCGGAGCTGCCACACACCGGGAGAGCAGGCTGCTAACGCTGATCCGAGCTGGCAGCGCCTGCACTCGCCTCGGTCCCACAGGGGGAATTAAGGGAGAGAGGCTGACGTCAGTGGTGGAAAGGACACACAGCCCACTCGTCCAAGGCAGCCGGCAGCATCTTCTGGGTGTTGCTAACACCACCTTGAAGGAGAAAATTAAATAGGTCTTTGGAGACGGGGGCTCCTGTGCAGGCGCAGCCCGGCCAGCTGCGATCCTGTGCCGAGTCATGTGGAAGAGACAGACGGGCACGGAGAGGGATCAAAGGCCGGGCCAGGCTGGCAGTGCCAGGGCTGCGGAGCTGCGGAGCCGCTGCCCCAGCTGCGGCAGCAAAGGGCTGCTCACGGACAGGGCTGGGGCTCGACATCAATCACTGCCAGCCCGCTCCTCCCCGCACCCGGCTGAACCTCAGCCTCAGGAGCTTCCCTGCTCTGTGCAGCGTGGGAGGAGAGGGCTCTGTGGGCGACCCAGGAAGGAGGATATGGAGCTAAGATCTCCCTGTTGTTTAGGGGGTTAAACCAGCGCAAAACTCACCAACACCGCCCCAACTCTGACGATGACTTCCAAGGGCTGTCACTCCAAAAGCACAAAGCCAGGTGTTGTCCTGCACCCCGGAAAAGCGGAGGCACCACCTGGCCACCGCCACGCCCAGCCTAAGGCAGCGGAGCTCCAGCCGGAGCCAAGGGCTGGGACAGGCAGCTCCAGGGAGGGTGGAAGCCCCAGAGCTCCCTCCTTCCCCTGCCCTCTGCGCCCCTGCACGACTAAAGGCCCTGCTTGCTCAGGAGCTGGCAAGGCCAATTAATCTAATGAGGTTTTGCAGCCAGGGACCATTGTCAGCCAAGAAAGGCACAGCGCTGCGGAGCGAGGCACCGGTGTCTCCTAAAGCCAAGGGAATTTGGCAGAGCAGAGCCCGCAGTAAAAGCAGGGATGAGGAGCAGCAGGGACAGAGCCTTTTGTTGCTTTTCAGCAAGCAGCGAGAGAACAGAGCCCCACGGAGCGAGGCCAGACGAGGCACCTGAGCTCGGGGCCAGCAGCCGCCGCTGCCAGGCACATTCACTGCACGAGGGAGCTGGAGCTGTGAAATGGAGGCAAAAAGCTGCTGCAGCCCTTCCCAGCCCAGCTGCAGCCACTCTGCTCTGCAAGATGGAGCCCGGGCTCATTTCCTATGGCAGGGAGGGCTGGAGGGAGGCTGGAGCTGCTCCTGCTGGGGCTTCCCTGGCGCTGTGGCCTCAAATTGCCACTGGCAATAGCCCTCAGCCCACCTCGGCGTGGAAAAGGTGTCTGTGCCGAGGCGTCTGCCTGGGCAGGGGGCATTGGCACCTCCATGGATCTGGGCTTCTCAAGGGACGCCCTGGTGGCTGCAGAGGGCACAAGGACAGGCACGACTGGCTCAGGTGGCCCTGCAGCTCCCACGCTCCCAGGAATGGGCTGAGTGTGCCCAGAGCAGCTGTGGCTGCCCCTGGATCCCTGCAGTGGCCAAGGACAGCCTGGGACAGTGGGAGGTGTCCCTGCCCCTGGAACGAGAGGAGCTTTCAGGTCCCTCCCAGCCCAAACCTTCCCAAATCGCACACAAAGCCACAGCAGCCCCTGTGCCAGGCCCAGCTCACACCCCCACAGTAACACACACAGGCACCAGGTGGATAGAAAGATTTTATCAAGTTTTAAAAAAGAATCAAAAAAATTATTACTTTTTTTTTTATACACGTACATTACAAAATATTTGCAGTTGGGATCTTCATCCAGGGGTTACTGAGCTGATTATTAAAAACAACAAAACAAAGCAGCAGGAAATCTGGCTTATACAGCAACTGACGGGGAAAAGCACAGACATTACATGGGAATACAGGAGGCAGAGTCTGCACTGGGATGTGCAGGGATGGACCAGGGGCAGGCTCTGATCCCCCCGACCCACTGCTCCCTGCAGAGTCCGGCCATCAGTGTTTGTTTTGCAGGGGTAAAAAAACAACCTGACAAATCTACAGTATTTTGCTCACGTGTTTGGGGTTTTGTGTCCTTTTTTCTTCTTTCTAAGCAGAGTTTCAGTGCTGAAACTCCTTTGGTCTGAAGTGAGGAACCCCCTGCACCCTGAGAGTATCCACCAAAGTCGCCCTCCCACCCCAGCCTGGCTGGGTCCGTGCAGGGCACTTCCCATCCCTCCTCTCCCACCTTATCTCCTGCTCAGCAATAAACCCCTAAGATATAAGTGGAATAATTACTCTTATAAATATATTTATATCATGTAGGAAAATAAGGCACTTCAGGAGGGGTTACAGCTTGTCTAATTCTATGACATTCTAATCAGGAAGAAAAATGGGTTAGTTTCTGAAGTGAATTAAAATGAATGTTAATACAGTAATAAAAACATCGGATCCACTTCCACTTCAAGGCTTTGTTTAAAAAGGAAGAGAAGAAAACACCCCCGAAATCCAAGAGCAGTGAAACCTGACCCGGGGCAGCTGCATCTGCCCTGCCAGGCAGCTCCGTCCCAGAGCCCCTCCAGGGCAGGGACTTCCAAAAGAAACACGTTAAATAAGTTCACGTTCTGGGAAAAAAAAAAAAATACAAAATGCAATGTTCCCTTTCCCTGCAATGGCACTCGGCAGGATCGCTCAGCCCGGAGCTCCGGGAGCCTCGGCCGGCGCTGTGGCTGCGATAAGGGAGGAGAAGCAGTGAAGGTCACCGGCTGAGCTGGGGCTGAGCCCGCAGGGACAGAGGCTGCCGGGAGCAGCAGCCAAGCACTGCGGGCAGGACACCGCCAGAATGGCTAACCAGGCGGGGAAGGGAGGCAGAGCCTCGGAATGGCTGCGAGGGGCAGCTCAGCTGGGCCGGGGGAAACAAGGCAGCCCCAGCAAAGGGGAGGAAGGAGCCGGAGCCCCCAGCGCGAGGGCAAAGGCGGCAGGGCAGCCCTGCCCTTCCAGCGCAGCTGCTCTGCCTTGCAAAGGTTGGTTTTGGCACCTCTCCTCCTCCCTGCTGCTTTCACAAACACTGAGCTCGCTCGGTGGCCCAGAGCTCTGCCATTTTGCAAGGATACTCAGAGATGGTCCCTCTCTGGAGCAGCTCTTTCTCAGGGATCCCAGCATAGGCTAAGGCAATCAAAGATTTAGAAAAGAAAAAAAAAGGCAGGAATCAAAGGAGATTTAAAAAACACTCCAACAACCAACCTCCCCTACCTGTCCACAACCGTTGTGTGTAGGATCCTGCAGTTTTGGTGCCTGCCCCGGGATGGGGTTTGGGAGCAGAGGCTGTTTCCAGCAGGCTTGCAGGGACAAGGCAGCGTCCCTCCCGCTGCCTGGAGGCCAGAGGAGCCACCTCCAGCCGTGCCCACACAGCAGCAGCCTTGTGCAATAGGCAGAGAGAGGGACGTGTCCCAGGGCCCCAGGCACGACACACCATCATGGGGCTCAGGGAATATGGCACTTCTGCTATTTCAGGCGACACGAAGCCTCGCTCCCTTCCCCAGCAAGGCTAAGTCTAGTTAATGCAATCTCAGATTGAGCCAGGTTTGGCATTTGCGGGCTCCTCGCCTCCCTGTGTGATCCTGCTGTCAGCCCAGCTTAGCTCAGGGCCTGTTTTCCCTGGGAACTCGTCTCTCAGAGCAGCCAGAGGAGGATGCTCGCAGAAAGAGCAGCAGAACGAGGCAGTGCCTCTCTCCTCCCCTCACCCAGCTTGCAGCAACCATCCCTCTGCATTTCCAAGCCTCTGCACTGCACTGCACTCCAGGGGTTTGCTCCCTGTTCCAGAACCTGGCACTAGAGCTGCTCAGGTGTTCCCTGCATCCTGCCTGCAGACAAACCCGACGGTGCTGCCACCCAGGAACCTCTGGGGCATCGCTGGCTCCCAGCTGGGGCTGCAGCCCTGAGCCCACCCTCCGGCCATCCCAACACACTCACTCACACTCACACACAGAAGGAATCAGTAAGAACTCATGGCACAAGCTGAAGCCATCAATCACCTCCCAAGCAGGATTTCCAGCCAGCCTTGGGCAGGGCCCAGCGTTCCAGGTATCAGCAACACCATTAAAGGAGACGAGGCAGGGAAGAGAGACAGGCACAGGCTGGTGAAATACTTTAGGAAAGGCAAAAAGATGGGGGAGTTGGTCTTAGTGGGACACACATCCCACAACAGCTGGACCCATAACCTCAAAAAGACTTTGGAATTGCTTTTTGCATGACCCTTACTGAGTCATGTCCAAATTAAAATACACATCAGGGGTATCTGGGTTAGATTTCCAAGATATGCTCATATTCTATGTAAGGTAACATAAAACAGCAATAAAACCGAGGTCAGCTAGTTCAAATTCCCCATTTTCCCCTGCCAGTACTGGATCTATAGTGAGCAGCCTGGGAATTAATTCACAGGGTTAGTGAGGAGAAAAAACGTTCTCTTAAAATTAACTAATGAATTATAATAACAAAATTAGGGTAGGTTAGGTCTGATGTAACTGATAGGCAACTCAGTTCACACACACAATGATGTTTTTAGGCACACAAACTCCCCTCCCTGGGGGGAAGGGAGGAGAAGCAAAGGCAATACCAGCATTGAAGTCCCTGTGTTAAAAGTACGGTCACCCCGCTAAAAAAGCACCTCTCAAACTGCCCTGGCAGGCCAAGGACCACCACAGTGCCTGGTGCTCAGAGAACCCCAGCCCAGCTCCCTGTCCTAGGCACTGGATTTGGAATTTTAAAACACAATCTCAGCATGAATTGGAGAAAATCAGCCCGGCGAGGTCTGGCCAGCGCTCAGAGCTGACCACAGATGTGTCTCAGTGGGGCAGTGGCTCTGCTTTCCCAAGAGTGGGAAGCTGAACGAGCATCCTGCCCTGGTTTTACATCCCTCTGTGCAAGTCTCCTCTTGGCAAAGCAGCCCAGGAGATTTGAGGAAGGTAAAGGCAGCTTCTAAAATAAAAAATGTCTCTCCTTACACTGCACCCAAGGCACTCAGCACCCTCAGAGCTGGGAAATGCACCCCACGCAGGGTGATCTGGAATTAATACTCAGGGGTCAGGGGGGAAAGAATTGTGCACTATTGCCAAAAACCTGATTATGTGACAGTGGGATGCAGCAGAGAACTGACATTTAAAGCCCATTTTCTTGCAGCACTACCAGTATTCACTGGCAAGGAAGAGCCATCAGATCAACTGTCTGCTGTTGCACTGAGAAAACCAGCTGAAAATGTCCTTCATCCAAAAGGCCACATGGCCACAACAGGATCATCCATCTTTACTTTAAAAATCCCTCAGGATGGAGGGTTTATATGTGCTCTGCCTGGTGGCATCAAAAATCTGTAGGTTTAGCTCTCTTTTAAATAAGCAACCGTTACACCCCCTCCAGCTAAATCCCAGCGCCGCATCCTCGGTGTCCGTGAGGAGACTTTTGGAAAGCAGAGCGCGGATCCTGCCAGGGCTGCAGGGGAGGGACAGGGGAGACATGCTGCTGGTTGTCTGAAAACCCTCGGCACATCTTTGGTTACGGGATGGGCGGGCTGTGGTGCGAGGTTTGGCCACCTGATCCGGGAAGAAGCGAGGCCAGGAGCGCAGGGAAGGAGGGGCGGGAGCGCGGCTAATCCGACCACTCGTCCTCGTCGAACTCGGAGGAGTCGTCCTCGGAGTCGCTGTACTCCACGGCGATGCGGCGCGACAGGATGGTGGCCACGTCGTTGCCCACCACGTCCCGCTTCTCCTGCTCCCGCTGCTCCTCCACCTTGCGCAGCTGGAAGCCTGGTGGGACAAGGGAATGGGGGGATCACGCCAAGCTCATGGTCACACTGAAATCTCCCCTGTCACAGTGCTCTGAGCTGGGGGTGTTGGGGTAATGGGGACGGTCACACTGAAATCTCCCCTGTCACAGTGCTCTAAGCGGGGCAGGCTGGGTGTGCTGGGGTAATGGGGACATGGGCTGGGTGGGGAGGTGGAATGGGAAGCAAATCCCTTGAGTGGATTCTGCTCATGCTTCTCCTGCTCCTGCTGCTCCTCCACCTTGCACAGATGGAAGGCACAAGGTGGGCACAAGGGAACAGGGGGGATCACGCCAAGCTCCTGGTCACACTGAAATCTCCCCTGTCACAGTGCTCTGAGCGAGGCAGGCTGGGTGTGCTGGGGTAACGCTGATGGTGACGGCAGGACAGGCTGGCTGGGGACATGGAATGGGAAGCAAATCCCTTGTGTGCCCCTCCCCAGGGTAACCCCAGGGCTGTACCTTCCCCAACAAACCTGGATCACACCAATTCTGGCACTGCCATCTCCACAAGTGCCGGGGGAAGCACAAAACCCAGCAAGGCGCTCGTGAGGGCGGCACACAAGGAGGGACCACAAGGGACAAGCCTTGAGCAGCAAGGCAGTCACACTGCTCCCAGGGGCTTTCCAGAGGCAGAGGAGGGCGCTGGCATGGAAACGCAGCCTTACCTTGCCGAATGGCCGACAGCAGGTCGCTCCTGGCATCGCTCACCGCGGGCAGGGATGACTTGGGCTTGGCGGCGGAGGTGTCGGAGGGCGGCGGGGGCGGCGGGGGCCCGTCCAGGGCGCCGGGAGCCAGCGGGGGCGGGCCCGGGGGCGGCGGCGGCGGCGGCGGGGGCGGCGCGGCCCCAGCGCCCGGCTGCGGCCCCGGCGGAGCGGGCACAGCGCCGCAGTAGTCGGCCGCCGGCGGGGGCGGCGGGGGCGGCGGGGCTGCAAACTCGGGGTGCGGGGGGAAGGAGGGCGGCGAGGGCGGCGGCGGGGCGGCCCCCGGGGCCGGGAAGCCCACGGGCGGCGGCGGAGGGGGGGCGCTCTCCAGCAGCGGCGGCGGCGGAGGGGGCGCCGGAGGGGGCGCGAAGCCCGGCCGGGCTGCCGAGGGAGAGCCGATCGGAGGGGCCGGCGGCGGGTGGCTCGGGCTGACCAGGCTGGAGCGCTTGGGCCCTCCGGAACCAGAACCTCTTTGGTTGTCTACAGGATAGCTGTGGCAACAGAACGAGAGACACAGGCAATCAGCCCTGAGGCCACATCAGACTGTACAGTCTCTGTGTTAATGCAAATCATGTGTGTTTGCTGCAGTCCAGACAAAAAAATCCAAGTTCCAGCTTTAACTGATGTTTCCATGAGACCTCACTCCTTGGTTTTAGTTCCCTTGTTTCTTTTGGCCTACACCTCCAGAAAAAGCAAAGCTTCTAGGGATGGCAGGAATGCTGTCCTCCATCCCATCTCCCAGGCTGACCAGAACATGAGCCACCTCACCTTCGCCAGAGGCCAGGTGGGCACATCCGAGCTCAGAGCAGCCCCTGGCTCCAGAGCTCCTGCCATCACCCTCCCTGAGCCAGGCCCGTGACACACCAGGCAGGGATCAGGGAACTCTGCTGGGATAAACTGCACAGGAGGGCGGGGGTGCCAGGAAAGCATATGCTCTCAACACCTGCTGGAAGGGATCTCCTCCCTGCATTCAGCAGCCATGTCGCAGAGCTCGCCGTGGGGAGCGAAGGGGAGGACATGGGAACCCAACGTGCTCTTATGGAAAACACCAAGGCAAGAGGGACTGAATCTCCCATTGTGGAGGCTCGCTCATCCCACAGGACTCCACTGCCCATGTGACAATGTGACATCCTGTGCAAGGGACACCTCCTTCCATGGCAAGACAGAAAAATAAGGTACATTTGCCACAAAAACATCACCATTTTTAACAGCGCTGATCCAAAACAGACTCCTGAAGATCAAATCTACCTCCCAGGGTCCCTTAAAAACAACCATCAAAACAAAACCAGAAGAGGGGAGATCTGTGGCGTTGGGCAGAGATCTAAGCAACTGCATAAGGCAGTGAGAGCTTCATCTGAGAGCTCATGTCTGCTCTGCCCGAGAGGCACAGGCTGCAGAGTGCAGTGCTGGTCTCTCTGACACATCAGAAAAGCCTTTGCTGCAGCATTGCTGCCTTTGGATAAGATGGACAGAAGCCAAGCAGCCCTGTCTATCAGACAGACTTTCTCTTGTTCCTCTTGACTCTGTTTTAACGTCTTTAAAAAACAGAAAAAGTCCACTCTCGTTTCGCCCTTTGCGTCCTGAGCCACTGCTGGACTGTAAACTCTCATCTCTGGAGGTGCCTGGGAGTCACCATTTCATTCAATCCCAAGTAAATGACCTGAACTTGCACCCAAGTCTCTGGGAAGGAGGCAGCTGCTGTGCTCGAGTCCTTGAAACTTAAATACATCTCCACCTCCAGTGCCCATGTCGTGCATTTCTCACAGATCAGAGCAAAAGAGGTTAAAGAAGCTGCTCTTTGCAAAGCTCTGTCATGGAATATCCTGAGTAGGAAGGGACTCACAAGGATCATCATGTTCAAGCCCTGGGCCCACCCCCAAGAATTCTACGATGTGCCTGAGAGCGTTGTGCAAACGGAACATAAGGAACAGAAGTCCATGCTATGGAACACCTGCACTGGAAAACCACAGCAATGGGGCCAAGCCATTCACTGGGACCCTGCTGTGGAGTGAATCTGCTCCAGCTCTCCCCTTCTGCCTGGGATGGTGGTGGTGGCTGGGACTCAGGAGAGCTGTGCTGCCCATGCCTGCAGTGGCACCTCCCTTCCAGGCAGGAGCATTCTGGTTCCCATGCACCACCCATGAGGAAGTTGTGCTGAACTATCTCAGCCTGTCTCATGTCATCCTTTTACACCACCTACTACTCCCTGGTGACAGAAGGGATCCCGTAGGCTTACCTAAATTCCAGCGGGGGCGGAGGCAGGCTGTCATCTGGGAACGAGGGAGGTGGTGGCACAATGGAGTCAGTCTGCGGCGGTGGCGGGTAGCAGCTCCCTTCCATGCTCTCGCTGGAGCCGATGCTGCCGTTCTGGTACACCATGTTGGAGGGGTACCTGCCAAAAGCAACGCTAACTGTTTGCTCCAGGAGCTCAAGGCAATGTCTACAGCTCATGTTTAACCCAGAGAGTTGTCCAGAGAGGCTGGCTGCTCCTGGATCCCTGGCAGTGTCCAAGGCCAGGCTGGACGGGACCATCCTTGCACCCTTGGAGCAACCTGGTCTAGCAGAAGGCATCCCTCCCCATGGAACTGGATGGACTTTAAGGCCCTTTCCAACCCAAATCAATCCATGATTTTACATCATTAAAAACCCCTTTACTTCTCAAAGACTCCTATATGGAGAATCACATACACCTGTATGTGTTTACTCTACGTAATTCTTTGGCTAAAGAATGTATATTTTAATAAACAAGGAGTATATATTTTAATAAAGAAGCAAACACCTGAATAAATGCATTTTTCCTAACACTTGATTTTGTAAACGCACTTAAGAGTGTTTTGACCAACTTGGACCTAAAGAACTTGCAGTTACACTGAGTATCATCAGTGGCAAAAACAGGAGATACTCAAAGATGCCAAAAAATAAGCTCGAGAATAGAATATCAAAATGGAAATCACAACGCTGTAAAACAAGTATTCAAAGCTGGAATAGTACTGAAAACAGACTCATGCTTTCAGTGGACTCATTTCACTGTGGGGAGGGGGAACCACCCTATTTTTGGGGGCTCTGGACCCCAAGTGAATCCAAATGCAAGAACACACTCACATGAGAAAAGAGGAGCAAGAAAATGGTGCTGTTGTGCTGCTCGATTCCCCTGCTAGAAACCAAACCTGTTCTCTTATTAAACTAAAAGCAAGTTTTATTTTTAGCTGGAGAGTGTGATTTAAAGAGAGATTTTTTTCTTATATGAAAGGAAGCTGCAAGGAAGAAGAGCATTGTGGGGAATTCGGTCTGCTTCCAGCCTTGCTGGTGTCAAAAGTTAAATGAATTCCCAAGCCAGAAGTGCTAAAGAGAGATCTGTAGCTTGAAATACTTGGATGGGGACAGCCCCCGCTTCAACTTTAGGGTGTGAAGAGCCATTTGTGAGATGTAACAAAGCCACCACACAATGGCACCGAGATGCCACCCTCGGCTGGTGTGAGGGAAGGGCATCGCCGTGGGGCACAGCCAAAGCTCCCAACTCCTCTGTGCCCACAGGCAGCGAGAGCAGCCAGAGCCACTCCTGCCACCGTGCTCCAGCTCCCTGATTTATCTGGCAAATTTCAAATCAGCAGGCGGATTTACTTGGGAGAATCTGATTAGTGGCAGTATCGATCTGATCCGGGAGCTGCAGCGCAGGGTGAACTGCATCCCAATCACCCAGCCCCAGAGCTGCTTACCCAGCAGGACCATGCTTGTCCTTTGACTCCACAAACTCCTGTCCCATTTTCAGCTTCTCCCACTCCTCTTTCCGGGTTTTGATTTTCCGTGGATTCACGTTTCCTCGGTTCGGATTCTCCTTTTTCTCTTTCTAAGAGAGGAGGGATCAAACACAAGCTTTATTTTGCTTTAAATTCACTGGGAATAGAGAGGAACAGGACAGACCTGGAGCAGTTACAACAAGACACATTCTCAAAGAGGATTTTTAGTTTACTTTCCTGATTGCTGCACTCTCCAAAGATCTTCCATATAAAAAAGCTGGAGCACAGACAACATAAAAAATTCCAGACAACATCAGGTTGCCCAGGGCAGCCCAGACACGATGCCCTCATCACCCCCTGGCATAAGCAGCTCGAGGGCAGAGTAAAAGCTCAGTTTCCCAAATCAATTTAGGTTTTGGCCTCTGTGTCGAGATGCCCAAATTTCACCTTCACCCCCAGGGTGTTCAGTGTTCTGGGATGCAATATGGACACTTGCCCACAGAGAACTGGGCTGTAGATGGGCTCACTCAGAATTCTAGCACACCCCACATCTCTCCTTTGTTATTTCTCATTGAAGAATCCCAATCTGTTTTCATGCTTAATACTCCAGTTGCTCAAAAGCTAAATAAAGTATGTTAAGAATACTTCTTTTATGCTATAATATAATTTACCATTAAGGCTCAAAGACAGTGGCATTTGGAAAAAACAATTAGAGGTATCTTTGTTCTCTTTTTTTAATTAACAAGGATGTGGGCAAACCAGATAAAACTTGACTGAATTGATCCCACAGGAGTCCAAAAGTGCAAACCTGAGTTTTGGATAGTAAATTTGGAGTCCAAAATTTATTAACACTTCCCACTTCCTCCTCCTCCCTTCCTCACCCTATGTTTCCGCTTTTCCTTCATGATATCCTTGGTGTCCTGAAGCATTTTCTCCTTCCAAAGGTCGAAGAAATATGAAGGATCTGTGTAGAATTTAAGCGCCTCTTTGCCATCATCCCTGGAACAGGGGGAGGAGAAAACCACACAGACAAGGATCAGGTCACACATTTCTTGGAAGGAAACACAAGGCACTATCTCAGACAACAATTCAGAAGCGCAGTGAGATGGTCACAGGTGCTGCTCTTGCCTCTGCCCCCATTTCAGAACAGGAAGAGCCCCCCATGTCAGACCCCAGCTCTCCCACATCCCACTCCTCCTGCCCTCACACAAACCCTCCATTACTCAGCACCTTGAGCGCTCAGCTGCTCTGAGCAATCACCAGGAGAGCAGCAGGTCTCTGGCTTCAACTCCCTTTTGTTTGTGCTGTATTTTGGTGTGAGAAACCTCCTGCTGCAGCTCAGGAACCCTAAATCAGAGCAGCAGCGTCCTTGAAGCTCCTGAGTGAGCGCACACAGACTCCCTCTCCTCCCACTTTGCAGTGCAGCCGCGTCTGGCAGGAGACAGCTGCCTCCAGCTATCTGTAATTACTTTTTACCTGCTCAGAAGATATTTATGGATGTGGGATAAGTCTCTGCATTCTGACCCCCTTTACTTCTACTACCTACAAGATGGAATCAGAGTGGGACTGCTGAGAACTGGTTACACAGCCAGGATGGGCCCCACCAGATGTCTCAGACCAGGCACTGGAGGCCACAGGAAGCATCACCACGCCTGCTGCAGCCACCTGGGCGGGAGCCACCTCCAGGTGAATGCTCTGCATCTCTCACTGCAGCTCTCTGGAAAGGAGCCACTGGGCTATGGAGGAGCACAAGGAAAATGCCTCATCTGCAGCACACCCAGCTTGGTTCTGCAGAGCCAGCCACGCCTGGCCCCACGGCACTCACAGAAGTGACAGCAGAAAAACAAAGAGATCACTTTCTAGCTACATTCATTTCCATGACCTCAAAAGCAAAGTTTCACATAATCCAAAGGACAGAGATCTCCTGGTGGATTTGTTTAGCAACTCAATTGCCCAGTGGAAACAGCTACTTCAGCCCAGCACAGCACGGGGAAGGACCTCCCTGGCAGGCTGGGAGGAAGAGGCTCTTCTCTGTAAGGAAACGAGGAGGTATTGCAGCCCTACCTGTAAGGTGAGAGGATGTTGAGAGGTGGAGGGGTGTTGCAGGTCCTGTAGGTTTCGAGGACAGGCACAGGGAGAGAATCTCTGTCAAAGAGCTTCTGGTCCTGAGTGGTGGAGCTTTTGAAGGCCTTTCTGCTGTTAATGCCTTGCAAGGAGACTGTAAGGAAGAGGAGAGAACAAGTGAGGAACAGCTTGACCCAGGCCAACGACCCTGCAGCCCAAGCAGTGAACATCTGATTTCAGTTGGAGCTTTTGGCATGCTTTGCAGTTCTTAAGGTCAGGTTCCTTTTCCCACAGATCCCCTGGGAAGCCCATCACATCTCCAGTGTGCTGCCAAGACCTGCTGCTCCATCAACACAGCTCTCCCTCGAGGGGCCCACGGGCTTTGGAACCCCTGTGACCAAGCTCAAGCAGCTCATCCCCTGCCACCCAACTGCTGGAGAGCTCCCACGTGCAGAGTCACTCAAGAGCAAAGCCCAGCCAGCTGCCCAAGTGCTCTGCTGGGCGGCAGGGACACAGTCCCTCAGCCCCAGAGAACACATTCCAACACCCATGGCAGGGTCATGCTGGGTTTATGGTGCTGAACCAACCATGCTGACTCAACCAGAACCTTCACCACGCTCAGCCTGTGCTCCACTCCATTACCTTCCTCCTCTTTGGGATCCAGCTGAGTGACTTTGACTTGCAAGCGGTCAACTCTCTCGACCAGAATGCTCACCCGAGAGGCAAAGGTGTTGGCTTGAGTAAACAACTCTCCAAATATGTCTTCTGCAGATTTACCTGCAATATTAAAGTGTCCACATTACCCTTATGAACCACATCAGACCATACTCAGTCTCCCAGCTTGCTTTCATGAAGAAAGAAAGAAAGAAAGAAAGAAAGAAAGAAAGAAAGAAAGAAAGAAAGAAAGAAAGAAAGAAAGAAAGAAAGAAAGAAAGAAAGAAAGAAAGAAAGAAAGAAAGAAAGAAAGAAAGAAAGAAAGAAAGAAAGAAAGAAAGAAAGAAAGAAAAACCACTCTTCTTTTCAAGTTTGTCAGGGCTGAGTTTAACATCCAGAAAGAAAGCGCTTTGTTCCACCAAAACCTGACATTTCCAAGGGATCTTCAAGCAATAAGGAAACAATTGAGACACACTTTAAAGTCTATTAGAGTAACAAACTAAAGAGGGCTGACAACACTACACTGGTCTGAATGTGGATGCATCTGAAGGTCCTTTAAGATTCTCTGCTGTTCTGCTTATTAGACAAGGAAATACAGTTAGATTTTTATTGCTCTGGAGAATCTCAAAGGCTCCCAGTCTCCAGCAGGCCTGCCTCCAGGGGAGCTGGCACACATTTACAAGCTCAAAGTACTCTGGAAGTAGAGAGCAGACCCAGTCCTGGATCCTGAAGCTGGAGCTGAAACCGCAGCTGACAGCACTGACCCTGCTGTTCCTTCAGGTGGCAGTGTCTGAAAAATTGATGCATTCACATTGATTCTAAATCAAAACCAAAGGGGAACTTCCCAGTCAGGGACATTCTCTCTGGAACAGCTTGGACTGCCCAGTGGGCTGCTATGACAAGCACCATCCATGGTTTGGGCCATGAGAGCTGAGCCTGGGGCTCAGATCAGGAGCTGCACCACTTACAGGAGTCACAGGAACATGGCCCGTCCTCAGGAGTGCACCAAGAGGTGGCCACAGGTAGACAGAGGTGGCAGCCCTGGAGGAAACCCAAGAGCTTCCACGGATCCTGCTCTTGTGTTCTGCTCCCAGGCCCAGCCCAGGAGGGGAGCCCCCAGCAGGAGGACGGGGAGAGCAGAGCAGGCTTGGCACCGAGCGCAGACACGGGCCCTGGTGCTCCACTGATGGGAAACATTTCCAGCCACGGCTGCTGACTACAAGGCTGCTCCCAATAAGCAGTCTGGTTTTGAAGTGCATCATCATATGGTCAACAGTTTGCTCTGGAATCTGTTACTCCTAAAGATCCTCTCCGACATTCAGGAAAGAAAAACCAGTTGGAAGTCTAATTTCAACAGCAATTTTGGAAAACACGGTTGTCTGCAGAGTCAGAGAGACAAAGCACCCTTGCACAAGGCAAGGCGAGGGCATCCCCCAAAGCCCAGCTGCACAAACACTCCCAGCTATCTAAGCTGACATATCAACTCCTTGTTCCTGCTCCCCGGAGATCTCCTTACACTGCCAAGCACGGGGAACAAGCCAGGTTAAAATTCAACCTTCTCCACCCCTTTTGGTGGCAGTGCCAGGTCCAAGTGTTTGTAGAAAGCAAATGCTGAAGGTTAACTTCCACTGACCTCTTCCTTCCACCCTCCTAGACAATGCAGGCTCCACATATGCTCAATTAACAAACCCAAACTCATGAGAAGGATTTTATGTTTGGAGATCTAAGGGCCAGGTAGCTCTCGCTGCAGCCATGTTTCATGAAGCAATCTCCATTTTCAACATCAGCACAGACCAGCTCTTCTATTTGACCCAAAGAGAGTAAAAATTTATCTATGGGAAAATGCAAAACCTTCCAGCAAAAGTTCAAAAAAAGAAAAGTTGCAATTTCATTTCTACTTTCACAAGAAGTGAAAAACATTTCTGAATTTCACAAGGAACTGCAACAAGCACTAGGGGAAAATTAAGTCTTTGGCTTGCAAAGTACATTTCAAGTATAAAATAATATATATACTGGTTTTGACCCTGAAGAGAGAAGAGATGGTCTGTGTTCACTTGCCTGTGTAAGTGCACCTGGAGTTATCACCCACCATCTCATACGTTGCCTGAGCTTCACAAACACTTTTAGATGGGGTGAGACGGAGATTAATTTTTTAGTTTAGTTACTTTGACTGCAAAAGTGCAGCTTACAATCAGAATTATCTTTGTCATGCACTGGCAGGAAGACAGACGGCATGATTTAATAGGTCCTTCCATCTTTAGCTTGTGGATTCTGTAAAATCACACAAAACCGCGCAGTCGACTTATACAAAGTGCTCCCAGCTGCGATAGTAACGAAGGGTAAACTCACTGGAATATGAAAGTTTGACAAGATTTATGTTTGCATCTTCGTAAAGAGACTGTGGTGCACCAGGCATGGCTGATTATTCACTTGACAGGGCTGTCACAGCCTACTGAACCTGCTCTACGTTCCTGTAATAGTCAAGGTACAAGGAGAGAGAGAATTTGTTTTTTGGAGAGAGGAAAGGGCGGGGGGCAGGAGTTTGGTCATTTGGGTGCAAGCGTAGTCTAAACCTTGTTTTATTTAAAACACTGCTGACCCTGGGGGAGTGGATGGTGCTCAGCATTTCCCTCCCGCCTGCCCTGCTCCCCTCTCACACCAAGCGTCAGCAGGAGGCTCCTCTCCTCTCCTCTCCTCTCCTCTCCTCTCCTCTCCTCTCCTCTCCTCTCCTCTCCTCTCCTCTCCTCTCCTCTCCTCTCCTCTCCTCTCCTCTCCTCTCCTCTCCTCTCCTCTCCTCTCCTCTCCTCTCCTCTCCTCTCCTCTCCTCTCCTCTCCTCTCCTCTCCTCTCCTCTCCTCTCCTCTCCTCTCCTCTCCTCTCCTCTCCTCTCCTCTCCTCTCCTCTCCTCTCCTCTCCTCTCCTCTCCTCTCCTCTCCTCTCCTCTCCTCTCCTCTCCTCTCCTCTCTCTCCTCCCCTCTCCTCTCCTCTCCTCTCCTCTCCTCTCCTCTCCTCTCCTCTCCTCTCCTCTCCTCTCCTCTCCTCGTTTCCCCCCAGGTACCTGCGACGGGTCCAGCACTCACACCTTCTCCCCACATCCCCCCTTCCCAGCTCCCAGGGTACCCTCCCAGAGAAGAAACCAACCAGGCTGTGATTTGGCTCCCAGCGCCTCAGAAGCAGAGCAGCTTTGAATATCTGTGCAAAGAAGGTCTAAACCTGTGGGATCTGGCCAGGGCTGTCACACCAACCCACAGTGTCTCTGCACAGGGATGAGCCTTCCCTGCAGCTGGGCTTTGCACAGCTTCACTGCCTCCTTCCTCACCATTTCACATGCACGAGATGGATTTCACTCACACTCCACAGCCATCTTGGCTACCAGACCTAACAAATGAGCAACGAGGGCCAGTTGAACGCGAGCAGAGAGCCTGGTCTCGCCTGTGCAGTGACATTTCTCCAACCCAACAGAATGTGACACCGACTGGCAGCAAACACGGGCCCAGATTTCAGTGACAGCCATGGTTTGCACTGCTGGAAAGAGGCTGCACCCAAACTTTGCCTGCCACATGGCGGAAGACAAGGGCTTGCTTTGCAGAGCAAGCAGAAGGGCTTGCTAACACCCCAGAGAAGCTAAACAATAGATTAATTTGATTATCAAAGTCTCGCTTCAAGGACAAAGGTGGTTAATCAGAACCCAGAGCATTTCAACAGAGAATGGAGTCATCCCGGAGAGACCACAATTAACTCTTGGTTTCTCCTATGGCATGTAGGCCTGTGCTTTCCCTCCAGCCTTTCCAAGGCTATGGGTCAGCCCACTGGAGAGCTGAGCCAGGCACTGCTCCAGCTCACGCTGCCATTTGAGTGAGCAGCCCCAGACCACCGACGCTCTGCAGGCACCACTTGGCTCACACAGGTCTTTGGGTCTCACAACGCAACAAACAGCAGCAGGGGCAAACTGGAGCTTCTGCGTGGGGGCTTTAATTATCTTTCATTAAAAATAAGACTACTGACATGGTGTAGATTCAACAGAGTCAAGCTCCATTTAGTAGCGCATGCAATTACAGGCACGTTCTCTGACACAAGATCCTGCCTGCTCCGAGAGCCTCCCATTTTACAAGCCTGAGTTGTGCTCCATCCTTCCATCTGCAGTTTCACTGCAGCCTCTCACATGCACACACACATACACACACCCCCCTCCCCATTTTCTCTTAGATAGGAAGGCAGTGGGACCAGGGATATGAAATTAGCATCAGATTTCTTTAGGAAAACATTTTAGCATTACCCAGGGAAGGCAGATGGGGGAGAAATAGGAACACGAGAGTAGAAAGGGAGCTAAATAAAGAGCAGTAGCGACTCCTGAGGGCAACGCGCAGGCTCGCCATGGTACTCACTCAGGCTGCCCAGCTGTCGAATGACATTTGCCAGGGTGATGTTGGTCACGCATTCCAGCTCGCTCGGAACGCTAGGCAACGTCTGACGGCACAGGTGCCTTGGCTCAATGTTCCTCGTTACTAACGGCATGGTGGACCTGCTTCAGGCACTGTTCTGAAAGATGAAAAACAACCCAAAAAAGAAACAGGAAAGGATTACTCAACCGCAAATTCCAGGCACACCAGAGCCATGGTGTTCGTTTTTCCTGCTCTCAAACGGCTTTACTTATAAGCCTTCTTCCCCCAGCTCCCCACCCTGAGAAAACTGGCTCATCAGACATAAAGATCCTCCTGTTCTCTGACTCGCAGCGGCAGCAGAGCCCCAGCAGCCCAGGTGCAGAGATGGAGCACCGCACACCTTGGCCCACGCGCCAGCGCTGCCGCAGCCGCTGCTCCCTTCGCAGCCGGCCAGGGCTCCAGCCTCCCGCGCTCACGCAGCACCGGCACGCCTCCTCCAGCTCCTCTGCAGAAACATTCCCCACTTGCAATCAATACTTGCTTAAACCGTGGAGATGGAGACAGGAGATGTTATTACACAAAAAAAGGAAGAACAAAACAGGCTTCTCCCAGCGCGCCAAAGCACACGTGGTGCCTCCCTCGCGGAGCAGCACACGGGGCTCTCTCCTGGAACAACAGGAAGCGCTTGCAGCTGACCAGGAAACTTTCTGGTGACTGTTCCTTATCCTGCAGGCTGCACCCCTCTTCCCTTGGGAAATCCCCCGGGGATGAGGTTTACACTGGACCATTGTTTTCCTGCTAGAGCAGTTTAAGGTTGAGGGAGCTCTAATCAGGATGCAGGGCTGGAGTGTGCTCAGAGGCAAGTCAGGATTGATTGTACAACAGGCAGGACAAACTTCCAGTTCTTTAAAAAACTAGTAAAATAAAAAACCTGGAGAAAAAACTAAGGGTCTGGAAGTTATGTTTTGGAAGCTTTCATGCGCAGCTCAGTGTCTTGAACTAACAAAAATCTCCTTTGCTAAGAGGCCCAAACATTTAAGCCTCAAACAGCTCCCTCCCAGATCATCCAGCTGCAGGAGGGAGAAGGAAACCTGTGTGACCAGCTCACTAGAAGGAGCATCATACATGCCTGAAATCTTTAGGACTAAGTGAAAGCAAATACATCCCAAGTTCGTGATTAATTTAGAAGGGGAAAGAATCACTTTTCTAGGTCAGCTGAGGAACAACCCAAGAGAAGCAGGCAGCTCCCATGTGATAGGCATGCGGATCTGCTCGGGCTGGGTGTAAAAATAAAACAGGAAGCTAACAGCTTGGGGAACATGGCTTCCTGTCACCACCAGCAAAAACCCAAGAACCATAAAAAATCAGCTGTTTGCTCTTGACTTTGAGCCACCCTTTGATAGTCTCTGTGGCAGCTGGCAGCTTATCTTTGAGGTCCAGGAGTCCTTCCTGGATGCTTTTCTATCAGGGTGTTAAGAGGAAGAAGTGGGCATTATCCCTCCTAATTACCTCAGAAGCCAGGTTTTGAATTGCTAAATTTGACCCATTAAGGCAGAGGAGTTCAAGAGCCGCAGCACCGGGCGCTGGGATATCTCCCAGACAAGCAGATGTAGGTTGCTACCATTTTGCAACGCCTCTACACGAGGGATTTCACAGCATCTCAGAATGCCAGGATGGTTTGGGTTGGAAGGGACCCTAAAGCTCATCCTGTTCCAACCTCCTGCCACGAGACCAGGCTGCAGAGAGAGGGTCCCCAAAACCGAACGCCTTACGGAGCAGGGGAGCCAGATCTGCATCCAAATAAACAGAAGCAAGCCCCTCTGAGGATCGAGCCTGTGCTGTTTTTCCCCTGTCCACTGCAGCCATCAGTAACTGCTGGGATATTTAAAGAACAGGGTGAACTAAGGAAGGGCTCTGACCTTCCCTTCCCAACACCCCGCGTTTTATCGATTCCAGCCCAAGCCCTACAATCTTTTGTCAGCTTTAGTGCTTCATGCCAGACAAACTTTCCCAGCTCCCCCCAGACTGCAGTCTGCACCAACAAGCAGCTCTCATAAACAAGGCAGCATTTGCAGGCTGCCTGCATCCAGCTTCTCCCCTGTGCTTCCCCAGGGCTTGGCCAGGGAGCGCACACGGTGGGATCTGCAGAGCTGGGCTGGACAGCCTGCCTGGAAACCTTCCAAGGTGGAGGACAGACAGAAGGAAAACAGCAACAGGAAAAATAAGCCTGCGAGTGGGGGATGAGATGTGAGCATTCGGTACAAAAGGAGACAAAAAAAGCCCCCAAGATAATGGGTAGCATGGTTGGATAAATGCAGGTAACACTGATCTCTGCAAAGATGGGGAAGACAGGGCAGAAAATGGGAGCAGTGCCTCAAATAACAACAAAAAAAGGCTCTAAATATGCTGCCGGTATACAGACACCCCAAAAGTGTTTGGCTTCAAAGCATGTTTTGAAAGTAAAAGCAAGGAGTAGTGGTGAGAACTGCTTTTCTTAAAAGAAAAACTAAGGTAGAGCACACGAACAGCACAGATTTGCACTGGCACAAGACAGCAGAGATAAAGGCTAAGAAAAAGGCTCCCTTTACAGCCCACCCCACCCTCCCAGCCACACTCCACTGCAGAAGGAGAGCTTTGCCCTCATGATCACAGCAGTGCTTCCCAAGGCCATGGGGACAGCTCTGGTGCCCCTAAGCCCAGCCAGGATCCAGCAAAGCCAGGGATTAAATTAACCCTGGGGAGCACTGGGGACAATCAAGGCAGGAAGGGCAGGACAGGCTGTGGACAACCACCCTGCTCTCCCAGCAGCTTTTGGATACGAGGCATTTTAAAGCAAAAATTCCTCTCTTCTGAGCAGAAGGATGAGGAGCTTCAAGATTTTAGGAAGGAAATCTGGGACCTGCAAAATGAGCAGGTGATGTCCCTACAAGAAGACTGTAAGACCTTGCTTTTTCCTGGAGTGTTTGGAGGGTAGGATAGAGATAACAGCTAATGTGCTCCTGTAAAACCTTCATGCCTGGTGAGTAGGTGGGACAAAGATTAATAGAGTGGATTGGAAAATAAGTGGTGTATTTCAAAAGCAGGAGTCAGGTGGGGCAGAAAACCAGGTGTGGAGAAGGGGCAAGGCGTGAGAGCACAGGGGGAATGGGGAAGAGGAAGCAAACACTGGAGGCAGCACAAGGCATGAGCTGGGGGCAGGGAGGAGACACAGTGAATAAAGGAGGGACAGAGCGAGAGAAGCTTTCTGGGAGGCTCACGCTGTTACTCCTTAAGAGAGTGATGAAGGAGGCGACTGCCAGTGCAGTGCCAAGCACGGGCCATCCAGAACCGCTTCCCTTTCCGTGCCCAGGCCACGACAGCACAGCACAATTCCACCCCGGCTGGCCAGCCTGCTCATCAGGCATTAGTCACTGTCACACAATGACCACAGACCATATATTATAACTAAATCCTACCATTCAGATGCAACTTAAATGAATTGCAAGGCCGAAAATCCTTATCTTTGGGGCAAAGATAAACGTTTCTATTTGCTTATGAATGCTGGAGATTAGATTTCTTTTGGGAGTGTAGAGTTTTGGGGTGCAGACACCGTTTTTAAAGAAGCTGCAAGAATAACATGGGCACAGGGGAGCTGCCCTGATCCCAGTGTAACAGGAGAGGAGATCAAGTACGTTAGAAGTAAAAGGAAACTGCCTCTAGAAACAAAAAACTCTGCAACAGATTTCTAATGAATATGGAAAACAAAGAAAGGCATCAAATTGAAACACAGCGAGAGGAAAAGAAGTTCAGTGATCTCTGCTGGCTGGAAGAGCCCTAAGGAAAATCCACAAACCCTGCTGCATCAATCCAAGTTCAGAAGACTCATCCTCCCAACCACCGTGCTTCACACCTTCTTAAAAACAAGGAAACAAATGATTTTCCTCTCCCGCTAGAACCAGACCCTTCCTACCTGCTCCCAAACACTTCCTCTGAAGCCCCCAAGTCATGACTTGAATCACAGAGGGCTCCAGGAGCCTTGATGATGCTGTGAGGGCAGTGACTAAAGGCCAAACCATCTGAAAGGCCCAGCTTTGCCCCGCAGCTCCCTTCCCCTTGCGCCCCACCTACAGCTGGGCACTGCCAGGCTGCCTCATCATTCCCTATCCCAAAGTGCTTACACCGGCTCTGCCGAGCCCTGGCCTGCTCCAGCCCAGAGAAAGGTCTGCTGAGCACAAAAAAGCCCTGGAAGCTGAATTCACTGCTCCCATTCCTACTGATCCTCCAGCCTCAACAGGCACCTTGTTTCCAGGATTCATGGGGGTTTTGCTCCCCATCATCCTTCCCAACAACTCCTGTCCTTTCTCACTGCACACATCGTGGTCTTGGATGCCTTGTTCTTTTCCAAGAAAGCAGGATCCATGAGTGCAGCTTCTTCCCGTGCTGCTGATCTGACACCCTGCTCCTGCCACGATAAGCTCTCACCTTGAACGTCCTGCTCACCAGCTTTTAAGAGGATTCTGACTTTGGCAATTAGTTCTGTAAATACTCTTGGGCACTGGGGAACAAGCATGGCCCAACACAGGCTCGAAAAGGGGGGAAATTGTGTGACTTGCAATTCTTGCCTTTCAGAATCCAGCACTTTAAGCAAAGCTGAGGTAAATCCAAGATAAGCGTGCTGCTCCAAGATTTCTTATCAGCAAGGCATCGACCGCTCTCCCCGTGAGCTCTGCTGCAGCAGATCACTCAGGAATCCCAGCTCTGGATTAGAATCAAGTACAATTGGTTTGTTTCAAACAAGAACTGCCAGTCCATAAACCCCTTGCACAAAGCTGTGTCTTATTGACTATTTTTAATAAATAGGGCTGGCACAGTAAAATTGAACAATTGCTAGGAACAATAAAGGAAACAGACTTTGATTACAACTATTGAGAAGCAATACAGGGATGTTTTAGCATTGAGTATTTGCTTTCCAAGGCGAGTTCTGTCAACTGAAAACAGCAACTCGGAGCAAACGCTCCTTAAAGAGTGTTTCAGAGCAGAGCAGAAAACAGCACTGCACGGCAAGAGAGGAACCAGAGCTGTTTTTTGGGGTTTTTTGTAGAGCAGGCAGATAGCACAGTCACTGTGGTGGTGCAGAGGAGAAGGCAGGCAGGACTCCAAGGCGAGCCCTGCGGATGCATCGCACACAAAGAGCTGTAAATAACAGGTGAGGTGGAGGGAGAGATCTGGCAAGGCTCTCCTCACTGGTATTTGACCAGTTAGCATAGCGTTACTGGGAGTCACCTGGGTAATTCCCCGCTCAATGTGACACACAACCTCTTAGATCAGGGACCATCTGCAAATAAATCTGGACCCCAGCAGTGAGATCATCTGTCATAGTGTCTGGTGTAGCACAAAGCACCTAAGGAGGGCAGAGCGCTTTTTTTGGGGAAGGGAAGGGAATTTAGGCTTGATTTCCGAGTACGTCAGGGTGACCAAGCACCCTGCCCTCGGCAGGGCTTGCAGAATCCTCAGCCCTGAGCTGAGCGCTTTGGAGAGCTGCCTCCAGGAGCGCCCATCGGGGGACTGGGCACACCAGCAGGTCTGGGAATGAGGGGGAAAGGAGATAATCAGATCTGAAATTCCCATCAGTATGAAATAAGACTTAACTCAGTAGCTTGCCAACGCAGACCGACTGTTCTTTCTAATGTCTGTGACAACTCTGCTTCAAATTTCAAGCTTCTCTCAGCAGTAACTACTCCCCCATGTAGCTGTAATGGCCAGAAAGAGACTGGCTTTTATGTAACCCCAAAAGACTTGCAGAAAGGGAAGCAGCAGCCACACACACACACACACACAGGGAGAACTGAGGGGGAAAAAAATCAGCAGAAGGCTCTGCTGAGTGCTCAGGGCTATATCCAAGCTCACAATGCAGCCACAGAGAAGTGGGATGCGGCAATCAGAAATGCTCCAGTTCCACGCTCCGAGAGAGACCCAGCAATCAGTGCTGCATCCGAGCAATAGGGAGCGAAATTATAGAGCAAACTGCCATGTGATGCCACAAACTACTCCATCCCGCCAGCTGTAACAAGTATTCATTCCCAAAAATGCATCACAGGCTCATCTGTCATTACCAGCCCAGCCTGCCAGCAGCTGAGCAGGAGTCAGCAGTGAAGGGCAGCTGCAGGGCTGCTTCCTTTCACAGTGCTCTATTCTCCCAAAAAACCACGGGGGAGAAGGACGGCTAAAACCCCCCGGGCGCAGCAGAAAACATTGCCCACCATCTCTCAGCAGCCGGTGGGATGGGAGGCACACGCTGTGTTTTCACCCGCCATCACACAAAAGCTCTCCTGAAGCAGGATCTACTGAAAATGCAGGACCTTTGGGAGAACACATTTAGCTGATCACAAAACCCCACATCCAGGAGCCCTCTGTGGACTAATAACGCACTTCAGTCACCAAGTGAGGAACTCTGCGGGCCCGAGCCGCCCCGCCGGTGCTGTGTTATGAAAGAGAGCTTGGGCAATGCCGTGGGGCAGGGGCAGGCAGCGCTGCCCTTCTGCACAGCCACGTTCCCACCGCGGGAGCGCCAGCCCTGATCCCGCAGCACCGCCAGCATTGTACAGCGCGCAGTCCTTGACACAACCAACATCCAGCCCGCTCCAATCCCACAGTAAAAATAAACCTTTTTTTTCCCTCCCCTGCCTTTCCCCCCCCCTCCAGTCTGCTGGCTCTGAAAAATGCAAAAGAGGCTCAGAAAGCCATTTTCTGCGGGTTTTTTTGTCTGGCTCATGCATTATCATCATCATTTACTGCCCTCAAGGGGATTGCACAGGTGTGACTGAAAATTTGGCTCTTCCTTTTAAACTTTTTGTTATCAGCTTTGCTGAAGATGATCTTGCTGGAATAAATACCAGGCTGCTCTCCTGGAGAGGGACTCGCTCAGAGCTGTTGTCAGAAATCTGTCTGGGGGTGGAAGGATGGGGGTGTCACTAATGGGGAACATACAGATCCTCCTGGCTTCTGCTGGAGCGCTAATAGAGCCAGCAGTTTGACCTAGACTTTTATTTTTTTAATTCTTAAGAAACAAACCATTGCACTAATTAATGTTTCCATTCATTTAGCTGAAAAACAAGTTAAACAAAGAGGGTCACCTGGTGTTCCTATCAATACCTGACTAGGATACAGGCAGAACAAATGCATTTAAATAAAACTCTAGAAGAGACGTGACAAGAGAAAGGCAGTTTAGCTCAATTAAAGAGAGCTGTCACAGGGATTTGATTCTCAGAATATAGAACTATTGATTAAACAGGAATTAAAGCTCCAGAACAGAAAGGTTTCAAGGTCTTTGCTGTGAGGGTGTACATCAGGAGAGAGAGGCAGGACTCCTTCAGCGCCACAAGAGCTCTGGCTTTGCTGCTTCCTAGGAAACAGGAGCAGCAAAGGGAGCAGAATGCTCTCTACTAAACCTGTGAATAATTTGGGCAAGGATACAAGGTCAGTGACAACACAGAGCGGCATCACGAGCGTCAATCAACAGGTAGCTTTGGTGTACTTGGGTATTGAAAGCACACAATAGGCTCTAAAACATTTCAGGAGTATGTAGGGAGAGGTCTGGGCAGGTTTCAGCCCTAGAATTCCATAATCCTAGAATGGTACAGGTTGGAAAAGGCCTTTAAGCTCATCTTGTTCCACTCCCTGCCATGGCAGGGGCGCCTCCCACTGTCCCAGGCTGCTCCCAGCCCTGTCCAGCCTGGCCTGGGGCACTGCCAGGGATGCAGGGGCAGCCACAGCTGCTCTGGGCACCTGTGCCAGGGCCTGCCCGCCCTCACAGGGAAGGATTCTATCCCCATTTCCCACCTAACCGTGCCCTCTGGCAGTGGGAAGCTATTCCCCCTTGCCCCATGTCCCCCTGCAGCTCTCCTGGAGCCCCTTTAGGCACTGGAAGGGGCTTTAAGGTCTCCCTGGGGCTCCTCCAGGCTGGACGCTCCCAGGGCAGAGGGCTCCAGCCCCGGCAGCATCCCTGGGCTCGCCCCAAGGGCTCCATGTGCTGCCTGTGCTGAGCCCCCCAGAGCAGGGCGCAACAGAGGGGCAGAACGCTCCGAGCCCCAGCCAGCACCAGCGCTGAGCTCGCTCCAGAGGCTCTGGGAGGGAAGGCAGGCAGTGCCCCCGGCCAGAGGTGCCCTGCAGGGGCAGCAGCAGCCCCCGGCCGCGGGAAGGCTGTGCAGAGCCCCGGCACCGGGGGCTGCTGCCGCGCCTGCAGGCCGGCCTGGACCGCGCTAATGAGCGCAGCCTCCCCAGGCACAGCCACGGCTTGTGTCTGCCGCACTAACAAAGCCGGCTCACAATACGGCACCGCATTCTCATTCCTGGGCAGCGCTCGGTAATTAATATGGAAAGAGAGGGTGTGCTTTCTTCCCCCTAAATGACTTATTCGTTAAGTTCGAGCATATTTTAACCTTCCTTTTCAGCAGATAAACTCTGTCTCATTTGCAGCTAAGCTCAGCCTTCCCTTCTTTGCCACACACTAAACTATTTTGATTAATGAAAGAGTAGGAACAAACCAGTTCCAAGTGTTTTCTATAGAGCTCAACTGCTCTTTCAGTTTCAACTCACGCCTAGATAATTATATCACAGCTCTGAGTGCCCCCACCCTTCTGCTGCACTTGGGGAATACTGGAAAGATAAGTCTTTTCTTAATTATTAAATGTAAATAGCTCATTAAATATAATCCAATTACTTTAATTGTAAGAAAAAGGAAGTAATTACAATATGTACATGTATTCTTGCCTGAACAGTTTTAATATCTTAAATGAATCTTTGCGGCATTAATATTTTAAGTCAACCTTTGACATGAGGGAAGAGGGGGAAAAAAGGACATTGACTCTCTGATATTTTCCAGAAGTATTGTATCTGCTGGGATTTTGGTCACAAAAAACCAAGAGAACAGCCTTGAGCATCTAAGTCAAAATGGTTCATAAACAGCATCTTAATAAAGTCAAAATATTACACAGGCTTTCCATTGTGGAGGGAAAAAATAAATATAAAAACATGATGCCACGTGAAGAGCCTGAATATGCTTTTGGGATCTCAGGAGCCCAGCAGGATGGGCACTCCTGTGAAGGTGGGAGAACAGGCAGGATCCCATCACACCAGCACCAAAAGCCATCATGTACCCGGGATTTTCCAGGCAGTTTTCCCCCGTATCTATGGTCTGCCCTGTTCAAGGGTGGAGAGAGGAACCAGGGCTGGGGGAGAAGGGGCTGCTCCACATGTGGGATTACCCTGCTCTTCCACAGCAGTGTCCAGCGAGGTGATCCCACAGAAATGCTGAATGCAGGGTTTGTGTGTGCACAGCCATCTGTGCGAGGCGCAGGCACGGCCCAGGATCCCCGGCTGCCCTTTGGGATTTGCAGCAGAGCTGCAGGAAGCTGCGAGGAGCAGTCCTCTGGTTTTGCTCAACAGCATGACAATCCCTGGACTCACTTTCTCCATCCCTGCAGCCAGCGGGACTGAACAACCTTCCAGCAGACTCCAGCAAGGCCCCAGCGTTTCGATCGGCCCCCCTGGTCTGACAGAGAGGGGTCAGGTTTCAGCTTGGCTGTGGTGACAGATGCCTGTGAAATCTCCCTGGGACAGGCAGAAAAATATTCAGTTTAAGCTGTAGTTGTTTCCATTTTGCATGTTCTGAGCCCAGCAGTGATCTCACCTTACGTAATCTCCAGTGCAAACTCCAGGCTCTGGACCATCCAAACCTATTCAAGGGTGTTTGAAACCATAAAATCCCAGAATGGTTTGGCCTGGAAAGGGTCTAAAAGCTCATCTCGTTCCACCCCCTGCCGTGGGCAAGGACACCTTCCACTGTCGCAGGTTGCTCCAAGCCCTGTCCAGCCTGGCCTTGGGCACTTTCACAGATGGGTGCTGCCCTGTGCCACGGCATCACCACCCTCACAGGGAAGGAGTTCTTCCCAAAATCTAACCTAAACCTGCTCTTTCAGTTTGAAGCCATTCCCCCTTGTACCATCCTGCTGGCCCTTGTCCCCAGTCCCTCTCCAGCTCTCCTGGAGCCCCTTTAGGCACTGGAAGGGGCTCTGAGGTCCCCCTGGGAGCCTTCTCTTCTCCAGGTGAGCACCCCAGCTCTCCCAGCCTGGCTCCAGAGCATCTCCACGGCCTCCTCTGCACTCTCTCTGGCAGCTCCACATCCTGCTTGTGTTGGGGCCCTGAGCTGGATGCAATACACCAGGTACTGGAGTACATCACTTTATTGAACTGATCTTTTTGGGAAAAGAGAGATTAGACCATATTAGGCATGCTAAGGATGCAGGCCTTTCTAGCCAAGCTTACCACAAGGTCTATAATAAGCTGCTTTATGGAAACCTCTCATGTGAAGCCAGCCCCTAGATGTAACCTCCTTGATACAATATTGAATTCTCAATAGCAACCAAAAGGCTATTTTGTATAAGTTAATTACAGCCGTTTTTAATTTAGCTTGCAGAAGGGAAGCGGCCAGTGATTTCATGCTGCCCTAGACAGAAGGTAAAGGTTTTCCACAAGCTGTGTTTATAGCTCTGTGCTTTCCTCCAGCAAAGCACCGGCTCCGCAGCTGCTGGTATTGAAAGAACAGGATCTGGGTGTGTGCATGGTTCTCTCTCGCCTGGTTGGGTTTTTTTGCAGCTGCAAGGCCAAACCCATGCGAGTGCGTGTGTGCTTTCTCTTACGGTGACAAAGGCAGGGTGCCTGAAAGGGAACTCGCTTCCGCTCTGGCAGGCACTCAACCATTCGCTGGGCTAAGGGGTGGTCGGGGAACTTTCACCCATCCATTCAGCCAAGGCCGCTATTCCCCCTCCCTCCCAATTAAATCCCATTTTTTGCACTCCATGCATGAACTGCAGCCACACCAATACATCAGATATTGTGGCTGATAGCCTCCTCTGAATGCCACTTAAAGCCCTCCAGTGCGGAGCGCTCTGAAAGCAAAGCATCGCTCATTCTCTGAGCCACAGAAAGAGACTTTTGCTATAGAGAGACCTGAAGTAAGACTCTAAGTAGTAGGAAAAGGGCATCCAGAGAAAGAGGAAATGAGAAATTAAAACCACATTCAATCTTATTAGTGGTAATACAATAGGTCAACAAGAGGACTTTGCACAACTCCACAGCATGGGAACAATTTATGCACAACTTGGAGCACTGACACCAGCAAGTTTGGAGTTTACCAAAACCAGCAGATTTTGTCAGCACGATTTGAAGTGCCCAGCTGGGAGGGGGCTGGAGGGGGATAGTGCCTCCATGCCTTGCAGGGGAGTGTGCTAGGAAATGAAAATGTGAGGAATACTCCCGCTCCTCTTTCTCCATCTGAAACATTTTCTCTCTCAAGGGATTTCCAGCATCTTACGAGCACAGCCTCTTTGAAGTGCTGCAAAGTGGCATTGCTCATCATTTCAGTAATGATAGTAAATAAGCTCCAGTATTTTGTTGATCCTTTTCCTTTTGCTTTACAAACAAAAGGTCAGAGTCATTAGCCCAGTTTGATGAGCGGGGAGAAATGGAGGCCTGGAAGAGGCAGGTTGTTCTGGAACATGGTTGGGAACACCAGTGAATGAAGAAAAGTCACAGGACTTTGGACCAGCCGTGCTGGATCACCCAGCCTCCAGATACCCCACGTACTCTCTCCACCATGGGCAGGCATCAGATGCAGCAGAAAAGGGCATGGGAACAAGGCCAGCACAGAGTTAGAGTTCTCCCTGCTTTTCCATGCTGCAGCACCCCTTTGCACCCTAAAACCATGTGGTAACAAACACTATCATTTAACTGTCCTTCACGGATTTCACTTCCCTAAACTGTCTGATCAGTTCCTTAACTGATGTATCCATGAGATCATGGGGCAGCAAATCCCATATTTATCATGTTAGGACACTTCCTTTTATGCCCTCTACTTCACAATTAGGGGATTTCAATCTCAAATCGATGTGTGGCTTTGCTTCACAAAGGAGCTGTTCAAATAAATTTGTCACCATTCACATAAAACAAGCCCCTTCTGAGTAGAGGGTTTGCAGGCTGCATGTTCCAGGCCAGGATGGACAGGCCTTGGAGCAGCCTGGCCTGTGGAAGCTGTGGCAGCAATGAGATGAGCTCTGAGGTCCCTTCCAACCCAGACTGTTCTGGGTTCTGTGATCCAACACAAGAGAAGCGCTCAGCTCTTAGGGAGCAGTTACAGTATGGACCAAAGGAATAACTGGTGGTTTAGGTTTGATTTACAGCAGCAGGGAGAACAAACCGTGTTTAGCGGCTGGCTCTGTGTCTGACCCATTCTGGATGGGCACTGCTTGCAGCAGTTCTGCAGGAGAACCCAAACCCCACCAACAAGTGAGCAGGGACCTGGGAACAGCTCACCTGAAGCAGTGACACAGCAGCAGCCTCCCAGGCAGAACCTCCAGCCCTCAATGCCAACTGCTCTGCCTCACAGGCATCCCCCGCCTTCCTCTCGGGGCACCACAGCATCCCCTAAAGCACCACCTCTCCCCAAAAAGGGTCTGGGGTACTGCAGGGGGAGGCACTGAGGGAACAGAGCAGGTCACCACTGACCCATCTGTGAGAGATCCATCGAGTTCCTGGTGCTCTGAATTCCTTCACCAAAGCCCCTGGCAGAAGCATACTTGAGATATCTGAGCTGCAGCACTTCTCCAGCAGCAACCCAACACCAGAGAGCTTTCCTGCAATTTCAGGAATTAGGGTAGGATCTAGATGAACTATTTCCCAGGCCCATTACTGTGGGGGAAGAGCTGGGATGGAGAATGCGATTAGCAGCTCACGCTGCTTGCTCAAGAAAATAATGTGGAAGTTCACATTTAAGTTCTTCTGGGAAGGGGCCTCTCCTCCTCCTGCCTCCCAGGCAGGGAAAAAAATATCCTGCAAACCTTCAGACAGAAAAAGAAATGTCATAAGAATGAGAATTAGGCCTGAATCCGATCACTTTCTACCAAGCACTCCCTGCACAGTGAAGCCTGATCTGTCCCCATCCTCAAAAAAGAACCAACATGTCTTTTTATTACACGGAGTTGCAAAAATACAAAAGGAAGTAAATGTCACCAGGGTGGTTCTGTTCTGAGCAGTCATTTGCTTATTACCCAGAAGCCACTGCTACATGCCTTTTTTAATCCCGTGTTTATAAATACCTAAAGTATTTAAATAAATGTTAATCTGTGGTAACTAAGGCCCTGATCTCACAAATATTTATCCTTGCACAGTGAGAATAAACACTCAAATACACAAATTTCTTACTACAGATCCCATTTCAGCCAGAGTGTTGTTGAAAAAAGTAACACACCAGAAGACAGGCTGGGAAAATAGCTGCATTTTGCCTTCCTGGGTTTTCACAGTGTGTCACTTTTGGGCTGTTTCCTGTGCGTTTGTTGTAGAAACGGCACAAAGGAGCGAGGGCAGAGCGGAGCCGCCGGACAGGGCCGGTTGTGGCTGCTGGAGCCTCAGAAGGAGCTCTTGGCAGTGTTTTTTCCTGGTGTCCCATTCTGCATGAGGACAGCAGGAACTTTATCCACAGCACATGCAAACACAATCGCTATTCAAGCCCTTTCCTGGTTGGTGACTGACTCATGAGCAACGTATTTTGCTCAGCTGAATGACCAAGGGCTCAGCATTATCATCAAACCAAACAGAGGCAAACCCAAAACCTTGCATCTAAAGTTATTAAACATTCTGAGTCCAGAAAACCCACTGAGAGAAAATATCTAGAAGGATTAAAGCCAAGTCTTAACACTTGCTGAAATCTTCTTTATTACAATCTGTCAAAGAAAACCTGAATTTTTGAAAAACATTAATCCTACCAACCTTTGTTCTTCTATCACCACAAAAAAATAAAAAAATAAACCCAGGAAAGGGATTTGTAGCTGTAACTTTATGCACATGAAGCAATAACTGAAGTTTTAACCCCTCCACCCACACACCGTGATTATCTAACATTGGTGAATGAAATCAACTTTTCCTAGACCAGCCCTGAAGAATGAGATATATTCAAAGCACGCTGAGAAACTGGGTGGGGACTGATCAGAAGGGTTGTATTCCTTGTCATGAATCACTGTCTGCAAATACCTTCTGAGTTGTAACTCACAAAAATATACCATTTCTGTGTGGTGTGTCACATTAGTCATAGGGAAACCAATTTTATACTGGCATGAGCCATCAGAAAGGTTTTATTTCCTTAAATTAATGGAATCTGGGACATTTACTTTTTGATATCATTACTAGACAAGACAAAAAAATATCATAGTTCTTTTTAAAACCAGTAGAAAATATATAGTTTAGGGAGAAGTTTACACTGAGTTCACCCCTGGAAGTTCATCCTCACTCAGAAGGCACAGCAAGGCTTCACCTCATGTCAGGTGGGCTACAAGGGAGCGGCTCTACCCACTCCTCCAGGCTGTAAATGGTGCAGAAATCAAGGCTTTGGGAGGTAAATCCCACAAAGTCTGGTCCCACCATCACCAGCACACCCAGGGATAACAACAGTGACAACTGCAGCTTGAGCCAAGCTCAGCGTCAGGCAGCTCCTGCAAGCTCAGGTCACGCTCTGTCACTCAAACTTCACATTCCTTGAAAAGAAATAAAGCCCCCAAAGTGCCCAGGACTTTGTGTGCGGTGAGCTCTGCCCCAGGGCTGGGATAACGCTCTGCACACGAGGGGCACTCAAATCCCTCCTGGACTGGCTGTGCTCTCGTGGGGAGATGGTGGCTCTGGTTTGTGTTTAACTCAGCCTGGGACTCAACCACGAGCTGGTTTCTATGGCAAAGCCCACTCAAGGTCAGCAAGGGACAAATCACAACGAAAAGTGTCGCAACGCCGCGCTCCCAATTCCTGCAGCACAAATTCCTGTTCAGCAGCCACTGAGTCTGCAGATGCAGAAAATGGGTGGAAAACATAACTGCTGCCCTTCCTCATGTGACCGAGGGTGCAAGACTCGGTACTTCCCACACAGAGGGACTTCCCAGGCCTGTGGAAGGGTCCCTGCCCAGGTCCCTTCCAACCCAAACCATTCCATGATTCTATAAAAGCAACATTACTGCACTGGTTTTGTCTCAGGGAGGCACATCTGAGCTGGCTTACAACATCTTTTCATTTCAACTTCTCTCTCTCACGAGTCTTCAGGAAGGACACAAAAGTGTGAGGGTTACAGAGGGCTCCATCAATTATGACTCTGCCTGCAGCTGATGTATTTAACAGAAGTTTTTTTAATCATTATTAATAGAATTTCATGTCCACCAGCATCTGCGGTGCTGAAAGATTTAAGACTTTCCGTGCTTCCTAGTGCTGAACTCCCAGCATTAGCACATCCCTGAACCCCACCAGTGCTCTGACCTATGGAGAGGTGCCCAATTCTGTTGCTGCCTCTAAAGAAAGCAAAACAGCAAGGCCAAATGTGAAACTCTGACAGGGAAATAAAAAATCCTACCACAGGAAGGTCCTTGAAGTCAAGTGACAGCTAACAGGGAGAAGCTGCAACCCTCACCTTCCTCAGACTACCTGTATCCCAGAGTAACCCCAACAGTAATCTGAACACCGGTGAGGTACAACCTCAAGGACATTCCAAAGTAACTTATTTCTTCTCTAGAAGAAATACAGTCTGAGGCCACCAGGAGGTCAGTACACTAACCCGAACTATCCAACCATACCCAAGCTTTTTTTCAGGTTAAAAAAATCCCCAGCCCACCCATGGGGGTGACATCAGGCAGTTGTAGATTTCATGTGCTGTGGATGGTTCATAGACAAGGGGTGACACACACACCTAGAAGCATCCCCAGACAAGTCGAGGGGTGCACCCCGGAGAGGGGCTGGAACACAGGCAGGACAGAGAGGACTCCCCCAATGAGGGCACCCAGCTCCCACCCAGACAGGCTCTCACAAGTCCCAATGTCACACTCGGGCAGCAAGTGTCTGCAAAGGGAGGGACCCCTCTGCTCCCCGCGCTGCTCCCCCTGGAAGGGACCCTGCAGCACCGCCCTGGTCCCTGGGTCCCCAGCGTGCCCCGCTAGGCCAGAGCTGCGGGACAAGCCCCGGGCAGCAGGGACCGGCCGGGCCCCGGGACAGCCCCGCAGGGACATCTCGGTCACCCAGCGCGGGGCTGGAGCACCCCCGGCAGCCCGCCCCCAAGCCCGATCCCCCCAGGCCAGCCCGGCCCGGCTGTACACCCCGCACCAACCGCGGCCCCCGGGAGGGGCTGGGCCAGTGTCAGGTCGGGGACGGAGCCCCGGACCGGGACGGAGCCCCCCAAACCCCGCCCGGGACCGGGCAGCTGCGGCTCACTATGTGGCAGGAAACACCGCCCGCTTTAACCTCAGCATCCACTATTTGGCAAGGGCCTTGCGGCCCACTCCAGCGCCTCTGCCTCTCTCTCCCGGGAACAGATGGCCCGGGGGGGCTGGGGAGGCCCGCTCGCCCCTGTCGCACTCACCCTGTCCGAGGCTGTCCCCTCCGCGCCCCCGGTCTCACTACCACCAGGGCGGGCCGGCCCGCCCGTCCGCCATTCCACGGCTCCCCCTCCCTGCCCCGCCGGGCCCTCGCCCCGCCTCCCCCGGCCGCCGCGCCGCCGCGCCATTGGTTGCCCGCTCGCAGATACTGCCGCGCCATTGGCTGCGGCTCGCTGTCCATCAAAGCCGTCCTACGCCACTTTCGTACGGAGCTGGCGCAGCGGAAGAACCGCACCCAAGCTGGCCGCGCAAAGAGAGTAAATAAAGAGAAGTGTACCATGAGGGGACATAGACGGGGGAACCCTGGGCGGTCTGGGGAGAGATTACAGGGACAGAGGGGACAACTGCGCCACCAATCACAATTAAGACATCTTAAAAATACTTTTGTTTGATTACGAAAGCCATAACTTGATATTCTTCCAAGTGGCATTGGAGGAAAGGGCTCTCTGTCACTTCCGCACCTCCCCCGGAGAGCTCCGCTTTGATGAGGCCTTTCGCCTCTATGGTCTCCCGCCCTGCGAGGAAAGTTCCACCTGGGGGAGCGGGGGTGTCACACCAGGGCGGGGCGGCGGCGCCGGCCCTGGGAGCGGGGGTGTGGGATTTAGGGTCTGGGATTTGGAGTTTGGGGTCAGGGATCTGGGGTCGTGGATTTGGGGTTTGGGGTCGGGGGTTTGGGGTCGGGGTGGGAGTTGTGGGACGAGGCATGCAGGGTTAGGGGACAGGCCTGCAGGAGAAGGGCTGGAGGGGTGGGGGCCTTGGGGAGAGGCAGGGTGGGCAGGGGGTGCAGGTGACAGGGACTGTGTTGGGCTGGCACCGGGACCGGAGCCTGAGGTGCCAGTCCTGCCATGACCCCCAGGACCCCCGGCCCACGTCCAGCCCCTGCTCGGGAGGGTGTCCCCAGCCCCCAAGGCAGGTTCCTCTCACGGGGGTCCCGAGCTGGGCCATGGGGACAGCCCCCCGCCCTCCTGGCTGGCCAGGATGCTGGCTTTGGCTCCCTGGATGACTTGATGAGGCTGGGAATTAAAGTCAGGGATTAAGGGAGCCTGGAGTAGTGAATAGCGCTGCTGGGGACAGGGGACAGGCCCTGCTGGGTGTCCACAGGGACAGGGCAGCACGTGGGGGTCACAGCCCTGCTCTTGCCTGGTCTCCAGCACAGCAGAGAGGCAGCAGGGTCCTGGCATGGCTTGGGCTGGAAGGGGTCTTAAAACTCATGCTTTGCTGTGAGCCCTGTCCAGGTGTGGCATTGAACTGGGGCCAGCATCCTGCAGCCCATCCTGTCCTCTGCAGAGCTGGGGTGATGCTGATGCCCTCCAGAAACTGCAGGAGCAGAGATCTGATGAGAAATTCCCCCACATGACATTCCATGCTTCTGCTGGTGCACCTGGACATTAAATCCTGCCTCCCTGCTTGATCAAACCGAGCCTGTGGGCTCGATGGGGAAGAGGGAGCGGGATGAAGGGCATGGCACAGACATCCATCTCCTCCCTGCTCTGTGCTCCTGCTTCAAACCAAACCACAGGGAGTAAATCACCGCTGCTCCTGCCAGGCAGCAAACAAACCCACGGCAGAGCCAGCAGCCAGGGTCACTGCTGTGAGCCGTGCCTGTCCCTCGTGTCCGTGCCTCCTGTGGCACAGCCTGTGCCTGCCCGGGGTGCTGCTGGGAGAGATGGACACACAGACCTACCCAAACAGCCATTTCTTGCCTGTTTTTGCATCACTTTCCTCCATGAGTCCCCACCTCTGCAGGATGGTCAGCGCTTCCTGGTGCTCCCTGCTGCCCTGTGTGCGTCCTGGCAGGATGGGATGGGACACACGGGGTGCACAGGGTGGACAGGAGGTACCTGGGATGCACAGGACACCCGGCATGGCCAGGGTGCCTGCGATGCAGTGGGGCACAGGGGATGCACTGGGGTACCTGGGACACTGCCCCAGCACCCCACCCTGCCCTGGCAGCCCCAGCTCTGCCCTGTGGGGTGGGCCAGGGGCTGAGGTGCTGCTGGAGGCCGCTCAGCTCCGTGTTTTCCAAGCTGCCAGCGAGCCTTCCCTTGAAGATCTGCCTCTATCTCAAGGTGTCACTGCCTCAAGGGACCTACCTAATCTGTATCTGCACTGCAACCTTTATCTCTCCTGCTCTGTTTATAGCTGCTGAATAAAAGCTGCTAAACTGCAGGATCCAGCCCCCCCACCGCCGTGCCCCCCGACAGTTTTTCCCCGGTGCTCTTGCCTGCCAGGTGCTTTCCTGTGTCCTGCTGGAGGTAATTGGTGCTCCAGGGCGTGGGGAAGGGCAGCCAGGCTGCTGCTGCCGCCCACCTCCCTCCCGGGGGGGCTCCAGCCGTGTCCAAGCCCTTGACAGCCCCAGGCAGACCCTGGCACAAAGCAGTGCCTCATCCCAGCCCTGCTTCCCTCAGCGTGGCCTTGGACTCTGCTGAGAGCCAGGTGGGATCCAGGAGGCCCAGCCTCGTCCTCTCTCTGTGCTGCAGGCGCTGGGAGAGGGGACATTCTCCACGGGAGGGAGGAGATGGCAGCTTGTTGAAGCCTTGGATGTCTCTTCCCTGGCCAACTGCCCCTCTCCCGGCAGGCACAGCTGCATCCCTGCTCCCTGCGGGAAAGGAGCCAGGGCTGGGAGCAGCAGAGCTGTGAGGAGGCTTTGGGAACGTGCTCCCAGCTCTTCTCCTGCATCCCTGACTCCCACAGACCTGGGGTGCACAAGGACTCGCGGCACACCGGGGGTGGAATGGGGCTCTCAGGGTGCACAGGGTGCCTGGGGTGCAGGAACAGCCGGGATGAAATGATGCCCACGGGGTGCCTGGGCTGCCCGGGGTGCCTGGCATGCACACACGGGTACCTGTGCTGCACAGGACACCTGGGATGCACGGCATGGAAGGGATGCGTGGGATACCCGGGGGGCACACAGGACGGGATGTGTGGATGCCCTGGGGTGTCTGGGATGCTCAGGAGATGTCTGGTGTGCCCGGGACCCTCAGGAGGTGCCTGGGATAGGCAGGATGCAGAGGAGGTGCCCGGTGTGCCCAGGATGCAGAAGAGGTGCCCAGGGTGTCCGGGACACTCGGGAGGTGCCCGGTGTGCCCGGGATGCTCGAGAAGTGCCCAGGGTGTCAAAGATGCCCAGGACCCTCAGGAGGTGCCCAGGATGTGCCCAGTGTGCCCAGGATGCTCGGCGGGTGCCTGGTGTGTCTGGGACACTTGGGAGATGCCCGGTGTGCCCGAGAGGTGCCCGGTGTGCCCGGGACTCTCAGAGGTGCCCGGGATGTGCCCGCTGTGCCCGGGACGCTGGCAGGTGCCCGGCGCGGGGTGCCCGGCGCGGCCCCGCGCCAGCGTGGCGCGGGCAGTGGCTGTGCCGCTGACATTTACTAATCAGCTCTCACCCAGCGCACACCCGCTCCCTTCTCTTGCTGTCTTGTCTCCATGGAGACTCCGCAACCTTTGCTCACTCGTTAATGGTATCTCAGCAAAAGAAACTCCAACGCCACCCAGCCTTCCCCTCCCGGCCCCGGGAGAAATCCTCGCCTCTCACCTCCATCCCCATCCCCTCCTGCCGCCGGGGATGAAAGGGACGAGTCCTTGTTAGCGAGGGACCCAGCCACGGGGGCAAGTTCTGACGGTGGCGCGGGGAGGAGGGAGAGCCACCATCATCCTCCTCGCCGCCAAAAAAACAAGGCCGGGGGATTTTATTGCCGTGGCAGCAAGGACGGGCTCCATTCATGCGGGATTCCGGCCAGCAGCCCCTTTCCTGCCTGATTTACCGAGCCACGAGGCTTGGCATGTGGCTCTGCCTGGGTTTCTGTGTTCCCCCATCCCAAACCCACACCCCAACGCCCACGGAGCCACCCCAAAACCCTCCAGAGGGAGCGGCTGGTGCTGGGAACAGGCTCCGTCCCCGGTGTCCTGCTCTCGCTGATTCTGTTTTCAAATTAACATGGGAAAGATGCCCATTACCTGCTTCCAGATAATGACTATGATTAGGCAGAGCTCTGCTGCCAGCCGAGATCTGAAGGATTTCTGTGCTCTCCAGCAGCGCTTTGCCAGTGCAAAAACAAGAGCAATAAAGTGTAAATAAAAGACTAAAGGAAATCGTGGGTCCATCAGCGGATGGGGTGTGTGGAAGGGGCTCTAATGATGGGCTCTCTGCAGTGGGCTGCTGGCTGCAGGCTCCAGGCAAGGCAAAATTGGAGAGAGGCTGCCCCAGTGCCTGCACCCCATGTGTGAGCCTGGCTCGGCCCCTGCTTGCTGGGAACTGGGGGTTTGGGGAAGGGAAATTCAACATGTGCATGCGTGAGGCTGTTCTGGGGGGACCCCTGGCCCTGCAGATAGAGATGGGGGCTTAAAGAGGGGGCAAGAAATAGCTGGATCTCCTGAGATGAGTGCACCAGCTCCCAGAGCACCCAGGGTGGTCCCACAGCTCCCCTGCCTTGTGGTGTGGCGCTCTGCACCCTTGGAGCAGGACAAGGGACCCCTCTGTGCCAGGTGTGCAGGGGCATCTCCATCCCCAGGCCAGGATGGAGACCTGGGGCCTGATGGAGACCCAGACCCCTGGGCAGGGGAGGCTCAGGATGTGCAGGGAGCAGCACAGACCCAGCAGGGCTGAGCTTGTCCCCATCCTCTGGGGATGCTGGGGTGTCACTGGGGGCTCATCTCACTGCTGAGGGATGCACAAATGCCTGCCTGTGCTGCCCAGCTGAGCTCCAGCTCCCTCTGAGCCCGCCAAGATCCCCCCAAACCATCCGAGGTCCCCTCACCACGGCCAGAGGAGATGAAAACCTTGGCTGTGGCCGTGAGCTCAGCACACTGAGAGCCTTGGGGTGGCTCTCATCACCCTGGGACAGAATGTCCCTGCCCGTGACCCCGTGTCACCCATGGGCTCCCAGTGCAGCGGGACGGGCGCAGGGCAGCCCAGCCCGGCCGGTCGCAGGCAGGCAGCTAATCTGTGCACAGATTAGGCAGAGTTCCCAGCCACGGAGGTTTCTTCTCCTTCCTCCCCCCCTCAGTGATAACAAATAATAATATAATCCCCTTAATCCCTCCCCGAGGAGCCGGCGTGAACTCCCGGCCGGGAAGCACCGCGCTTCTGCCGCTGCTGATAACTCACACCCGGGCCCCACAAAAACAAACGCATGGCTCTCATGTTGGCCCCCAAAACTCCATGTGCTGCCCTGTGCCTGCCCCTCCCCACATCCCAGAGCCCCCATCCAGCCCCACTGCCATCCTGGGGGGATCCAGCCCCGCTCTCGGTTTCCCCCCTCCCAGCGAGGCCATCACAGCCCTGCAGAGCCCCCAGACTCAGCCAAAGGGGGCCCATTCAGGACCCCCAGGGAGGCTCTGCCCTCCCAGCTCCTTCTTCCTCTGCAGCAGAGAAGCGGCAAAGCCCCAGGAAGCTCAGCCTGGCACCCCAGGTGCCTCTGCACCTTCTGCTGCCCAGGGACAATGCCAGGGGTGCCCCCCTGCACCCTCCTTGGTCCTGCAATCCTCCTTGATGCCCCAGCTGAGCCTCAGTGCTTTGTTCTGGGGCTGTTGGTGTGGGGAGCATCACTCCGGCCCCTGCTGAGCCCCAGGAGTGCTGGCACAGATCCTGCACCCCCCACCCATCTCGGGGGTGCTGGGGAGGAACATCCAGCTGCCAAACGCCCCTCCCTTCCCAGGGACCCCAGCCTGCTATTCCCCCCCGGTGCCGAGCCCTCCCTCCACCACCACCCAGCAAATATTAATAACAACCCTGCAGCCGCCTGTGCTTTTATTCCCTGGCTTTGCTGGCCCTGGCTCTGCTGAGCTCAGCTCCTCTGGCTCCAAAATGCCTTTTAAAATTACCAGAGAGTGGAGACCCCTGCGAGCACGCTGCCCCTCTGCCCCCTCGTCCCTGGCACCCTCCGGGGCCAGCAGCACCCATGTGCCACCGGGAGCTGGGTGCCATCCGCCCCCCTGATTGCAGAGGCGCCAGCCTGGGCTTGATTAAAACCCAAGTGAAAGCCAGAGCCAGGGCAGAGAGGGGGATTAGATCGCTCCGGGGAATGTTAATGGACTCCAGAGCTTTCTGCCCGGCTGGCGGCTGGGCCGGATCCAGCCCTGCATGGGCAGGCGGCTGCGGGAGCGCGGCTGGACCCGCCGGGGCGGCGGGGACGGACACGCGGGGCGTGGGGAGCCTTCCACGGGCCCGGCCGCTGCTCTGGGGAGGGCAGGGCTGCTCTGGTGCCCCGGCTGGGCTCGGCCGGGCTGGCACCGCACGGGCGGGGCGGCACCGCCGGCTCCCATCCCCATCCCGGTATCCCGGGACCGGAGAGCGCGGGGTGGCACCGCCGTGGGGGCTGCAGAGGGGCTGGCACCGCTGCCCCCGCTGCGGGAAGGGCCGGGCGGGCGCAGGTGCCGCTCCGGGGGTGCCCGGGCCCCCGACACGGAGCCGCTCCCCAGCCCGCTCCGCTGGATTGCGGGTCTGACGTGGGAAATCGCCTCCCTCCCTCGTTAGCTGTGATTAGCATGTCAAGTGCTTGAAGTTGGTGGGTATAAAGGATGCGAGCGAAGAATAATGGCTTCAATTTTCTTCACGGCACAGCCATTAATTTGAAGGAGAAGGGGGTGTCCAAAGCTGCCGGCAGCTCCAGCCCTGCGGGGCGAGGGCGGCTCGGCTGCTGCCCTGCCTGGCGAGGGGGACACGGCCCGGGGGGACCCCGGCACCGGCATCCCGTGTGCTCCCCGTGCTGGGACTGGGGCACAGGGGCGTGCAACACGTGTGTATCCATCCCCGTGCCAGGACTGGGGCACAGGGGTGTGCAACACGTGTGTATCCATCCTGTGTGCTCCCCGTGCCAGGACTGGGGCACAGGGGCGTGCAACACGTGTGTATCCATCCCATGTGCTCCCCGTGCTGGGATTGGGGCACAGGGGCGTGCAACACGTGTGCATCCATCCCGCGTGCTCCCCGTGCTGGGATTGGGGCACACGGGTGTGCAACACGTGTGTATCCATCCCCGTGCCAGGACTGGGGCACAGGGGTGTGCAACACGTGTGTATCCACCCCGTGCTCACCATCCCGAGCCCCGCACAGCCCCGGGAATAGGGAATTGCCCCGGCTCCGGCCCCGGGTGATGGGCAGGGGGAAGGCAGGGGCAGGGGGCAAATTCCTGCCGTGTTTCCAAGGGATGGTGCCAGTGGAAATGGAGGCAGAGCTGCTTTGCCAGGTGGGAGCTGGATCCTGGCACAGCCCTCTGAGCCTCCCCACATCCTTCTCCCCATGGATCCAGAGCTCTGGCTGCGTGCTGGCCCAGCCCTGGGCCCCTCCGAGTGCAGCATCCCCGATCCCACGGGCCTGCAGCATCCCTGTCTCCAAGCTGCAGCATCCTGAGAGGCCAGAGCCCTCCTCCCAGCAGAGCTGCTTAATTAAAACCATCATTTCCATCCCGAGGCACAGCCAGGCACCAGGACCCGGCTCACCCCACATCCCTGCACACCACGTGGCCGTGCCGGGCTCACCCTGGGTGCTCCCAAATGCAGCTCCCAGAAACCTTCCAAACATCCCTGCTAAACAAATAAAAAAATAGCAAAACAATCATTTCCCCCCCAAATTTTGAGCTTTTCCCTCCTTTCCACCAGCAAATCCAGGCAGTGCTGGGCTGTGCTGATCAATCCCCAACAATCAGCCCCATCACGAGGTTTTTCAGGCTCTAGAGTGGCTCATGCTGCTTCAGAGATATAATTTAAAAAATATTTCACTTATTTTATTATTTTTGTCTTTAAAAAAAGACAAAAAATAATAAAATAAGTGAAATCCAGCTGTGGTCCAAGCAGCCAGTCATACCCAGCAAGGCTCTGGTGTGCCAGGTGATGCTTCCTGGTGGGATTTACCCACTGGGGGAATTTAATCATCTTTCAGGGCTGCTTGTTGTGACCTGAAACGGGAGAGAGGGAAAATGGGGCGGGAAAGAGTAAATTTGATGCTGGTGGGAAACCGGAGGCAAGCTGGGAATGAAGGGTCATGGACCCCCACGAGACCAGCCAGGAGGGGCCAGAGGGGGGGTTCAGCACCTTGGAATGGGCGCTGGACGCAGGCAGGGCACCACGGATGGCCGGAGCCCCCAGGCTGCTCCCGTGCCTCAGTTTCCCCCGTTGTGTCACAGCCAGGGGACACTGGTGCCCACCAGGCTGGAAGCACAACACGGGGGTGCCCCCGGTGGGTCCCGTTCCCCCCAGCCCTGTCCTCTGTGTGAGCACGGTGGGAAGGGGGGGCTGCAACCCTCACCCCACCCTCCCCAGCACCCCCAGCACAGAGGGGTCCCTGAGCATCCCCCCAATTCCTCAGCCGCCCCGCGGGCTGGGGGGCGCCGCAGACCCGATCCCCCGCTCCCCCATCCATCAGAGTGCGCGGCGTGTTCCTCTCCATAGCAACCCCTGATCCCGGCCCCACAGGGCTCTTCCACAGCCCCGACCTGCCTGGCACCGCTCACCTGTCCCCTCCTACCTGGGCACTGCTCACCTGTCCTGGCATCGCTCACCTGTCCCCTCCTACCTGGGCACTGCTCACCTGCCCTGGCATCACTCACCCAGAGCTCCTCCTCAGCCCCGACCCCGCTGGCACCGCTCACCTCCTTAACCTGGGCACTGCCCACCTGTCCCACTGTGTCACTGCTCAGCTCCCACCGTGGCACCGCTCCTCTCTGCTGGCACCACTCACCTGTCCCACCTGGGCACCGCTCACCTGTCCTGGCACTGCTCCCCTCTCCCACCCTGGCCCCTCTCCCCTTTCCAACCCACAGGTAGCTGTGCCCCCCAACCCCGGACCCCCCTCTCCTCTCCCAGAAGCTGCTGCCTTCGCCTTCCCAGGCTGGAGGTTGGTGCATTTCTGAATTTTATTTGTTCTGTCCTTATTTTCCTCCTCTCTTTGCTCCTTTCTGGCGGTGACGCTTCTCCAATCCATCTCCTGTGCCCCTGTGCCCCTTCACCCCGGCGGTGCCAGGTGGGCAAAGCCCTCCTGCCTGCAGAGCCCCCCCGTGTGTGCCCACAGTGCCACCGGGCCCTGGCACTGTCCCCTGAGCCCTCGGGTGGCACCGCGTCCCTGTTTGTACCAAAATTCAGCTTTCTTGGAGCAATTCCACCTCTGAAATCCAGGGAGGGTCAGGGTCCCTCCAACACCCGCCCCCGGCACAGCCAGGCCGTGCTCCCCCAAAAAAGAGAAGCAAGAAAGCAGCGGGCATCGCTCAATATATAGGTTTCTTTTTAATATAAAAAAAGTGCCTATTAAAAATTCCTTCCTAAATAACACAAAAAGACCGTTTGAGGGGCAAAGCGGGGGCCGGGGGGCTCGGGGGGGCCCCTCTGGCCAGGGCAGCACAAGCACTGCACAGGGCAGCTGGGGGGGCGGGGGAAGGAGGGGGTATTTCGACCAAATTTGGGTAGTTCTCCCTTTTATTTTTTTTTCCTTTTTTGTGAATTTTGCCTTTTTTATCCATTTCAGGGTGGTTTTCTTCTCTTTGTGTGTGTGTGTGTGTGTGTTTTTTCTCTTTTTTTGCACAACCCACAAAGCTGCACAGAGATTGCCAAACTCTCGAGGAGGGGGGGACACACAGGGAATTTGTGGGAGGAGAGGACCCCAAAGCCCACCTGGCACCCACACACGCACCCCCACCCTGAGCTCGTCGCCGCCACCGCCCCGGGGACCCCGGGAAAGGGACCCCCTTTACCCCAGCCCCCCATTCCCCCTCCCCACCAAGAGGGTCTGTGATTGATTTAGTCCTTATTTTTTTTTTCCTTTTTTTTTAAAGTTTTTTTTTTTCTTCTTCTTTTTTTTTTTTTAACTCCTTTTTGTTTTTATACAAATTTGGATCTTTGGGTGTGTACTGCCAAAAAAAAAACAAACAAACAAAAAACCCAACAAAAAAAAATCAAAAACCCGCCTTCGTTCTTCAGAATAATAATAAAAATAAAACTCAAATCATCATTGAATCATTAAAAAAAAGGCAACGGAAACCCAAGGAACCCATGCGGAAGTTGCACACCACAAAACCACAGCAGATGTACAGAATGCAATATACAAGACACGATTTATAATAAAACATTATATACAATAAATAGGTTATTGTCACTTTTTTCTTTTTTTTTCTTTTTTTTTTGTTGCTCGATCTGTAAATAAATTTTTTCTCAGTGCATACTGGGGGGTTTTGCTCTTTTCTGCTGCATATTCACCTCTTGGATGCTTTAGGCCAGTTCTCCATCATTTTTGGATTCTCCCTCTGGTGCATGATTCTCTCTCTCTCTCTCTTTTTTTTTTTTGATTTTTCAGCTTTTTAAATTTTTTTTTTTATCCTTAAACATTTTTTTTTTAACTTCTTTTCTTCAAAAGTATTTACAATTGCTGGTTTTGTGCAGAAAATGAAAATTAATCAAATAAAAAATAAAACTTAAAGAGTCCCTCTGCTGCTTCTGGCTGGGAGGAGAGAGAGAACGCGGCGCCGGCGCCACGGCCGAGGCGGGGCCGGGGGCGAAGCGGGGGCGGCGGGCGGGGTCCCCTCCGGAGGCGCCCCCTCCTCTCCATCTCCTCTGCTCTGCTCCGCTCCGGCGGCCGCGACGGGCGGGGGGCGCAGCGCTGGGGGTGCTGGGGCTGGGGGCACAGGGAGAGAGGGGTGAGGGTCCCACCCTGGGCTGCCTGCCCGCCCCCGGCCCCCCAGCACCCGCGGAGCGGGGGTCTGGCACCCCCAAACCCGGGGGACGGGGTCCTGCTCCTCAAATCTGGCATCACTCACATGCCCGGGGACCGGTACCCCAAATCTGGCACCCACACACCCAGGGACTGGGGACATGCCTGCCTCCTTCATCTGGCACCCCAACACTCAGGGATCTGGGGGTCCCATTCACCCCAACCTGGCACCTCAACACCCAGGGGATCTGGGGTCCCATTCACCCCAACCTGGCACCTCAACACCCAGGGGATCTGGGGTCCTGCTCATCCCAACCTAGCACCCCAACACTCAGGCACTGGGGTCCTGTTCACCCCAGTGTGGCACCCATGTCCAGGGATCTGGGGTCCCATTCACCCAATGTGGCACCCCAACACTCAGGCACTGGGGTCCTGTTCACCCCAGTGTGGCACCCATGTCCCAGGGGATCTGGGGTCCCATTCACCCCAGTGTGGCACCCATGTCCCAGGGGATCTGGGTCCTTCCAATCCAGCCCTGCACCCTGGATTCCTGCTCATTCTTGTCTGGCACCCACGTACCCAGGGCTCTGGAGTCCTGCTGGCCCCATCTGGCACCCGAGCAGGGCTCTGGGGCACCCCACACCCCCTCACCTGGCACCCCCTGGCACAGCCTGCACCCCCAGCCCGGGCTCCAGCCACCCCCAGGCTCTGCAGCCCACAGGGTCCCCGGTTTGGCGCTTGGTGGGACAACACCCAAGGGCTCACAGCCCAGCAGGGCCGGGGGCGCCCTGTGGGTGGGTGCAGGTGGGTCAGGGAGCCCACCAGGGCACGGAGCACGCGGCAGAGCCTGGCTGGGGGCACAGCTGGCACAGCTGGCACTCACCTGGTGACGGTGGCGTCTCCGAGCCCCGCTGGCGACGCTGCCACAGCTGGAGGGATCAGCAGCACCCATCGCTGTCCGTCCGGCGGGAGCAGCCCCAGGCGACAGCGGGCGGGGAGGGACAAGAACAGAAAAGAATCCCCAAACAGCCTCCCCGGGGCGGCCGAGGGGCCCCGGCCGGGCTGCGGGCAGGGGGCACCCAGCACTGACCCCCAGAGCCCCCCTGCCCTCCCTGCCCGCGCCCCTGCGCCGGGCCTGCGCTCTGTCCGTCCGTCCGTCCGTCCGATTGTCCTGCTGCGGGGCGGGGGGGGCGGCAGTCCGGGAAGCAGAGCCGGAGCTTGGCAGGCGGAGCGGGTTTGAGTGCGGAGGGGGAAAAACGGGGGGTTTCTCTCTTCATCCATTATTATTAATTTTTTCCTTTTGTTTCACTTATTTTTTATCTTTTTTATCTTTTTTTTTTCTCCTTTTTTTCTCCTTTTTTCTTTCTTTTTTTTTCTTTTTTTTTTTTTTTTTAAGAAAACAAACAAACGGTTCCAATCCCAGTTAAATACAGAACTTGAAAAGTGTTCCAGAAAAAAGTGCTGGCTAAATTACCTCTGAAAGAGAAACACAACATGGAGAGAGAGGGGGACACGATGAGAAGGGCCCTGAGGGTCCCCTGTGTCCCCTCCTGCCACCCTCACTCCCAGGTTCTCCCCCACCTACCCTGTAACAAAACCTCGTTGTCCCGTTGGCACGTCAGCAGACACTACAATGAGGTGACCGTAAAAGTGTCCTCAGGGTGCTGTTGCTCTACCATGGGTCCCAAAAACCCGCTCTTCTGGCTGGGGGCCATGACGGGGTGCCCTTGGGGTGCAAAACTGGGGTACCTGTAGTTGTCCTGCAGCTGCAACATTGAGTCTCTCGGTACGGGGGAGATGTTCAAGTCATTGATCAGGGGACAAGCGTAGGGTCCCCGGTGGTGGGCCCGGGACATCTCCAAGGGCTCCTTCTCGCCCTTGGAGGGGTGGGTGCTGCTCGGGCTGCCCAAGTGGGGGTTCAGACACGGGGGGTCCGTCCTGCCCATGAAGTCCACCAGCATGCCAGCCCCCGCCTTGCCGTCGTAGGAAGGGCTGCGGGTGCTGGCGTTGGGGGAATACCAGTACGGGGGGTTTTTGCAGCTGGGGGAGTCATAGTGCGCTTGAGGCATGGGGAGGTCGCGGCAGGCCAGGTGCGGGGCGTGGGGCAGGGCCCCCCCCTGCATGCTGTGTTTGAGCGAGTCGCAGGCGGGCAGCTTCCGCATGCTGCCTGCCCGCAGGTCCTCCTTGAAGGCCAGGGTCGGGGAGCAGTTGGGCGAGAAGGCTTTCTGCAAACCGGCCTCGAACACAGTCTGCTGGCCGGGGGCCGCCAGCTGGTGCGGGAGGGCAGGGAAGTGCTTGCTCTCCAAATCCGGCTGCCCCAGCCCGGGGGAGTCGCTCTGGAACCCCTGCACAAAGGTCCCATCCGAGGGGGTGGAGGGGTTCATGGAGTAGGGGCCGCTGTAGTCGCAGGGGTCCCGCTCCCCCACCCCGAAGCCCCGGGACTGCGAGGGCAGGGGGGACATGCTGCTGTCCCCGCTGTAGTAGTCCAAGCCCAGGTCCGTGCTGTCCTGGAACAGGGGGTTCACCGCCTGCGACTTGGTGGGGAACTTGGCTTTGCCCGTGCCCCTCTCCTTCTTGGAGGCACAAGCCCCTCGGGAGCCCCGGGGCTGCCGGGGTCCCGTGTTCCTCTTGGAGGCGTACACGGAGGAAGATGAGGAAGAGGAGGAGAAACTCAGGTGGGAGGTGTCGAACATGTCCACCTTCTTCCGTCGGCCTCGACCGGGCTTGGAGTTGCTCTGGAAGAGGACGCTCTGGTTCCAGTTGTAGCCAGGGGCAGAGGATGCCTCATTCCAGTCCATCATCAGCTTCTCCAGGCTGGAGAGGCTGGACTGGCCCTCGCTGGAGGACGCCTCGCTGTTGGCGCGCCGGTAACCAGCCGGCTGGTTGAACTGGGTGCTGTCAGAGGAGGACTCCGAGAAGGTCTCAGAGACCGTCTGCTGCTTGGCTTTCTGCGGGGTGTAGTTGGAGATGTCCAGGATGACGTTGGGTTCATTGAGGTGGCACTCGAAGCCCGGGTTGTAGAGCTGGCTGAAGGCTTCCGAGCTCCAGTCCAACCCTCCGTAGCCCTGCCGGAAGGCCCACGGCGCGGAGCTGGGGAACTGCCGGCAGTTTTCAGGGGAGGCCTGGAAGGACGCTGACCCCTTGGGCACCATGTAGCCGCCGGGCGAGACGGTGCTGGCGCGGCTGTCGCAGCGCAGGGGCGTGTGCGCGGCGCTGGAGAACTGCCCCCCCTGCTCGGCACTGTTGAAGAAGGCGGCTTTTCCCAGTGGCAAACTGGGACCGGCTGTCGGTGGCGCGTAGCCGGCACTGTGGGCACTGCTGGGCGAGGACGGGAGGCTGCTGCCGCTGCCGTAGGCGAAGCTGCAGTCCTTGCTGTTGGGGCAGTCCTGTGCCGATGGGTACTGCTTTCCTGGCGGGAACACGCTGGCGGGTGCCACGCTCTGCCCGGCGCTGCCGTAGCTGCCATATGGGGAGTAGCCAGGCGTGCCACTAGCTGCTGGATGAGCTGTGGGCGACCGGGACACGGCCGATGGCGGGGCCAGTTTGGGGAAGGACTCGGTGCCCCGGCACTCGGAGGAGCCTTGGGTCACCCCGTAGGCGCTGGAGGCGCGGCCGGGCGGGAACGCTGGCCGGCCCTGCATGGCCGCGTGGAAGGCCTCGGCGCCGGGGCTGGCCGCCGGCACTTTGCCGCCGCGGGCAGCGTAGGCAGCCATGCCCCGCTGGCCGGGCAGCGCGGCCGGGGGCGCCGAGTAGGCGGCTGCCGATTTGCGGGACTCGGAGCGGGACGCGGAGAGAGCGAAGTCCAGCAGGTCGGAGGAGTCATCGGAGTCCAGCAAGGAGCGGAAGTAGCCAGTGAAGAGGCTGTGCCGCTCCGGGCCGGCCTCCGTCTGCGAGGACGGTGCGCTGCCAGCATAGAAACCAGCGCGGCCGGAGGAGCCCGACTCCAGCCCCGCCGCGTGGAAAGGCCTCGCCTCGGCCCCTTGGTAGCCACCGTTGCGCCCAGGCTGGCCGCCGGGGTGGCCGTGGTGGGGGGCCCAGGGGCTGCCCTTCTCGCCCCCGCCCCACTCTGCGGCCGGGCCGTCCCCGAAGCTCTGCCCGGAGTTGGGCTCGGGGAACAGGGCCCCGTTCTTGCGCGCCCGTCGCTTCCGCTTGGGCTTGCCCACGGGGTCGGGCTCCAGCCGGCCGCGCTTGCGGGGGTGCACGGGGTCAGCGTGGAGGGCCGTGGGCGCTTTCTTCTTCTTCCCGATGCCCTCGAAGAAGTCGCTGAAGGAGCAGCGTGCGGCTCGGGCGGCGTGGCCGCCCCCGCGCCCACCGAAGCCCCCGGCCTTGCCGCCGCGCCGGCGGAAGCCCTGGACACGGTGCAGGAAGTGGGAGATGCTCTGGGTGTCGGGGGCCTGGTGGATGGACTCGGGCTCGCTGGGGGTCCAGCAGCGGGGCGGCGAGCAGCGCCCCGAGCACTGGCTCTGTCGGTTCAGGAAGGCCAGCTTGGCCAACACATCCGAGTAGTCGGCCTTGCTGTCATTGGTGTCTGCGATGTAGGAGGGCTGGGGCGAGGCCAGCTTCTGCTTCCTCCTCCTCCTCTTCTTCACTTCTGGGGTGGGCTCCTTGGGCTTGGCTTGGCCCAGCAGCAGGTTTTTGGGAGGCCGGCCCCGCTTGCGCTTCAGGATAATGGGCATCTCGCCAGGGGGGAACACCACGACCACGTTGCGCCCATTGTTCTTCATCTTGAGCAGCGGCGTGGGCTCCATGGAGCTGCTGGCTGCCAGCTCCTTCCCCTCCAGGTTCAGGTTGCTGCTGAGCGATGACACCTTGTAGGTGGTCTTGTTCCTCCTCCCCAGGGACACGGGGATCTTGGCCATCTTCACCACCATCTTCCTCACCCCCCGGCACTTGCTCTTCTTCCCTGCCGCGGGGGCTTTGGGCATCTCGTTGGGGTCCAGCGTGGTGGGAGGCGGTGGCGGCGGGGGGCTCAGCACCGGGGTGTCAGGCTCAGGCTCCTCGGGCCCGGGGGGCAGCTCGGCGGGCAGGGTGAGGGGGGACAGCACGTGGCTCTCGGGGGTGATGTCCACCCGGCGCCCTCGGCCCGCCCTCCTCCGGCGGCACAGCATCTTTGGCTTATCAGTCCGGCGCAGGGCGTACTTGCGGTGGTCCTCGCCGCACCGCCCGGCCCCCCGGCCCCCGCAGGGACCCCGCTTCACCATGGTGCTCAGGGGACACCCCCCGAGCCGGGGCTGCAGCCCGTGGGGCCGCAGAGGGTCCCCGGCACCCGGCTGCGCCTCCAGCAGCTCTGAGACGGTGCCCAGTGGCTGCGGCTCCAGCAGCGAGGGCTCAGTGGGCAGCAGCGGGGGCTCCAGCGCTCCGGGCAGCGGCTCCAGGGTCTGCAGCCCCAGAGGCTCCGCCAGTGGCTCCAGTGACTGCAGCTCCAGCGACTCGGACAGAGGCTCCAGCGACTGCAGCTCCAGGGACTCCGAGAGCGGCTCCAGCGACTGCAGCCCCAACGGCTCCAGGTTTTGCAGCTCCAGCGACTCTGGCAGCGGCTCCAGGCTCTGCGAATCAAGCAGCTGGGGCTGCGACTCCAGGGACTGGGAATCCAACAGCCGGGATTGGGAGTCCAGCTCTTGGGCTGGCAGCAACTGGGGCTGCGGCTCCATCGCCTGCGACTCCAGCAGCTGCGTCCCCGGGCAAGCCAGGGAGGCCAGCTCGTTCAGGATGTCCGCCTCGGCCAGTTCCGAGTAATCGCTGGCATCGGGCTGGGAGCAGCCGGCTTCGTCCGCCGGGGCTTTGGAGACGTCCCCCACACCCACAGCGTGTCCCGGGGGCTGCGGGGTGCTCCCCCCGCCTCCCTCGGGCTCTCCGTCACGGGCCGGGGGCCGGGGGTGCCGCGACGGGTCGGATTTGAGGAGCACGCCCCGCTCCTCGGGGCTGCGGATGCTGTTGGCCAGGGAGGGCGAGGAGAAGAAGCTGTACTGCAGGTCCCGGTCAGCGGGCAGGAGGCGGCTGTCCTCGTGAGCCCCGCCGCCGCCGCGGAGGCTGCCACAGTCCAGGTGCACCCCGCTGTTCTTGAGGTCCTCGGAGAGGCGGTTGAGGTCCTTCATGATGTCGATGAGCTGCACCACAGGGTGGAGGTTGATGTGCCCGTTGCCGCACTTGCTGCGGAGCAAGGCGAGGATGCCGTCTACGTTGCAGCGGCCCGAGGCCAGCGTCGCGTTGGGGAAGGTTTTGGGCGCCCGGTCGCGGGCAGAGGCCTCCTCTGTGCTGCCCCCCAGGATCCGGGGCTCCCCGGCGCAGCCCAGCAGCTCCTCGGCCGCCTTGGTGCCCCCGTGGACGCTCTGGCAGCGGTCGGCCGGGTCGCCGTGCAGCAGCGAGCCTGGCTGGTGCTCCCGGCCGAGCGCGGGGCACGAGCCCTCAGGGAAGCTGAGCACGCTGCAGGACAGCGCCTTCTCGGCCGGGCAGGCGGGCGGCCGCTGCACCGGGTGTCCCGGCGGGTAGAACTTGGGCTCTCGGACGTAGTCGGGCGAGCCGCGCACAACGCTGGTCGTTACCACTGGGCCCGGGGGCTTCACGCGCATCCTGACCTCCTCCTCCCCCGCGTGCCGCTTGGCCGAGCAGTTGCTGACATGGGGGTCAGGGAAGGTGACACCAGGACCTACGGGCGGCAGAGAGGGGCACAGTGAGGCTCCGCAGGCACTGCCGGCCGAGCACAGCCAGCAGAGCCTCACCCCAACCCCCTGTTCGCAGGGATGAGGTCCCCACAGCCATCCCCCAGCTCCCTCCGCCCTGTCAGCAGCCATGACCCGACTGGCACCGCGGGAATGCGACAGCCCTGCTCACACCTGGGAAAACGGGGCCCTGGGGGACCTGGTGCCTTCCCCAGCTCAGGAGCAGGGGGCTGGATGTCCTCCCCACAGCAGGAACTCCGGCACGCTCCCGCTCCCACGTGAAGAGGGGTGAGGGTCTGGGTTTTCCCACCCCAGGGGCAAAGTTTGGGAGTCTGAGGGAAGGGCTGGGGCTGGAACTTACCCTCGGCTTTGCTGCTGCTCCTGCTATTGCACTTGTGCTCTCTGCAAAGGAAGGGGTGTGCAGGGTCAGCCCCACACGGCAGGGGCTCATTAAAGTGCCCCCCACCCCTGTGCCAGTCCCTGCACGGGCCGAACCAGGGGCTGATCCCCCCGAGCTGCCGCGGCCCATCATCGGGGCACGGGCAAACAGGGGAGGCTGCCTCTCCTCTGGGGGACAGGGGGGCCGGGTTTGCGCCCCCCTCCCGTGCCCAGCAGCCCCTCCGTGGGGCGGGGGTCCTTCGGTGGCGCTGCCACTAGGTGTCCCCGGCGAGCCGCGCTCCGGACACGCGGGGGGGCTTCGCCCGAGGTTCGCTCAGCACCTCCCACCCCGCATCCCCCCGGCTCCCGCCCGCCCCGAGCGCAGCTGCAGCCCCCGCCCGCGGGGACACTGCCCGGGGCCGCCCTCCCCTCCCCGGGACGTCCCTCGGTGGCGCCTGCCTCAGTTTCCCCTCTTGGGAAGGGGGTACAGCGAGGGTTGTGCTGGGGTGGCTCGGGCACTCACGGGTGGGTGCCGGGCACCACCACGTGCTCATTGCACAGGGGCTGCAGCCCCTCTGTTCACCCCAGAATCCCAAGCCGGGAGGCTGTGCAGAGCCGGGGATCCCCCCTTGCCCGGCAGGGATGGACAGAACATGGGCAGCAAGATGGGCCACCAACCCCCCTGGTGCCGCACCCATGCTTGGGGTGAGCCCCCAGGTACCTGTTCCGGGGGTGTTTGCAGTGCAGGTTCACTCGGAAGCTCCTGCTGTCGCCGTCGCTGCCGGGCTGGCGGGGGCCGGAGCCCTGGGCACACGGGAACCACTCGGCTGGCGGGCTGGCACCGTTCTCCAGTGCGAGGGGCTGGCAGGCGACCGAGCTCCCATCTGCACGAGAGAGACCCCGCACATCAGCCCAGCCGCCCCCTCCCCCGGGAGCGCCCCTCGCCCCGGCTGCCCTGGGTGGTGCCCAGGGGCTGGGCACACCGTGTGCCGCCCGTTGACGCCTCCCCTCGAGGCCACGGCCCACGGAGACACCCACGGGATTGTGCCCTTGGCCCCATCACGGGTGCCCGGGGTGGCGTTTTGGGGCAGGACAACCCTTTCGTCCCCACCGTGTCCATGCTTCGAACCGGAGGCTGCCCCTATGAGATCCCCACAGCATCTCCCACCAGGCTGTGGGCACACGTGTGCTCATCGCCATGGATGTGCACATTGCACAGGCGTGTAACGCTCTGGCCCCCCGCTCTCCTGCAGAGGCACCCCCAGCCGCTGCCCGTGCGGCACAGGGGGACACGGTGGAGCCCCCGAGCCCCTCGCAAGCCCCCTGTGCCAGCACGTCCGCCTGTTCTCCCTCCCCAGCGCCGCGTGTGAATCCCTGCCGGTTGGCTCCCTCCCCCAGCACACACCCGCAGACACACACACGCAGCCGCTCGGCGTGATCCAGGCTCTTCCCGGTGTCTGGATTAGCGTGACAACTTATCAACAAGGCAGGGAAAGAGAATTCAAACCTGTCAGTCCATCCGCATCCCCCCCTTTCCCCGTCTCCCCGCCAGCCTTTGGGCGCAGCGCTGGCACCGCGGAGCTGCGGGCACCTCGGTGTAAAGTTACACCAAGGGCTATGTGGAGCAGGAAAATATGTGCTAGAAAGACCGGTCTCGTCTCTGCTGAGGCTGCTGGTGTGCCCAGGGAGCTGTCGGAGGGGAGGCAGCAGGAAGGAAACAAACGGGAGGTTTTCCAGAACAGCCGCCGGGAGCTGGTCCCCGCTGCACAGGCAGCGCGGCTCCAGGGGAGGTTCGGGGTGTCGGGGGTCTCGGGGGTGTCGGGGGTCTCGGCGGTGTCGCGATGCCCCCCTCCCCCCGGCTCTGCGCCGCCGTTCCCCGCTGTGCCCGCACGGAGCTGCGGCTGCTTGGGCAAACGCTGCGGGACGCCCGAGGGTCCCCCCCGGGTGTGGGGGTCTCTGGACACGGCATCGCCCGCGCTCGGCACGGTCCCCGCTGCCCACGTTCATCCCCGGTGTGCAGGGGATGCCGCAGGCTCGGGTCGCGGCCCTGACCCCACAGCCCCGGTGTCCGGTCCGGCTCCGGTCCCACCGGGGCCACACGTGTCCCGTGACACGCGGGGGACCCCGCCCCGTGCAAAGCGCCCCCATCGCGGGGACCACCTGCACCCCCCAGCATCCCCCCACCCGCCCAGCGCGGGGTGCGGCGCAGGTGGGAGCGGCGTGGGGAGGGGGCTCCGCGGCGTTCGGGGGGGCGCACCGGGATGCTCGCCGCGCCGCCGCGCTCACTTTCACCTCCCCGCTCAGCCCCAGGCAGCCGCCACATGTTTCCCATTAGGCTCTCCGGACCTCGCCATTCCTGGCTTCCTCGCCAGGGGTAGGGCCTTTTTCCTTATTTTTTTTATTTTCCCCTTTTTTTTAGAATTTCTTTTAATTTTTTTTTTCTCCTCCCTGGTTACAAAACACCAGCCGAGACCACACAAGCGAGGAGGGACGGAGGGAGAAGGGGAGATAGAGATGGGCGCCGCGGGCGGGGGAGAGCCGGCCAGACCGGGCGCTGCGGCGGGGCCGGGGGGGTGAGGATGAAGAGCGGGGGGATGAAGCGGGCGAGATTGCAGTCACCTCCGCTTCCCACCTCCTGACCCCGCAGCCCTGCAAAGATAACAGCCCCCGAAGACTGCTGACTCGCCTCGCAGAAATCCAATATCCTCGCCTGGTGAACTAATCGACTACCTGGGCTCCCACCTCCCCTGCCCGGGCTTAATCCTGCTGCTGCAAAGCTTTAATTAGTTTAACGGTTTCAGGCTTGACGGAGGTTGGCGGCGAGAGGAATCAGAATCATGGAATGGTTTGGGTTGGAAGGGACCGTAAAGCTCATCTCCTTCCAGCCCCCTGCCAGGGCAGGGACACCTTCCACCAGAGCAGGCTGCTCCAAGCCGGCAGGATGTCCTCCCACCGCCCCCGCTCCACCCAGACCGGGCTCCCCTTTGCTGGGAAGGTGCCGTGGGGTGGCAGCAGAGCGTGCAGGGGGCTGCGGGCGCCCCGAGCCTCCCTGAGCTCCCCGAGGCCGCTGGCACCCAGCCCCGGCCCGCAGCGCTGGCACAGGGCGGGCACGGAGGGGCCGCCTTGGCACCGGCGCGGCGGCGGGGGGATGGAGGGACGGCCCCGCAGGACACGGACGTGGTTTGGTGCCCGGCTCCGAGGCCACCCAGACGTCAGGGTGGGGCCGGAGATGCCACCGGGAGCCAGGCAGGCGGCAGGGACACAGCCGCCACACAGATGGGGACACGCTGGCCCGCCGCCTCCCGCCCCCCGGGCGCCGTGCCCGCGGCCGCAGCGCTGGGGACGGGGCGTCCTCCCCGCCGCCCCCGAGCCTCGGGGCTCCCCGGGCACCGCCACGCTTTGGGGGGCCCCAAGTACCCCCACACGGGCGTGGGGCCGTGTCCGGCCCCGCAGTCACCCGTGTCCGTGGGCACAGCTGGCATTCCCCTGCAGGGGTGGGGTACCCTGCCTGCCCCTGAGAGTGGCACGGGGGTGTCCCACTCGTGTGGCACACGGGGACGCCGTGGCGGTGCCCGTCCCTTGCACATTCACACTCGCTCACCATGGTCGCACTCACTCACACACCAGGGTGGCTTTCCTCCCCATCTGGGCGCACCGCGGGGGTGCAGCTCCCCCGTGCACAACCCCCCCACCCCGGGGCATTGGGGAGCCTGTCCCCTCCCCGCCCCGTCCCTCGCATCCCCGGGGCCCCTCCCAGGCCCCCCAGCCCCCGCCCCAGCAGCTCCCCCGGCCCGTCCTGCGCTGCTGACACCAATGGAAAATCCCCTCCAGTGACAGCTTCCTGGCAGGGCTCGCCGAGGGTTTCCGTGTTCCCCGCCAGCCCCACGGCCACCTCCTCCCCGCGCCACGCGGGGGGTCCCTCGGCTTCCCCCCTGCGCGCCGACCTCCGCATCCCCCCTAATTCAGCATCACGGAGCCCCGAGCACGCGGGTCCTGCTCCCTCCTCCTCCTCCCCTCCCTCGTCCCTGCCCTGCTCTCAAGTGGGGCACCCATCGGTGCCAGGGGTGCTTGGGGTCCTCTCTGGTACCTCTGGCAGCTTGCAGAGCCCCCGCCCACCCTGGGGACCCACCACCCACCCTGGGCTGGGAGCAGGGCAGGACTGGGCGTTCGGGAGGGTGGGCACAGATGGGTGCTGGGGCACACGGTGCCTGCAGGCAGCCCTGACCCTCCCTTCAGCTGTCACCCCACGGCTGGAGCCCCGCTGTCACATCCCCCCTGCCGTCACCACGTCCTCCCGCTGCCCTGACTCCTCTGCCATGCTCTTAATTAGGAGATGGAGCAGATGGCGCCTGGGTTTCATCTTAGGTAACGGGTCCAGACGAGCTGCTTGGCCGCCAGTTCCCTTTGTGGGGCTAGGGGAGGCTTTTTTTGGGGTGCCCCCCAAGCAGGGAGCTGCTGAGGGGCCCTGTGCCTCCAATGCACTGCGGGGATGCTGCAGGGACCCCAGTGCCAGAGGGGATGGGCTGGCATGGGGGCACACTTCCCTGGGTTCTGCCCTCTCACATCATCCCAGGGTGTGACACCCCCAGGGCAGGCTCAGACACCCGCCCTGGCACTGGGAGGAGGGTCTGAGACCACTGGGCTATGAACAACGGGTGCCAAAGTTCTTGACATCTCCTCATAACGCAGAGCTGCAGGAAGGTGGCCGGGGGGTTTGTTTCCCTGCAATCCCCCTGGTCCTGGCTACAGGGACACCCCCATGCTGCTGGGGATGGTGCTGAGTCAGGGACACGGCCCTGAGCCTGGCTCTGGATGTGCCACTGGGGTCTCCTGGAGCACACCCACCCCTGGCTGGTGGCATCCCCAGGCCTGGGGCTCCTGGAGCTGTGGCACCCTGGATGGGCTCCACCCTCAGAATGTGGCACGGTGCCCTTGAGGTGGGCAGGCCTGGCCAGGCTCCTGTTCCTGCTGCTGCAAGAAACCATCTCCCTGCAAGGACCATCTCCTTCAGGAGAAACCATCTCCCCTGCAAGGGCCATTTCTCCTGCAATGGCCATTTCCCCATGAGCCATCTGCCCTGCAAGGACTCTCCCCTGCAGGAACCACGTGGCCTTCAAGCACCATCTTTCCCACAAGGACCGTGTCTCCTGCCATGACCACCTCCCCTGCAGTGATCATCTCCCCCACGAGAAACTGTGTCCCCTGCAAGGACCATCTCCCCCTAATGACCATTCCCCTCCAATGACTGTAACCCCTCAAGGACCATGTCCCTGTAATGCCCATCTTCCCACAATAAACCATCTCCCCACAACAACCAACCCCCTCCAGGGACCATCTCTCCCAGCAATCATCCATCCCATCAGCCAGGAGCCCCTTCCCTCGGGCAAGGACCTCCCCTATCACTCCCCAAAGGTGGGTGCCCGCTGTTCCCGGGTGCTGGGGGCGCTCCGGTGACCCCCGTGCCACCGCCCAGCGTGGGTGCAGCCCCAGCTGCCTTGGCGGCGGAGGGGTCTGAGCGCCCTGCCCGGCCGGGGGGGCTCGGGAGCGGCTGACAGATGGACGGCAGCGATGGTGGCACCTCGGCCGGCTGGAGCCCAGCGCCGCAGTTCAGAGCTAGCAGGGAGCGGGCTAAATTTAGCTCTTCCCTCGGTGCCAGCTTTGTTCCCCCGCCCCGTGGAGCCGGCGCGGGAGCCGAGCAGCCCCGGGCCCCCCGCTCTGCCCTCTCCGTGCCTGCGGGAGGCTTCGGGGCACGCCAGCGCCGCTGCCTCGGGGTGCGGGCTCGGGCACCGGGCGCTCCGGCCGGGCCTGCCCGCGGTCCCGGTGCGCCCGCCGTGCCCCGGGGGCTGTGCCCGGGCGGGGAGCGCACCCCAGGGCCCCGCAGCGCGCTGGCAGCCCTGAGGCCGCGCAGATGGCCGCGGCCCCCCTGCCCTGCTCCCTGTTATAGCCACAGCATGAGTCACAGCCCCGCTGCGTCCCTGCCCAGCGCCGGGTCATGTAACACCCGGGCCGCGGAGGGGGCTCCGCCGGCCGCCCCCGGCCCGGCCCCGGCCCCCCGGCAGCAGCTCAGAGCCCCCCACGCCCCGCTGCAGCCCCGGGGTCCCGCCGCGATGCCCCCGCTCCCCGCTGCCCGCCGGGGCGCCGCGGGTTAACGCCGAGCGAGCCGGGATCCTGCGAGGCCAGTAACATTTGCAAGGCGCCAGATGGACGCGTGCCCATGCCGAAAGCTCGCTCGGCACAGCCGTGCTCCCCCGGCTGGGGCTGGGGGCTGCCCGGGCAGCGCAGGGGCGCCCGCCGGGAGGGGAGGATGCTGACAGCGCCCACCGGGTCCGCTGGTGCCCATCCGCAGCCCACGGCGGGCACCGCAGCCGCCCGGCCCAGCCCCATCCCGCGGGCCATCCATGGGGTGACCGCTCCAGGTGCTGACACCGCGCCGGGGGGACCAGGTGGGGACCGAGGGGGGGTCTGGGTGGGGGGAGAGCAGCCAGTTGCCTCCCTGGGCCAATTTTAGAAACTGGCTAGACAAGAAAAGCAGAATGAGCCGGGCAGGATTAACGGCCGTGCTGGTGTCAGGGTGGGTTTTTTCTTTTTTTTTTTTTTTTTTTTTTTTTTTTTTTTTGTGGGAGGCACACACGAGTTGAGCGGAAGCTCCTGGCTGTGGATCCTGTTTCCTGGGAGATGCGGCCGGCTGGGGCCGAGCCGGGGTGTGGGAGCCGCTGGGGACGATGCCAGCCCCGGCGGGATGGGGCACGGCTGTGGGGAGGCGGGGGCAGCCCCTGCCCCATCACACCGGCGGCCGGGCACCCCAAAATATGCGGGTATGGAGGGGGTGGCACCCCAAAATATGCGGGCATGGAGGGGGTGGCACCCACTAACAGGCCTGAATGCGCACAAGATGGTTGAGCACATGCAGGTGTGTGCACAGGTACACACACAGGGGAGGATTTGCACACGCGTGTGCAGACAGGCCTCGCACAGGTGCACCACACACACCCACAGCACTGTGGGCACACACAGGTACAGAACACATGAGGAACCAACGGGCACACGGGTGGGTCACACATGTGCCAAGCATGTACAGGTACACACAGACAGGTCCAGGAACATGCAGAGGCTCTGGTGACACACTATGGGTGCACACCTGTGTTACAGGTACACAGACAGGTGTGCCAGCCCCTGGAGGTGCAGCACCCACCTCTGTGCACAGGATCACACCTGTTTGGAGGTACAACGCCCCATGGCAGCACACACGAGCTGCAGGGACCCCCAGGCACCCAGAACACCAGGACAGCACTGCACAGCCCCATCCCACACCCTGCTGCAGGCAGGGGAAGCCTCTCGGGTTTGACCCCTGAACAAAATTCACCCTCCCCCCTTGAGAGACCACGGTGGTGCCCCAAAACCTGGGGGTGAGAAGAAGGGGCCTGGCAGTGCCGCACAGCGAGGACATGGATAGCGACGGGGAAACTGAGGCAGGAGCAGGGTGGGCAGCGCCCGGGCGCTGATGGGAACAGGGAGCTGCAGCCAACTATTCCAGAGGTCCTGTGGTGCCCCAGCCCCGGGCTGGGCTCCCACCCAGCTGCCCCCATCTCCGGTTACAGCACAGCTCAGGCTCCCCAGGGAGGGGGATTGGAGCACCCGGGTCTCTCTGCACCCACCCACCCACACCGGCACCCCCGAGCCAGCCCCCCGGAGCACACACACCCACAGACACACCAATGTTTGCTCTCCCCCCTCGCCGGGGAGCTCTCCATTAAAATTGGAAGAACACAACTTGCCGGCAGAGCCCCGGCGCGGATCGTACACAGCCTGTCACTCACACATCACTTTGTAGATGCCCATAAATTGCTTCATTACCTCTTCTAATTGAGGAGAACGCAGCTGCTGTGGGGCGGTGACGGAGCGCCTTCCCTTTGAAGGATGCCTCGCTCGCCAAAGACGGGTCCGGCAGAGCCGCAGAGCCCCACCAACATCCCAATAATAATAATAATAGTAATAATAACCATAATGACAGTATCCACGCAAAATCCCCTGGAAAAGGGCAGTGGGACTCGCATGTGATGGATTCTGCTTGAGGGAGGGGGCGGAAGGGCTTGGTGGCCCTGACTAGTGGGGAAACTGAGGCACAGGGAAGGATGCACCATGCACATGGAAAGGGCGGGCACGGAAAGCCCTGCATCACATCGGGACCCTGAAGGGGAACACGATGGTGACAACATTCAGGGAAAACCCAAACTCAGGGGCCTGAGCATCTCCCTACCCGCAGATTTGGGGGGCCAGGAGGATGCACAGCACCACCCAGAACTCCCTGGAGAACTTCCCACCCTGCTCAAGGGCTTCATTCTCCCATGCTGGCCGGCACGACGCCGGGGTCCTGCCACCCCCGGGTGCCCTGTCCCCTGAACCCCATCCCCACGGGGGCCCCCTCTTTGTCTGGCGGCGGCGGGCGGCTGCGGCTGGGCTCGGTCCCCTTGCAGGATACTGCAGAAGGATTTACTGTATTGCAGCTTGTGCTGGCTGCAGCCCAGCGCACAATAGATTAGCTGTAGCCCAGGGCAGCACGTTGCGGGGGAAGGAAGGTGGGATTCATCCGGCTGCTGATTGCAGGGCATTTGCTGCAGTATCCTGCAGGATCCGGGCACCCACTCCGGACACCCCAGCGCCCTGCTCCAGCCTGGCACGGGGACCTCGAGGGGCTCCTGCAGCCCCCTCCTCATCCCCGCCACCAAATCCGACAGCAGGGACGTTTCTCGCGGCCACACGGGCTGGGGGACACCCTGCTTGTCCCCTGTCCCCATCTGGAGGTCCGGAGGGGCTGCAGTCCCCGATGGCACACGGGGGGACACCAGGGCCCCCCTCGCTGGGTGCACAAAGCTGGTGCAGGGAGGGAGCCGGGGACTGCAAGCAGCACTAATTGATCGCGATTAATTCAGCTCCTACCTCCTCGGGTGGCAGGAGAGATGCTGAGACACAAGCGCAGCCCACAGAGCTCCCCAAACGGGCTCTGCTCTCCCCTGCGCCCCCTTTCCCAGCTGGGGACCGGTCCCTGCGGGTGTGGGGGTCTCTGGTGGGCGTCCAGCTCCTGCTGCTGCCCCAGAGGCGCTGGGGATGGGTCCTTGGTGTGGAGCCACATTCCCTGGGTGAGGGTCCTGCTAGCACACCAGCCTGTCCCCCTGAGGCGCAGGGATGGCACACAGGGAGAGGATACTGGGGCGATGGCACAAGGGAGCAGATGGGCCAGGGGTCACTGGTGGCCTCGTGGTGACACCGTGACATCTCCAGCATGTCACCAGCCAGTGGGTGCAAACCAGGGGACGCTGCTGCCACCCCCTCCAGGAGCAGATGCCACCCCAGGGGGACATCAGGCACCCCGTGGGCTCTCCGCAGGCGCCGCGGGCGGGGGGACCCCGGTGACCGTCTGGATTTGGAGGGGTTTGGAGCCTGCAGATTCCGGCTCCATAATCCTACGTGGGATGCAGTTTCCACAGCAACAGCGGGTCAGAGGGCAGCGAGGGGAGCCGGCTGCTCCGCTTGGGATTGCAATGCTGCCGCGGCTGCCGAGCGCCGCCGGGCGAGGTGTCGGGGCGCGGTGCCGGGTGCGGGGCGCGGTGCCGGGTGCGGTACCGGATGCGGGGTGCGGTGCCGGCCGGGCCGCGGTGCCGAGGGCAGGCGGCAGAGAGGGGCCGCGGGGGCGGCCGGGCTGGTGCTGCCGGGGAGGCGGCAGAGGCTCAGTGTGGCGTTGTCAGCAAAGATGTCACTAATTGTCTGCAGGAGCAGCAAACTCTCGTTAACCCTTGGGCAGCCGGCGGCGGGAGCGCTGGCGGGGCCGGGGGCACCCGGGCACCCACGGCCGAGGGTCCCGGGGCCTCCCCAGCCCTGCCACCGCCCCCTCGCACGGCCCTGGGACGGTCACTGCACCCACCCGGCCCCAGCGTCCTGCTGGGACAGCAGCGTGTCCCCGCTGGTGGCCGTGGGCATCCCCCGTGTCCCATGGGCTCTGCCTTTGTCCCCATTGCTGTGGCTGTGCCGCCCTTGGGCAAGCAGGAGCACAGAAGCTGTGCCAGGGCCACTGAGCAGGGTCACCTCCATCCCCGGGCACTGCCATCCCTGGCCACCTCCCCTACCTCCATCCCTGTTCACCTCCCTGCATCTCTGTTCCCAGCCATGTCCCCACGGGCACACCCAGCGAGCTCAGGGGGTGCAGAGGGTGCCGGGTACCCACCGTGGCCCCCTCCCGCCTCACACCACACTGCACACCCCGCCCCGGCTCCATCCCCACGGGAAAAGGCCCCAGGAGCCCGCGGTGAGCTCGGGCACAAGGCATGAGCGCCCACCCTGCCCCGGGGGGCTCGGCCGGGGCTGGCACAGGCGCACGCACCGGGCCAGAGGCGGGAATGGCTTTTCCACCCCAGGCAGCCCCACGTAGCCCCAGGTAGCCCTGGAAGCGCTGGCGCGGGCAGAAGCGGCGGGGGCGGCGGGGGGAGCCCGGGGCCGGGCCGGGGTCGGCAGAACGCCTCCGGCCCCGCTCGGCCCTGCCCGCGTCCCGCGGAGCTTCTGCTCCCATCCCGCACCTTCCCCAGCGCCTCCTGCTCCCGGGGCTCCTGACGGGGGCCAGCGCAGGGGCCCCTCCGCTCCTGTGGGGTTTGGTGGGCAGGACGTGCCCAGCGGGCTCAGGGACCCAAACGGTGAAGGGGACTGGGCACATCCAGCCCCAAGGTGAGGCGGCTGAAGGAGGCTGTGGGGGCTCTGTGTGGGGGATCTGAACCCAACCCTAAAAACCTGAGCCCCACCTCCCTGACAGCCCCGGCGGGGTGAAGGGGAGGAAGGTAGCACGGCTCGGGATCCCAGGGAGCCCATCCCAAAGCAGAGCCAGCCTGGTGAGCTCAGTGAAGGGGATGGATCCTCCACAGCAGTAGAAAATGTGTACAAAACCAGTGCTCCCACTGCAGGCAGCCACTGGGACTGGAAAAATGCAGGCACAGCCCTCTGCCCCCCTTGCTGGTACCCCAACAGGCAGCAGCACACAGGGACACGGAAATGCGGGCTGAAGCCCATCCTGCGCTCAGGAACAGCACCGGGACCCCAGGAGAGAGCCCAGCTCCCCCAGAGCCGCCCTGGTGCCGGGGAGGAGCCGGGCTGGGCAGGTCTGGACACGGCCAAGGACTCTCCCAGCCTCCAAGGACTTTCGGCTGGGATTTCCTGTGAGGGACGCAGGTCTGCAGATGTCACAACGCTCCGGGATTCCTGCTCCGTGAGCTCCTTGGACCCACACTCGTGTCAGCCCCGTGGGTGCCCATTGGTGGGGAGCCCTTTTGCCAAGGCTCCCAGGGCAGCACTGTGAGACTGGCACCGCAGCACCCTGCCCAGCACGGCTCACTGCTCCTGCAGGGCATCCTGCAGCTGGCACTGCCTCCCAACAGCTCCTCAGTGCAGCCCTGCCTGGGGGCCTCCTGGTCCCTGGCATTCCTTCCATCCCTCCCAGCTGCAGTGCAAACACTCCCCTGGATGCAAATTCATCCCACTGCAGGGTGCGAACCCACGGCTGGGTGAACCCCTCCCCTGGATGCAAATCCACCTCCAGATACAAACCCACCCCTAGACACAAACCCATCCCTGGGTTCAACTATTCATCCCTGGATGCAAACACATCCCTGGGTGAAAATTCATCCCACTACAGGGCGCAAAGGCACACCTGGGTGAAAATCCATCCTGGAGTGATAATTTATCCCTGGATGCAAACTCATCCCTGGGCCCAAATCCAGCGCCAGGGTGCTGCACCCATTGCAGTGCCGTTCCAGCAGCTCCCTCTCCTGCCCCAGCCCAGCCCAGCCCATGTGGCTCTGTCCCCAGCACTGCCACAGCCTCTGCTGCCAGCCGCGCCCTCCGGATCCGCAGACAGGTCTCTCCCCCCAGGCTCCTGCTCGGTGTCTGGCTGAGCTAAGCGTATTTAGCGCTTTTAATTGTTCTTAATAAATCAATCCCGCCAGCCCCTTAAATCATTTTTGTGGCTTCCCTCGCAGCCGTCCCCGCGGCCGTGCCGGTGTGGAGCCTGCTGTCTGCAGCGCTGCCGGGGCCGTGGCTGGGATGGGGCACTCTGGACACACCCCAGCAGCCACCCTGATGCCCCTCTGGGGCACTTGGGACACAAAACCCACCCCAGCAGCCACCCCAGCCCACCCTGCTGCTCCTCTGGGGCCATCAGGATGCACCCAGCCCACCCCACTGCTCCTCAGCCCCAGGAGCTGCCTGAGGGGGGCTCTGCCTGCCGGGCAAGGGGCCCCATGCCTCAGTTTCCCTCCCTGCGTGGGTGTTTTGGGGATGCAGCAGCTGCTCGCCTGCTCCCTGCTGTGTGTTCAGCCACCCCAATATCGCAGTTTTTGGGGACACTGAGGGAGCACAGGTCCCTTCTCTCACTTCTCGCCTCAGGGCCAGGTGCTGTGGGGACAGAGATGGTGACAGTGGGTGTCACCCGTGCGGCACTGCTGTCCCTGCTGTGTGGAGGTGACTGGACAGACATGCCCTGTCCTCCACGCCCCTGGTGCCACATGGACCCAGGGACACGTGCCATCCATCCCCTGCCATGCCCAGAGAGAGCTGAGCCCCCGAGGGCACAGGGTGAGGCCAGTCCAGCTGTGGCACCCAACTGGGATCAGTGCAGGCCCAGCCCAGGTGATTCGCTGAGGCTGGGATGATGCTGGCGCCCAGCTGGACGACAACACCCCTATTTTGGGGTCACATTACACACCCCACACCTCCTGAGCACCCCACAGCATCTCCCAGTGCACCCTCCTGCTCCATCCCACCATCCAGCACTGCATCCCCATCCATCCTGCCAGCCGAGGTGCATCCCACCCACTGCACCACTCAACCCAGCATCCCACCACCGAATCCTGCATCCTGCACCATCCCACCACTGAATCCTGCATCCTGCACCATCCCACCACCTAATCCTGCATCTCCCTTCATCCCACCACTTAATCCTGCATCCTCCTTCATCCCATCACCGAATCCTGCATCCTCCTTCATCCCACCACCTAATCCTGCATCCTGCACCATCCCACCACACAACCCCACATCCCATCCATCACCATCCTGCCAACCACTCAGGCCCTGCTGGCATTTCTCATGGAAAGGATGAACACCCAGCACCCAAGTAGGATGAGCACAGCCCCCGGCCCTCTCCAGGCTTTCAGGGCTCAGAGTTGCACAGGGGTGACAGTGACACCCAACTAGATGGCAATGGTCCTATTTTTGGGGACACACATTGCGACCACCCCATCACCAACACCCTGCAGCACCTCGCAGGGCACCCACCCCACATCCTGCTCCATCCCACCGCCCAAACCCACACCCATCCCCTAAACCCTCATCCCAGCCATCCCCAACCCCACGGGCACCATCCCAGCAGCCCTGCAGCCCCGCTGGCGCTCTCCACGCAGAGATGAGCACCCAGCACCCAGGATGGCTGCCGGGGGACATGTCACCGAACAGACTGCGCTGGCTCTGGGCAAAAAACAAACCCGGCAGGGCTTGGAGGGAGAGAGCTAACCTTGACACAGTTGCAGCAGTCACTAATAGCAGGCAATATGCCTGTTCTTGGGGGACTGTTGCAGTTGCTAAGATACTGGCAGCCGTGTGAATGGAAATGGGTCAGTAAACCTGTGGAGAGATAGTGTGACACTGTAACCGGCACAGCTGTTGCAGCCTACATCGAAATCCCACCCTTTCAATATTTATCACTCTCCGCCTTCGGTTCCTTCCTCCCAGCAATTTTTTCCACGTTGGTTTTGCCCGGGGTTGGTGAAATCACCCCGAAGACTTTAATGAGCTGAGAGGTGGTGGAGCGATGGGATGGGGTGGGAAAGGCGCTGTGCAGGGGGATGAGGAGGGAAACTGAAGCCCCCACTCGGGGTGGGTGCCTGTCCCCCCTCCCCGCCCCACTCCATGAGCAGGATGGAGCCAGTTCTTGGAGAGATTTAACAGGAAACAGGCTATAATCCCCCTGGTAGGAAAACGGGTGAAAAGGTCAATTTACTTCTGTCCCTGGTTTAGGCACTGTGGTGAAATTACACACTCGCAGGAGCCGCTGCATGGCGGCGAGAGGAGGGAGAGTGCCTGTGTCTGTCCTGGCTGTCCGTGTGTCCATCCTGTGCCTTCCCAAGGCGCTCTGACCCCCAGCAGCACCCACGAGCCCCAGGGCAGCCCCACGAGTGCCACCCATGGATCCCAGCTGCCCATCCCGTGCCCACAGGTGCCCAGTCCCGACCTCAGTGCCCCAGCGCCTCCCCACGTCCTCCAGCACCTCCCCAAATGCCCCAGCACCCCACAAAATGCTCCAGCACTGCCCCCATGCTCCAAATGAAGTCTCCTCAGTGCTCCAGCACTTCTCCAAGTCCTCCAGCATCCATCCAACACTTCCGTATCCCCACCCCAGGTACTCCAACATCCCTCCAGTGTTCCAGCATCCCCCCATGCACTCCAGCACCCCCATGACAAACACTCCAGTGTCTCTGTAAATGTCCAGCATCTCCCCAAAAGCCCCAGCATCTCCCCAAAAGGCTTCAGCCCCCCCACAACACCAAGCCCTGATGCCACCACCCCCTGCCCCACAGTGGGCTCAGCTCCTCGCTGCCTTTGGTGCTGCCACAGCCCAGCTGGGGTGGGAAGGGTTGGGCTCTCCCTCCCAGCTGGGCCCTGGGAGCTGGGACGCAGTCATGGGAGGACACTGTGCAGTGTCCCTGGTCCCTGTCCCCCAGGGTAATGTCCCTTGTCCCTGTCCCCCGGCCACGCAATGTCCCTTGTCCCCTGTCCCTGTCCCCCAGCGCTGTCCAGGTGCAGGGCAGGCTGCTGCTGCTGCTGCTGCTGCTGGGCTGGGACCCCGCTGCAGGGAGGAGGGTGAGAACATCTGGTCGCAGGGAAGAGGGACAAGTCCAGGGAAAAATGCCGAGCTCCTGGAAGAGGCCCTCCCTGCCTCGGCTGGGGTGGAACGAGCCCCAGCACCCCTCGTGCGCCACAGCTGCGCCGGGAAGGGAAACTGAGGCAGACAGTGCTTTGGTGGGGTCACGAGGCCGCGGGCACCGGGGTCACCCCCGGCTCCCAGGCTGGAGGAGCATCGCCCGTGATTTACAGCCCGGGTCTGGCACCCGGGGGGCTGCGGGGAGCGAGGGGAGCAGCGAGAGCGGCTCCTCCCAAAGACGCTCCTGCCGCCCCCCCGCAGGTGGCTGGAGCAGAACGGTTGATATGGAGACAGGGAAGCACAGACTGTCTGGGTAAGGTGACATTCGACAGATGCCAGGTTCAGACTCGCTCCAGCCAGTATTCCCACCCCCTCCTCCTGCTCCAGCCCCCACGCAAAGGCATCTGCGGGGGGAGGCTGGGCAGGGGCAGGTGGGGCACGCTGCCATCTGCTGGGGGGGAAATGCCCCCCTGTCCCCACCCTGGGGCACCATGAGTGTCCCTTGCCAGGGCACACTGGGAGCCCCGGATCCCCAAGCCTGGATCCCGGGGTGCAAGCCAAGGTGCCACGTGAGCACCCGCCCAAAATGATGGGGACCCGGCCCCGTGTCAGGCGGGCACAGCTGGAAGGTGTGGGGGACACATCTGGGGAAGGGATCACCCCCCAGCACCCTGATTGCACAGAGGGCAATTAGCTGATGCCTAAAGAGAAATGGCCCAACTTTGGGGGGAGCACAGGCTCGCACCTCCCACCCAGGCAGGCAGACACTGGGCAGGGCAGCCCCTTGTCCCCAGGTTCACTGCCCAGGAGGGGTCCCAGGTGCCAGACCCCCCCTCCCCAGCTGCAGTCCTGTCCCTCTGCCCCTCGGCAGGATCCCTGTGCCCTCTGACCCCTCCAGGCTGGAGATCAAAGGGATGCTGGAGGGATTCCTGGCATAAATCCTGCTGCAGGCGGGCAGGGAGGGACAGGGCAACGGCACGGGATGGGCACCCCCACACCCAGAACAAGGCTCATTGCACAGGCACCCCAACACCCAGAACAAGGCTCATTGCACAGAAATCCCCATACCCAGAGCAAGGCTCACTGGATGGGCACCCCAACACCCAGAACAAGGCTCATTGCACCCAGAGCAAGGCTCATTGCTCAGGCACCCCCGTACCCAGAACAAGGCTCATTGCATGGGCACCCCAACAGCCAGAACAAGGCTCATTTGATGGGCATCCCCGTACCCAGAACAAGGCTCATTGGATGGGCACCCCAACACCCAGAACAAGGCTCATTGCACAGAAATCCCCACACCCAGAACAAGGCTCCCAGTCTGCAGGGAAAGCAATGGGGTGATTTGGTGGGGAGGGGAAAGAACAAACACAGCGGGTGCAGCACTGGGTGGGTGGGGGAGCCCCCAGCAGTCTCTGTCAGATCCCCTCTGTCAGTGCTGCACCCCCAGAGCCCGGGGGCTGGAACGGCTCTGGGGCCCATTGAGCAGATGAGGGGGTTGCAGCCCACACAAAGCCCCTCCAGCCTCTCCCCTGGCCCGGCTGCTGCTCCCTGACCCCCTGTGCGGGGAGTTGGGAGCCGCTAATGAGCTCAGAGCCCCCGGCCGGGTGGCCCCGGCAGGTGAGGGGCAGCGCTCAGGGACTCGGTGGTGCGGAGTGCTGGAAACGGGAGGCGCCTGCTGAGGGGCTGCAGAGCCTCCGGCATCGGCGGGATGGGCTCCAGCACCGGCTCGGGCTCCTCTGCCCCCCCTTCCTCACCCTCTGCCTCCCAAACACCCCCAGTGTGCCCCGCCGTGATGCTGGCACAGCCCCAGCTGGACACGGCACTAACCTGGGCACCCCCCCAGAGGAGGGGACACAGCCCCTCTCCCTCCTGCTGCCCCCACTGCATCTCCCACCTTCCCCCTTCTCCTCTCTGCCCTAAAGCCAGGCGGATTTCACCGCTCTGCTGAGCTCCAAACTCCACTTCCAGATTTTCAGAGCGACCTTCTGGCTACCTGGATCCGGCACTGCAAGATGCCCTCTGTGATCCCCCCTCCCCTCCGGCCCCCCAGCATCCCCGGGGAGCCAGGGCTGGATGCAGCCAGGAGCGGGATGCAGGGGGAAGCCAGGGGTGGCCGAGGAGGAGGAGGAGGAGGAGGAGGAGGAGGGAGAGGTCGGGCTGCACCTGGATGCAGGACCAGCCTCAGGAGGCCCTGGGTTGTTGTGTTTAATCCAGCCTGGCCCCGGGAAAAGCAGGAGCATGGTCAGAGGGAGCCTGGCAAACCCGCTGCTCGTGTGGGAGGTTCCTGGGGCAGCCTTTGACCTCGCTGCCCACACGGAGGGTCCCCCAAAAGGGCCCCCGCTCTCCTTGGGACACCGTTCTGCAGGGATGGGCTCAGTCCCCAGGCTGCTCCTGCCTCCCCAAGCCCGGATCCTGCCCCAGGGGCAGGCAGGGGTCTGTGGGACCCCTGTGTCTGGCTACCACTGATCACAGATAACCAGGGGGAAGAGGGAGGAAAGAAGGGAGGAAAGACATAAAACTCACAAAATATCTCTAACCCCCATTCAGGCACATGAGGCACCATGAGGTGTAGAAAAGCAGCAAAAGAAGAAAAAAAATCCATGGAAACAGCTGGAAAAAGCCCCAGAGCCCCAGGTCACCCCCGCACGCTGCCCCCTGCCCTCGCTGCTCTCCCCGCCGGTTATTTCCAGCCCTCTGCATCCCCCCTCCTCCTCCTCCTCCCGTTCCCTCCCGACACCCTGCTCTCCTCCGCTCGCTCTTGCATTCTGGTATTTGGTGTGTTCCTCAGCTGCAGGAAATTCCTGATGCTCTCCATCATGCAGGCTGTGCTCGCATCCCCCGCCCTGCCCGGCTCCCCTCCAGAGGACAGACAGCCATGTGCCGGACAGCCAGCCCAGCTCTGCCGCCATCCTCCCTCCAGCCACCGCTCTCGCCTCGCCTGCTCCTTCTCCTTCTCCTTGGGCTTTTTTCCTTCAATTATTCTCAACCCCAACCCTGCACAACTCCCCCTCTCCATCTGCGCCAGGGGCTGAAGCCGCCCAGCTCCGGCCATTCCCCTGCCTGGCTTTTCCCTCCTCGTCTTCCTCTCTTCGCGAGACCGCTCCTGATCTTATTTTAATTCGTCTCAGACGGTGTTGGAGTGTTATTTTAAGAGAGAGGATATGCACAGACATTGTGTTTTCTGCTTTTTCCTGGCCCCAAGCCAGGCTCTCTGGGCTGTCAGCTACCCACTGTGTTGCAGTCACGTGTGGGAAGAGGCAGCCAGAGCCAGCCTCACAACTCCTGGTAGCAACATGGAAATCAAGTGTGCACTTTCTTCCCTCTGTATGTGTCTGTATTATTAATAGCGTCTCTCTCCGTGAGTTATCCATAATGTATCCTAATACCTGTCCGTGGGTAAATGATGTATCACGGAGCGCTGCCGCCCTTGGCTCCGTGTGCCACCGAGGGGGGACAGGGGTGGTGGCAGTGCCACCATCACCCCCGAGGTGTGCCATGGGCATGGGGGACAGGTGTGGTGGCAGTGCCACCATCACCCCGAGGTGTGCCATGGGCATGGGGGACAGGTGTGGTGGCAGCGCCACCATCACCCCTGAGGTGTGCCATGGGCATGGGGAACAGGCGTGGTGGCAGTGCCACCATCACCCCTGAGGTGTGCCATGGGCATGGGGGACAGGACAGAGGGATCCGAGGGGGGACAGGCAGTGCCACCATCACCCCTGAGGTGTGGCAAGGGGATCGGGGACAGGACAGAGGGATGGGGGTGGAATCTAGCCCCGAGCAGCGCCGGTGTGTCCCAGGCTGCTGGCAGCTCGGTGAAATGGGCATGTGGGGAGCAGCGGGGTGTGCAGGGAGGATGGGGCCAGCTGGCACTGGGATGGCACTGGGCTGGCACCGAGCGATCCCTGCCACCAGCCAGGAGGTGCCGGGGGACACCCATGTCCCACGCTGTGGGCACTGAGGCTGGCTGCCATGGGCTCACAAAGGAATGGGGCAGGTCACTGCACACCCGAGGGACTGCAGAGGCCGGTGGGCAGCAGGGAAGGTGCAGGATAGACACACGGCATGGGCTGGATGGATGGACACAGCACAGAGCCCAGAGCTTGGCTTTGCAGGACACAGATGAGCCCCAAGAGGCTCCACTTTGGAGGAGATGCCCAGAGGAGTCCAGGGACTCCCAGCCCCAGGAGGCTGAGCAGGCTCCCCCCAGGTCATACACATGCACCCAGAACTGGGGCAGCACCCAATGACAGCTGGTGCTGCCCCTCTCCAGGCTCTGCATCCTGGGGATGGAGACACCAGGGCAGGTAAACAGCCTGGGACTGGGGTCTTCCCAGTGCTAACCAGTAACAGAGAGACCACATACTGATCCATACTGTGCCTACACCCCATTACACCTATACAGCAGATGTGCCTGCAAGAGCACACGGGCACCTACATCCCACCCAGCCCTGTGCAGCACCTTGACACACAGATGTGTGCAGGTGCTGTTTGACTGTGGGGCTGCCAGCAGTGTCCCCAGCCAGCAATGTCCCCAACCAGCAATGTCCCCAGCCAGCAATGTCCCCAGCCTGTAATGTCCCCAGCCTGTAATGTCCCCAGGCACCAATGGCCCCAGCCTGCAGTGTCCCTGCCTGCAGTGTCCCTCCCTGCCTCCAGTGTCCTGTTCCCACAGTACCCCCACATCCCTGCTGGCACACCGTGCCCATGCCCACACACCATGCCCAGGGTGCTGCAGCGTGCAGGGACAGAGGAGCACCCCAAGCCCAGGGGGTGCCCAGGCAGGGCAGCCCTGCCCCCTGCACACAGGGGGAGCAGTGTGGGTGCCAGCACCCAGCTGGGGTCACGGGGAGCAGGAATCCAGGAAGGCGAACTGGAGCTCAAAGCTTCACATTTCTGGATTCTGGTTCCCGTTTCTGCTCCCGGCTGTTTCCATGGAAACTGGCGTCGGACCTGGGAAAATAAGGTTAGGGTTTGCAGTGGAGGCCCACTGCCAGCCTGCCTGCCTCTGCGCCCTGCCTCTCACCGGGGCACACGCCTGGGTACCCCCCATGCCCGCACCCACATGATGCCCAGGTCTGGGGGCTGAGCCACATCGGCACCCCCTGGCATCTTCCAGCACCCTCCGTCCTCCCAGGTGACCCCTGGGAGCCCGGCAGGCACTGGGTAATTGGGGACCTGGAGCCACCACGCTGCTCCCTGGTGTGCTGGTGAGGGTGGCGAGTTGCCATTGGCACCCACCGGACCCACAGCCCTTCCCTGCCCTCCCACTCCCTTCCCTGGTGCTCCAAACATGGCACAACTCAGCCTCCATGGAAACTCCCCAACAACGCTGATGTGGCCATGGCACCCCAGCAGCCCCACTGGGACAGGGACACTGGGACTGTCCCACTACTGCCACTCCATTTGAGGGCTTTACAAGGACCCAGCCTCAAGAGTAACATCATCCTCCCCTTCCCCAGCTCAGGATCCCCAATTGCTCCAGGGAAGGTGGGGAGTTGGAGGGGGGAAGAGAACCAGGACACGACACCTCGGGGGAGCCGTGAAGACTAATGAATGGAGGCTTTTAAAAAGCACTTTGACTGAGAAGTGCTATAGTAGGAACTAATTATCCCTCCCGCCTGCGCGCACCCTCGCACGCCGGCGCAGCCGCGTCCTGCTCCCTCCCGGAGCCACAGCTGCAGCATCAGAGCCAGCCCCAGCACCGAGCACCAGGCAGCCACGCCAGCCAACAGGCACTGCCCCGGCTGGGGAGCATCCCCTGAGACCCCTCCTGTGCCCCCCGTGCGCCCGTGCCCCCCGCTTTGCCCCATGGCCCCCTGGCAAAGCTGGCAGCAGCAGGCTGGGGGCACAGGGTGGTGCTCACCCCCTCCCTGCACTGGGGTTTTGGGGAATGTTTCCTTTCTAATTGAAATCCGCCATTTTGCAGTGAGGGCAGGTAGGCCCCTGTGGATGCTCAGGGATGGACGGCACCTGGCACGGCGGGGAGGGCGGCGCAGCTGGCATGGACCCTGTCCCCTGTCCCCTGAGCCCGGCCAGTGGGGCCAGCCCTTCCCCTGCTGCCCAGCTCCCAGCAGCAGCCAAGGGCAGCAAGGAGATGCCCCAAACGCTCACCCCAGCAGGTCCCCACACTGCCACCCTGGAGCACCCGCAGTTTGGGGCGGCGCTCCCCGTCCCTCTGCGCCCCTGGACTGGGATCTGGCACCATCCCATCCCTCCGTCCCAGCACTGCCCGCTGCCCCATTTCGCATTCCAGTGTGGGCCGGCCCCGCTGCCCTCTCACTCCCACCCCCACCCCGGGCTGCGTTTCAGCTGTTGTTGAATTCTGTCCAGGCTGGATTCATCACAAGAGCCCTCAAGCGGCTGCAAACAAACAGAAAAAACAGGGAGCAGGAGCGCGCAGAGCGATCGATCGGCGCTGGGGGGGCCTGAGGCCCTTTGGCAACGCCAGACCAGCCTCAAATTCCTCACTTCCAAGAGAAAAGGAGCTGGGGATGAGCGGCAGGAAGAGGGGGATGGAAAGCACAAGAGCCACCAGGCGCTGGACCATGGCGGCGGAGCCCCGGGCACGGTGCTGCGGATGGGCACAGAGCGCTGCTGCCTCTCCCTTCCTCCCGAGACGGGCTCGAGCCGCTCTGAAACTTCCCTCTTGTGGTTACTGCAGTTAAAAAAGCAAACAGGAGACCTGGGTGCATTAAAAAAGAAATAGGAAACGGCACCAAGGGTGGGAGCACCCGCAGGGATGGGGTTTGCCCGGCGGCGGTGGCACTGGAGCGGGTGTTGGGGCAGGGGGGAGAGAGAGACCCCTCACCCTGGCACTGCAGAGGGGAACGCGTGGCGTGTGACGGGCAGCTGAGGTCGCAGATGCCAGGGATGGATGGTGATGGCAGGGGAGCAAACACCAGCCCTGCTCCGGTGGGAACTGCCACCCCTGGAGCTGCGGGGTCAGGTTGCTGCGCCTGGGTTTTTAAGAGGGGCTGGATAATTTTTACCACCACTAACGATCCCATCTGTGCCTGACACGCTCCAGCTCCGAGCCCAGCATTCCGGCAGGGCTCCCACACCTCCCTGCCAAGCCGCTCCAACTCGCCTCCCCCTGCCTGGCTGCTGACGGCACAGGGCCCGTGCACGGTGCTGCTGGCACAGGGGGCAGCCCTGCTCCTGGCGTCCCCTGGTACCACCACTGCACCCTTCCACCGTGCTCTGGAGGGCTGGGGGTGACAACCACGGCGTGGCCAATGCAGAGATGTGGCAGTGACAGGGATGCTGCACAGCCTGGGGGCACAGAGGAGCCTCTCCAGCTTCAAGGAGAATTTAGCAGGGCTGTTTTTGGCAGTAGTCCCTTGCAGGGTGACACTTGCTGTCCTCTCTGTGCAAGGACAAGGACCCTGGGATGTGCTGGCACCATTTGCCCTCTTCCTGGCTCCAAACAAAGACCTACTAGAGGATGCTGCTTTTTGGGAAGGGGGTTTGCAGCATCTTGCCTGCAGAAGTCCCTGCCAAATCCCATCCAGTCAGGAGCTGAGGGGCACAGCACTGGTGCCTGCAGCACAAGGCTCCTCTCCCTGCAATGTCAACCTGCTGCTCCACATCCAAGGCTGCCCTTGGAAAAGCTGTCGGCTGCGCCGGCTGGTTTGCCAAGCCCAGGACAAGCTCTTTAGCTCGACTCTGCCAGAACAGATGCCTGGGCGACTGTAATTCTTCCTAGCATGGATGGAGGGGGGATGTGTGGAAAAAAACCCAACCTCATTTAAGCATTGCAGTGGCTGCTCCTCCTTTCCCCAGCATCCCCAGCATCGCAGCCCCACTGAGGGTCCCCCAAAACCTGAGAGGTGAAGCGGGGAGAGGCTGGGGACGATGCCAGGAGGGAAGGCAATGCCCCGAGGGAGGCTGGCGTGGCACAGCACACGCTGGAGCTGAGCAGGGCTGTGCTGCCAGCTGGGGAGGAGAGAGCGACCCGCTGCAAGGACAAGTGGGAAGCGCGAGCTCGGCGTGCCACCGGTGTCCTTGCAAACGCTCGCCTGCTCTGTCTCCATGCTCCCCACAAACAACAAGCCCGTTCTCATGGCAATGTCCTCTCCAAAGAGCGCAGGGAGGGGAGCACGGTGACACGCTCTGCAGGGGCCGTGCTCCTTGTCCCCCCCAGCACAGCACGGCTGCGGGGCAGGAGCTCCAGCCCGGCCACTGCACTGCTGGAGGAGGCCGGCAGCCTTTCCACATGGATATTTTCTTCCACTGGCTGCAGTTTGGGGCTGCCAAAAGCCAAAACAAGAATGGAAACATCCCATTTTGTTGGCAAAAATTCAAGGCAGGGTTGGGGTTTTTTTCTTTGGTTTCGGCTTTTTCCTTTTTTTTGTTCTTGTCTTTGGTTACGAACGGAAATTCCCTGCCATGAAATCATGACGAAACCCCAAACCAAAACACAGCTTGGACTGAAACCTTCACCCGATTCCCCGCAGATCCCATGTGGGGCTGGTCCCAGGGCTGGGGTCACCCCCACACAGCCCTGGGACACAGGACCGAGCCCAGACCTCATGGCCAGCCCCAGCCCTGTGGGAGGTGAGGGGATGTTGTGCTTTGGGGTCCCTCCAGGGACCCGATGTAATTCCAGCCTTGGAATGTACCACTTCCCAGCCCTGGTCTGCACCACCCTGCCTTGGTGATGGCACCTGGCAGCCGGCACCAGGCCTGACAAAGCACAGATTTGTCCAAAGGAAAACTGGTCCCTATGGATGGGACCAAGCAGGGGCCAGGATTGGGGTGCCAGTGGCTCCAAGCACATCACTACAGCAGCGTTTGCTCCCAGGAAGGTGCTTTGCAAGAGCAGTTGCTGGGAAAGGCCTCATCCAGCCCATCCCAGGGAGTCCGGATGTGGCCAAGCCCTGGGGCTCACCCCTGCAGCCTGCCCAGCATTCTCTCCTCCCATCCCCTCTTCCCACCAGATGTTGGGGCTGGAGGATGGAACAGCTCTTCCCACCCCGGTCCCCGCTGCATCTCCCTCCAGCTCCCGTTCCGGAGCCTGGATCCGCCAGGCAGGCTCAGCCAGGCCGAGCCTTTGTGCGGCCCCCTCCCCGCCGCGCTGCCCTTATCAGGTCCAGCCCAGCCGCCTCGCCCAGCGCCGGCAGAGGATGGCGGCAGCCCGGCCTGCTGGGGCCCTTCTCTCCTCCTCCTGCTCCTGCCCCAGAGCCCTGCGGCCATGTCACCCTGCTCAGCACTGCCCGCACCTCTCCTCCACCCCCGCCTGTCCCCAAAACCGGGAGAGCCCCCTCACTGGTCAGTGCTGCGCCCCGAACCACGCACAGCATCACAGCGCCACAGCATCACAGTGTCACAGCATCACTGCCCTGCTCCTCCATCCCCGGGGGCTGCAGCCGAGCAGGGCTGGGTGAGGCGGGCTCCGGGGCAGCGTGGAGCCGGGTTATCTGTCTGCAGAGCTCCGTGTGCAGCAATTAACCTCAAGAGAGCAGCCGCGGCTCCTGCCAAGAACCACATTAGGTGTGTGTGGCAGCGTCTAGACATGTGAGAGACCAGAGGCCTTGATCCGGAGGAAGGCGGCTCCATCCCTTCCCCCAGCCCCTGCCCGCCGCCCCACAGGGACCCCCTGGCTGGCTCTGGCCAGCACCGAGCACGGAGCGCCGGGAGGGAGCGGGGCCGGGAGCGGGAGCTGGGCTGAGCATCCATCCCTCCTGTGGGTGTGGCTGCAAGAGCTCCGTGCTGGCTGTTAAACCAGGACCCTCCTGCTGGGCACGGCATGGCACGGCACGGCAGGGCACGGGATGGCACGGGATCCTCATGGGTGCACGCCCTCAGGCCCCCAGCCATCGCCGGGAGGAGGAGGAGGAGGAGGAGGAAGGAGGTTGCGAGCACTGCCTGAGACATCTCCCACCCGGAGATGGGACAAACGTCCCATGGAGCCAGCAGCACGCCCTGTGATGAGCCCTGGAGCAGGGATGGTCGGAAGAGACCCAGCTCGCTGCCTCCCCATGCCAACCCTGTCACCTGGGGCAGGTGGGATGCAACCAGGTGGGCGCCGTGGGGGCTGGGCACCCTCCCTGCCAGTGCCCCTCACACCCATGGCACCCCCTTGCTCTCACCTCCCGGGTGCAGCCACCCCAGACGGCTGCAGGATGCTGGGGAGAAGAGATTTTCCCGACGTTAATTAATTAAAATAAACAGCAAATTAAATACAGCAAAATTAAAATAGCTCCGGAAATTAATTTTCAACAAAACCCACCTGGAAAGGCTGGATATTTAAAGAATTAATGGAGCCCTCTGAGACCATAAAGAACCGCCGAGCTCCCAGCATCCACCAGCCCCCTCCGAGCCCGCCCGGGGACGCAGGGCTGCGGGGAAGCCGGGATGGGACCCGGAACGGGACCTGGGAACAGACCCAGGATAGACCCGCACTCCTGGCAGCTCCTGCCTCGCAGAGCTGCACATGCCTGCGGCTGCCACACTGGGAGGAAGGATGCTGGAGGGATGCAGGGATGCTCCACACCATCCCAGAGGGAAGCACCGGCCCCAGCTCTGCCTTGGCTGGACACAGGGCCCTGCAGGGGCACCGAGCTCCTGCCGGCTTTGCCCGGGGGCTGGGGGCAAACGTTGTGGTCCCTGTGTGACCCGCTCGAGCTCAAGGTTGTTCCCGTCACCCTCCTGGCCAGAGCCCGCTGCACCGAGGGAAACCTTGACCTCCAAACCCCGTCTGCTGGGCGCCCCGGGCCCCCCACAGCTCTCCCCACGCATAATCCCCCGGCCCAGGCGGGATTACCGTGCGAACTGGCCGGACAAAGCTCCTTACCAGGCTCGGCGGGCAGAGCGCGGGGGGCCGGGCGGGACGAGGGGCCGGGGCGCATCCCCGCGCCCGCCGGGCTCCGGCCCACGCCCGGCACGGCTCGGCACCCGGGCTGGCCGGGCTGTGCCAAACCGCCCGGGGCCGGGAGGCCCATCCGGCGCCAGCCCTCCCACGGCCCAGGCGCGTTTCCTCTCCCTGCGCCCAGCGGCACCGGCACCGGCGGGCGAGAAAAGGCTCCGGAAGGAAATGGAGAGGCAACACTAAGCTGGCAGGTGGAGAGCAGCAGGGGCCGCGGTCACGGTGCGGGGTGCCGAGGGGCACCTGGGGGTCCCCACCTGGCCGGGGTGCCCGCTGCGCTGCCACCGCTGGGCTGCTCTACTTCACCATCCCGGGAAACTGAGGCACGGCGGCCGCAGCTTCACGCGGAGCCCCCCGGCTTTCCCGGGCAGGGATCCGCTCCCCCCCGCCGCGGCCGGGATGACACCAGCTCCCCATCCTCCTCCCGCTCCACCCTGTTCCTGCAGGAACCCAGGAGTCCGGGCTCCGGGCAGGCGGCCAGGGCCTCCCTCCCGCTGCCCGGCCCGCCCTGCCTGCCCCGGCCCGGCCCGGGCCCTGGCTCCGCGTCCCTGCCCGGTTCCCGCCGGCACACACCTTCCCACCGCGTGTCAGGGCGACCTTGGAGCGCTGCCGCGGCCGCTCCGTGCCAGACTCCGCGGCGATGCCCACGGCACAGCCGGGGGTGACGGATCGGCAGCAAGGGGGATTTTTTCCCCCATTTGTTTATTCTTTGGGTGGGTTTTTTCCCTTGCCGGAGACAAAGGCAGGCTGTGTGCCCGGCGCGGGGTCCGGGGGTGCCGGCGGTGCCGGGACCCCGCGGCGGAGCCGGGCCAGCCGCGCCGGGGGCTCTGGGTGGCCGGTTTCCTCCGCACACAGATGGCTGTTTCGACTCAGTCGAGCGCTTGACCTAAATCTCCTCCTGATCCACGGGAGCTGCAGTCCCTCAGCAGCACAGCTCAAGGCAAGGAGGAGGAGGAGGAGGAGGATGAAGGGGGGGACCGCGGCCAGCTGCGGACCGGCGGGAGGGTCGCGCCGGAGGGCCCCCACCCCGGGTTTGGCAGCAGGGCCGGCGGAGGCGGCTGCGGAGGGAAGGAGGGAGGGAAAGGGGGGGTGGAAAAAAAAACTCTCCCACGCTTCGAGCTCCAGCGCCGGCCGCCCGCGCCTGCGTGCTGCACCCACCGGGACCGGGCACCCGCCCCGGCGGGCCCGCCGCCCCGGCAGACCACTTCCTCGGAGAGGGGCCCGCCGGAGGAAGCTCCAACGGCTCGAAAGTTTCGCCTGTGACTCAACCGCTGGCTGGGGTGACGGAGCCGACCCCGCAAAGAGGGGGGGGGGGGCCTGGGATCCCAGGGGTTCGGGGCATCGGGGTGGGGGATTTTTTTGGGTTCCCCAGACGAGGGTTGTCTGCGAGGCATGGCGCTCCACCCCCAGTGTCGGAGCAGCCCAAACCGGCTTCCCAGCGACAGCAGAAAGCTTTTAAAATCCCCTACGCGCGGCATGACTCACTCCAGAGCCAGTGCCCAAAACAAGCTCCGACACGGAGAGGAATGGCGAGAGCAGGGATGCTGGGGGCGGGCAGGAGGGGCTGGGGAGGGCCGGGGAGGGGGAAAGGGGGAGACAGAAGGAGGGAGAGAAAAGAGAAGAGGCAGAAATAACAGCATCTGAAACTCTGCCTGCTGGAGGCTAATTGGTTCCGGCACAGCCTGGTTTGTTTGGCAATGTTTCCTCTAATCCTTCAGGCTCCGCGCTCCCGGCCCCAGGGACATGGGGACATCTCGACACCCCGCCAGCGCCACTGCGGCACTCCCAGCTTGGACCCCCTCCCACTCGCGGATGCAGATGGATGATGCTGCGACCGGCTCTGCCCACCCCGGGGTGCCCCCGAATCCTCCAAGGCTCTGCACTCCAGCCCCAGGGACACGGAGACATCTCAACACCCCGGGTGCCTCGGTGGCACTATGGCTCGGATCCCTCTCCCACCCTGGGATGCTGAGGGGTGACGCTGGGACCACCCTGAATCCTCCAGGGGCTGCACCCTGCCGCGGCGACATCCTGGGAATGGGATCTGTGGTGACACCCTGGGGACGGGGTCCCTTCCGCAGCGCTGGGCGCAGGGATGCTCAGAGCGCTGGGGCGGCACAGGGAAGGGAGGGGAAGGGGAGGGAAGGGGAAGGGAGGGAGGGGAAGGGAGGGGGAGGCCCCCACGGCCCAGCATGGCCGAGCCAGAGCACTAGCCAAGAGTCGGCAGCTTTGTTCCAGGTGCCGGCTCCCTTTTTTTCATTAGGCTAATGGGATGCGGATGCATTATTCCATTCCACATGCTGCTAATGAACCACTCAGGCCAGTGCATTTGCATTAATGTGCAAAGCACTGGAGGAGGGTGGAGTGGCTGCATCTGGCCAAGGCTGACCTTCCCTGCACCGCCCAGCCTCCCCAAGCCGCGCTGCGCTCCCACCACTCCCCCAGCACCCACCGGACCCAGGAACTCTTCGGGATGGCTCCGACCCACATTCCAGGACACCGGGACACTGAGCCACCTCATGCTTGCTGCCCACGTTGTTCTCTTGCCTGTACCGTGCCTGGCCAGCTCCACCACCCCTTCCCATATGGATCATGGATGGCACCCCCTGCCAGTGCCCCTCTCTGTACCCTGTCCCCAATGCACAAGTGACCACAGCATTCCTCCTGCACCCTTCCCTGCTCCCCAGAAAGGGATCACTCCCGCCTCCTGCACGGAAACCTGCTCGGCACGTCCTGGTTATTGTACTGGGACCTTCCAGCAGCACCCCAGAGCTCCCCGGGGAGCAGGGGCCCTCTCCAAGCCCCCCCACCGCAGAGCTGGCAGGCAGCGCCGGGCGCGGGCGTCACTGGAGCCCTTGGGTTGTTTGTTACGGCTCCCAACTGCCTCTGTCCCCGGAGAGGTTTCGAAGGCGAGTGACCCACGAACTGGAATGCGCAAAGCCTCCAGCAAACAGAGCCAGCTGCCTGCGCCCGCGCAGGGGGGGTGGTGAGGGGAGAGCAGCCGGCCCCGGCACGGCACAGCACGGCACAGCACAGCACGGCACAGCCCCAACACAACTGCACGGCCCCGATGCCCTCCCAACGTGGGCAGCCACCTGGCTGAGCTGAGCTAAGAGCAGCCCATTGGTCTTGTCAAGTCCCCAGTGCCATCAGCTCTCGTCAAGGTCCCCAGGCCCTCATGTCCCACTTCCTCCCTTCCTCCCAGCATGTTTTTTGGCAGCACATGGCCTCCCAGAGCCCTGCTGGGATCGTGCTTCGCCCTCGCCTGCCTGCCAGACACGAGTCCCTGGGTGGCCAAAGGACCTTTAGGACATGGGACAGCACAGTGGCAGTTCCAGAGCCCTGGCCTTTCTCTTTGCCGCCTCCCCGGTGCTGGAGGGCTCCAGCTGGAACCGGGGTGGGTGAGCAGAGCCCTGCTTGCCCCGGGTGGGCACGGCAGGCTCTCAGCAGCTCCGTGCCCGGCTGTGTGCGGAGCCCCCTTGCTGGAGCGCGTGCACGCGGGTGTCTGGGTCTGTCACAGCCCGGTGAGCAAGTTAATCTCAGGCTCCCTGACACGTGGAATAAAATCGCGATCCCATAATGGAATTCATTCGTCTTCCTGTCCAGGCAGAGAACAAGCCCTCCACTGCCCGCTGGGGCTGGGGCTGGGCCAGGCCAAGGTGGGCAGTGCCCAGCTGGGGTCCCTGCCTGTGCCACCCTCTGCCTTGCCACGGGACCACACTGGCACTGCAGTGATGTTCCTGAGCGCAAACCCACAAAGGTGCCAAGCACTGGGTGCCCCAAAGTGTTCCCTTCCCAGGGGACATCAGCCACATCTGGGGGCAGCTGGGGTCACCAAGGAGGGCTGAGCTCCCTCAGGGTGAACTGGGGTTCTGTCCTGCTGGAGGGCAGACATAGCACTCATGAAAGAGAAAGGGAAACTGAGGCAGGCAGCGGTTTTGGGAAGGGGCCATCCAGGTGGCACAAAGGGGACAGGGGAAGATGTCCCTCTGTCCTTGTGTCTGTCTGTCCCTGCTGCTCCTTCTCTACTGCAAGGGCCTTGGCCAGGCCTGGTACAGAGGGCCCATCCCAGGGACTCTGCAGGGATGGCACCATCTGGGGCACCCATGGGTGACCCCAGCACAACCCTAAGGACTGCCTCATCCGCAACCAGGGGTACAAGTAAAGGGGAAAATCTCAGGAGTGTGGTCAGGGCAGGAGGCCACAGGGTTGCCGTGCTGCTCTGTGCCTTGTTTTCCCTCTGGCACCCACACTGAGGCCACCCCCAGGCAGGAAAGTGGCCCCGCAGTGGCCAGCAGAAGAGGAGGAGGAGGAGGAGGAGGAGGAGAAGGAGGAGGAGAAGGAGGAGGGCTGCTCCTTCTCGGGCACACAAAGCCCCTTTCATAGGGGCTGAGTTTGGATTTCCTCTGCCAGCCCAGCACCTCGCTCCTCCTGCCCTGCCAGCAGGGCTGTGGTCAGAGGGGGAAGCTGGCGGGTGGGACACCTGGGGGGACACAGGGACCTTCAGGTGGCTTCATCCCTCACCCTGACCATCCCCATGATTTTCGCCTCCTGTCAGCTTTTAATTATACCCCTAATAAAAGTCGTTTTGCACGTTTTGCAGGGGAACAGGAGCTTTGTTGCTCAGGAGCTCATCTGCTCCTGCTGCTCCTTTCCTGCTTTAGACTGTAATCCTCAGCTGGGGACACTGCAATTAGCCACCATGGAGCTGGGCACCGTGTCACGAGCATTAGGGCTCCCTTCGGAGGGGAGCTGGCAGACCCAGCCCTGGCGGGGGCCGATGGCTCTTTGCAGGATGGGGTCTCCCCACTACAGCCCCCAAAAGAGGGGCACGAGCGTAAGAGCCCCTCTGAGCCAGGCATGCCCCAGCTGACCTCCTCTGGGCACCCACTGCCCTGTGCCCTGCCCAGCATCAGTGCCACTGGGATTTTTGGGGTGCACGGGACCCTCACGGCCCCTCTGCCAAACCCCTGCAGTCCCCATGCAGGCAGGCCCAAGCAGGTCACCCTGCCAGGGGCCGGGTGGCTTTGTGACTCTGGGGACAACAGTGGGGCTGGGAAGACCAAGAGGAGCCTCAACCCCCAGCTCTGCATGCCTGTGAACACTGGTGCCCGTCCCCAGGGCCCTGCGTCCCCGAGCGGGGCTGAAGGGGGAAACTGAGGCACAGGGCACCCGGTGCCCACGGTGCACACACTGAAGCTGGAGAAGCTGCAGTGGCACCGGTGACTGGTGTGACACTGCTGCAGTTTCGGTGGCGGGGGACCCCCGGGCACGTCTCCAGCGCGGCAGAGGGGTCGCTGGACCCCGGGAAGGCCCCGAAAGGAGCCCGCGCGTGGCTCCCGGTGCCTGCCGCCAATCAGGCTCTGCACGGGGAGCGCGGGCGCTCGTTAGCAGCCGCTCATTAAGAGCCCTCCGGGAGGATGAAGGTACCGGGGGCACCTGCACCTCGGTTTAATGAGCTGCAGCACCATTAAATGTTGGAGGGGACCTCGGGCACGGTGGGGGTGCTGGTGCGGGGGCTGCCCCCACGCTGACCCCCACCCAAAGCGGGGCGGCCGTGGGAGAGGAGGAACGCGGGGCGCTGAGCCACGGTGACAACTGAGACGGCGGTGGCAGCTGCTGCCAGGGACACCCCGAGCTCCGCCGAGCGACACCCTGGGGACTCAGCCCCCTCCAAGCCAGCACCCACGGGCCCTGCACAGAGACAGAGACCGTGGCCAGAGCGGGACAGCAGCGCCCGGCACCACAGCACCTCTGGAACCTCAGGGTGGGCACCTTCCCACTCGGGGTGCCCCCAAACTGAGCAGGGGACTGACATCCTGTCCCCAGACTGAGCAGGGGACTGACATCCTGTCCCCACGGGCCTCGCCAGCACCCAGAGCCCCCAGTGTAACCATGAAACCACAGCCTCACACAGCACCCGGAGGGCACCGCCGGGGGGATCTCCGGGGGCACCCGCACGGGCACGGAGCGTCCCCGGCCCCGCAGGGTCCCCACGCTCGCACCCACCCGCGTGGGGCTCTCCCTCGTTAATGTTTACTCGGGCTCGTTAGCGCCAGCACATCGCCATGGCAACGCTGCAAGCTGCGCGCCGCCATCCGCGCCGCCGCCGTGAGGCTCGGGGACGTCCCCGCGCGTGGGGTCACCGCGGGCACCCACCACGGCCCCGGGCCTGAGGGGCTGGGGGACACGGTGGGGACACAGCAGGGCTCGCCCTCCCCGCGGGATGGCACGGCTCGGTGTCACCCTGCCCGGTGACAGCACCCGCCGCTCATCCCAGAGCGCCGCCGCCACGCCGGGGCTGCAGGCGGGCGCGGGCACTGCCAACACGCCTGGGTGCTGCATTATTTATAAACTGGAGAGCAGAGGGCTCGGCAGCAGCTGCAGAGCCCTTGCGGGCCACCCTGCCCGGCGTCACGCAGCCACCGAGCCCACTGGCACGGTGGCACCGCAGCCCCTGCAGCCAGGAGGGACGGCAGGGACAAGGCTGCCTGTGGGGCTGGCAGAGCCACGGGGCGCCCAGATGTCACCCTGGCGTCCCCTTGGACATTGAGGGCGGCTGGGGCAGCACGTGGGGATGTCTGGTGTGTCCCTGTGTCCCCTGCGCTGGCACAGCACCCCAACCTGCCTCCTGCCACTGCAACCTGCTCTGAGCCACCCCAACCTGCCTCCTGCCACCCCAGCCTGCTCTGAGCCACCCCAACCTGCCTCCTGCCACCCCAGCCTGCTCTGAGCCACCCCAACCTGCCTCCTGCCACCTCAGCCTTCCCACTGCCACCCCAACCTGCCTCCTGCCACCCCAGCCTGCTCTGAGCCATCCCAACCTGCCTCCTGCCACTCCAACCTTCCCACTGCCACTCCAGCCTGCTCCTGTCACGACCTCCCTCTTGCCACCTCAATCTCCTCCTTGCCCCCCCAAGCCGCCCCAGCCTGCTGTCCCCCCAGCCTGCTCCTGCCCCTGCATGGCCTCGCTGCAGATGGAGCTGGGTGATGGCAGCAAGGGGTGTCCCCGTGCCAGCCCCCCGTGGCACACGGGCGAGCACTGCCAGGAGGATGTGGCCCCAGCATTTTCTCCCACCACGGGCTCTGTTGGCTACGGCAAACAGGTTTTCCTTAAGCTTTGCAGAATCCACCCACCTCCTCCCCCCCTACGAGTCCCACCTCCAGGCTGATGGGGAGAAGGAAGGAGGGGGGTGAAAGGCTGAATTGGGGCTTTTAATTTTTCATTATTAATTTCCCATCGACGCCGAGGCACCGGGGCTCTCTGAGCCGCCCCCAGCATCGCCCCCCGCGCTCCCGCGCGCTCTCCCGGAGCTCTGCACCGGCTGAAGCCGAGCCAGGCTGCCGATAGGATTAATTCTGCATGACTGCCCATCTCCGCGGGGGGATCTAAGACCCTCAGGCCTGCAGCAATCTTTAAAATTCCTCCAGCCCAACTTAATTCCCTCTTCCTGCAGAGCTGGCGCATCTGCTGCAGTCAGGCACGGAGAGAAGGAGACGGAGGGAGAGGGGGGGACGACGGGCACCCAGCACCGCCGCCGGCTCCGGCGCCAGGCGGTGGCCCTGCCTTGGTGGTCGTGGTCCTGCCTTGTCACCGTGGGGTCACCCAAAGCCATGCCAGTCACCCATCCCATCCCTGTGGGTGGTTTGTACTGGGGATGGGGGAAACTGAGTCAGAGTGGGGCAGCCCTGGATGCAGGGCTCCCCCCTGTTCCCCCCTAGACAGGGGATGGACACAGCCCTCTAAACTGCTGTCACCTCCCTGTCCCTGCTGGGACTCCCCAAACCAGGAGATTGATGTAAAAATTGGGTTTTCCATCACCTACGAGCTCTGCCTCTCCAAGCAGGTCTCATTCAGCCCCCCAGCCCACTCTCACCTTCCGCTGTCCCAAAGGACAGACTCCCAGGGTCGAACATCCTCTGGGAGCACTCAGGGCTCAAGATTCCCTGGATCTTGGGATGGCTCATTAGAAACAGAGCTGCTGCTTGGCAAAAGCAGCGTGGGGGAAAATCTCCCGTCCTCAGCCAGAGGACAAGCACCCAGTGTCCCCCAGTGTCACCCACAGCCGTCCCCATCCCCGTGGGACGCCCTGCCCGCTCAGCCAGCCCCGGGCAGCGTCAGGACAAGGAGCCCGGCCACGCTGGGGGCTGTCCCCCCCTGGCCCCCGCCATGCACCGCGGCAGCCCGGGGACGGTGGCGTGTCCCCGCTTTGAAGGCTCAGCCACACCGAGCTGGCAGCCGGCGGGCAGAGCTAACCTTCAGGGGTGATGGGGAGAGCCACGGCGGGATGGAGGCACGGCTGAGGGACGGATGGATACAGCCACCGAGCTCCAGGCCTGCTGCACCCACCGCCCACCCTCCCGAGGCGCTGGGTCCAGGAGAACCCTCCCTTCTGCCTTCTTGCCTCCAAGTTGCCCGGCTCACCAGGCAGCTGAGGAGCGCAGCCCAGCCCAGCTGCTGGCGGAGCTGCGGATACATGCATTTAAATCACTTATATCTTTACTTTCTCCTGCGCTGGCTGTGAGATGGGCTTTTTTTTGCATGCGTAATTAGGGGGTGGAACAGATGGCGGAGGGTTCGTTTAAAGTAATGCATCCATTAAAATAACCTTCGCTGTCGGGGACTGCGCTCCGACAGGGGCCTGTTTCACCGGGGGTGGTGGGGAGGGTGGGGGGGCTTTGTGTGCTGAGGAGGGGGGTGTTGGACATTGGGAAGGGGGACGGAGCGCACATTCCCTGTGGGATGCATCATCCTGGATCATGGGATGAAGGATACACCAGCCCGTGTTGTCATGAGAGAGCCGGGGCCAAACTGTGATCAAACTGGGGGCAAACTGGAATTGAACTGGTACTCTTCAGGGCTCAGTTTCCATGGCAATGTGATGGCAGTGAGATGGTGGGGACGCAAAACCCAGGTTGGGGAGGATGCCAACAGTTCTTGAGGCAGGCATAGCGCTCGTGGGTACCCTGGGGTACCCTGTCCAGAGCTGCCCCCGTGGGGACTGCGCCCACCTCTGTCCCCCACCCACCACAGAACCCAAAATATGCCTGAGGAGGGCATTGCCAGGCAGCACCAGCCCTCTCTCCTGCTTCAAACCCCAGGTTCCTGGGAGAGGCAGGAGGGCTTTGTTCAGGCACCGGAGGAGCGGAGGCCAGAGAAAGCAGGAGTGCCCTGCCAGCTCTTGTGTTTCACTCCCAAGGAATGCCGGGGAGGGGAGGGGAACGCTGCTCCCCGCCTTCCCGCCCCGCTGGGCGCCCAGCCCGGCTGCAGGGTGCTGGGGCTGGAGGAAGAGGAGGGATGAAGGATGGGGAGGCGGGCGTCGCGCGGATGCCGCGGTCCCACCACGTGCAGCGGGGCTGGCAGCGGGTGGGCTGGGGAGGGAGGGAGGGGGGACACGCGGTGACACACACCCGGGGTGACACACACCCGGGGTGACACACACCCGGGGGGACACGGCCATGCCAGGCACTGCCTCGGCTGGAGCAAATAACGCTGGGCAAGAGCTGCTGAGCAAATGTCACACCCCTCTCTGGAAGAAAGGAGGAGCACCCACCAAAGGAAAGGAGGGGTACCCACTAAATTTGGGGAGTCCAGAGAGGCCGGGGAAGAGGATGGGGAAGGGTGAGAGCAGCAGTGGTGCCAGAGCCACCCAAGCGTGTTCAAATATTTAGTGTGCACTTGCAAAGGTGCTTCTGCTGCCTTTAGGGCATCGCTGTGTTGGAAGCATCAGAGAGGTGGGAACTGGGGGATGGGGAGCAAATGCCAGGGATGTGCTGCAGGGGGGTCTTTCTCTTCCAGCTGTGCTGGGAGGGCCAAGGCACGGCAGCCCAGGAAAGGCTGGGCTAAGCTCAGCTTTGCCCTGAGCCTGGCATCTGCCTTGTTGCCCCCTCCCTGGCCACAGCTCCCAGAGCCCATGGGACTGCACATCCCTCCATTCTCCTCCTCCTCCTCTTCCTCCAGCCCCATGAGCCCCGCTGGTTCCCCACATTCCTGCTCACTGGCACCCTCGGGTGTCCCCAAGCACTGTCATGGCCCGGGGGACAGCTGGTGGCTCTGGCAACGTGGCACGTGACATCCACAGCAGCAGTGAAGTGCCGAGGGAGGCGATGTCAGGTGCTGGGGCAAGGGACCAAGGGGACACGAGGGATAGCAGAGCTTGATGGGGACCCCTGCAGAGGTGCCAGCAGCCAAGAGGGGATCATGGCAGGACGTGAATCATGGGGTGACAGAGGTCCCCAGGCCAGCAAGGTCCCCAGACTCTCCGTTTTGACCTCTCCCGCCCCACACACACATCAAGGATCAGCACATTCTGCTGTGCTGGCAGAATGAGGAACGCTGGGTTTTGCCCCATTCCCACATCGTCCTCCGGCCACCAAGCTCTGCCCCACCACCCCCACTCCCGCTCACTGATCCGAAATTCCCCCTGCTCACCCCTGTCCTCTCACCTGCCATCACCTCCCCACCAAACGCCAGTCTCCCCTTGCCTCTCTGGGCGTTTCGTGAGCTCCCTTTGGTGCACCCCAGCACAGTGAGCTCTTCTCACTCCCAGCCAGCAATCCGCCGGGAAAAACCGGTCCCAAAAACCTTCCCCACATCCGCGCCAGCTCTGCGGGTCTGGGGGGGCCGCGGCTGGCCCCCTGCTCGCCAAGAACAATAGCGCCTTGTTCCAGCCCGGCTCCGTCCTCTCCTCCCCGGGCAAAGCCCTGGCCACTCTCACCTCTACGTTCCTCTCGCTGTTTCCCAGCTCCCTCCTGCCAAATCCCCGCTCCCGAGTGCTTCTCCTCCCTGCGGGTCCATATTAAGCTACATTCTCCTTTCAGCTGGGTGGAAAACAGCAGTAATAACCATGTGGAGAGAGCCGTGCCCCCCACCTCCACTTCCCTCCCACTTTGGGGTTCAAATTTCATTTCAGCAAAAAAGCTTCCCCCGCCTCCAATTTCTTCCCCCAAACCGAGTCGCTGTCGTCGCGTCTGATCTCGGCAGGGGCCGTATGGATGCTCAGCTCCTCCTGGTTCAGGATCTGCTGCCAATCTGGACCTCGCAAACTGGTTCTCACACAGCTCCCGCCTAGCACCTCCCTCCCAGCAGTTATTGTCCCTCCTCAGCCACCCCAACCCAGCTCACTCTCCTGCCACCCTGCTCTCTTGTCACCCTTCCATCCCGTTTCACTGCCTCCTTGCTCCTCTGTCACCCTGCTCCACTGCCATCCTAGCTCCCTGTCGCCCTGTTCTCTGCCATCCCTCTCCCATGGCACCCTGTTCTCCTGCTCCCCCTTCATCCTGTTCCCTGCCACCCTGATCCACTGTCACCCTGCCACCCTGTTCCCCTGTGACCCTACACTCCCTGTCCCCCTGTTTTGTTGTCACCACACTCCATGCCACCCTGCCCTTCTGTCACCCCTCTCCCAATGCCATCCTCACTCCCTGTGCCACTCATCTGGCGCTCCACAGGGTGCTCGTGCCCCTGCTTCTGCTGGGCACATTCAGGCCAAACCAAACCAAACCAAACCAAACCAAACCAAACCAAACCAAACCAAATCAAACCAAGCTGCCGACTTCACCAGGCAAGATTTATTCCTGGCGTTTTCCCGGGGGGCCAGCGGGGCTGGCAGCTGGCAGGGAGCAGAGCGTCCCTGCTGCCTCCAGCCCAGCAGCCTCCCTCTTTCCTGCAGCTGAGGAGCTCATCTCCCTCGCCCAAGGCGCTCCATCCTCCTCCAGATATTTTAGGCCCAGGTTTTGCAAGGAATGTTCAGGCGCTGAGCCCAAGCCGATGCGCTGAAGTCAGCAGGAGGCGAAGAGGGAAGAGGGAAGAGGGAAGAAGAGAGAAGAAGGGAGAGTGTGCGTGGGGCTTGAGGCCCTGGAGGCGGCAGCTGAGAGATGGGATGGGATGGGATGGGATGGGATGGGATGGGATGGGATGGGATGGGATGGGATGGGATGGCATGGCATGGCATGGCATGGCATGGCATGGGATGGCATGGCACGGCACAGCATGGTGCTCCCTCTGCCTGAAGCTGGTTTAGCGGTGGGAAGGGCAGAGGATTGGAGCTGGAGGATGCCAGAACTGCTTCCCTCTCCCTCTGAGAGGATCAATACCACATTCTGCCTCTCCTCTGTCTCCCCGCACTGTGCCAGGCCAGGCTGCACCAATGCTCTCCCTCCAGCATGTCATGGGATTTGGAATGGGAAGGGGGACGCCCAACACTCTCAGTCCCCTTCACTGGGGAGGAGAAGGAGATATTTTTGCCAGGGTGGTCTCCTACAAACACCTGCCCAGACCCACCTTAGCACCCAGGATCTCCAAGCCAGCCTCATCCCTGCACATCAATCTTTGCCTGCACACCAAACCCTCCCTGTGCACATCAATACCTTTCTCTGTACCAAAACCTGCGTGCAAACTAAACTCTGCCCATGCACACCAATCCCTGCCTTGTACACCAAATTACCTGCACATCAAACCCTGCCAGCCCACCAAGCTCCACCTGCACACCAAGCCCTTCCGGCACGCCAGTGTTTGCCTGCACACCAAGCCCTGCCTGCACACCAAACCCTGCCTGCACAGCCAGTGTCTCCCTGCACACCAAACCCTGTTCACACACCCTCCCTGCACACCAAGCCCTGCCTGCACACCAAACGCTGCCTGCACAGGCAGTGTTTCCCTGCACACCAAACCCTGTCCACACGCCCCACCTGCACACCAAGCCCTGCCCGCACAGCCAGCACCCCCGAAGCTGCCCATGCACGTGCTGACAGCTCCCACTCGCACTCCCCTGGCCCCCGGCATCGCCCCAAACACCATCACCTGCGGCACCGGGCATCACCTGGCAGCACCAGGGCAGCCCAAGGCCCCCGAGCCCGCTCCCGGCCGAGGGAGTCCCCGGCACACGCCAGCCCTGTCCCGGCCTCGCTGGCAGCCGCGGCCGACGTGCTCCGACAGGTGAGCCCCCGGGGCAGCGTTCCTGCCCGGGCCGGCAACTGTCCCCACCGGGCAGCCGCTCTGCCGGCGTGTTCCTTCCAGCACGTCCCTCCCTCCTTCCCTCCGCATGCAGCCTCTCTCGGCCGGCGAAAGGGGGGAGCCGACAGATTTTAATGAGCTCCCCGGAGGCATCGCTCCGCACCCCCCGTCCTCCCGCCTCTTCCCGCGCCCGGGAACCGATGCTCTGAAACACAACCCTCGGTGGCAAGCCTGGAAAAAAACCACAGGGCACATTTCCCCCCGCCTTTTCCCTTCCCTCCTCGCCTCCCCCAGCTTTTTTTTGCTCTCCTGCCGATGCCAAAGACCCAGCCGGGCTCTTGTGCTTTCACTCGCAGCTGCAGCTGCCGATTTTCGCTGTAAGCCCTTGTGCCTAGAAGGCCCAGAGCGAGGGATTCTGGGACGCGGTGATTGAAGACAGCACCAGCACGGAGACCATTGCTCAGACTTTCCCTGTCTGTCGCCCCAACGCTCAACCCACAGAGAGGGAGGGAAAAAAAAAGAAAGAAAAAAGGAGGAAAAAAAAAAAAAAAAAGAAAGAAAGATGGAGAAGGGAAAAAAACCCCACCGGACTGGCGCTCGCCCCTTCCCACCCACGCCATGAAGGCGCTCGGCTGTGCCAGCGCTGAGCACCGGGCAGGCAGCACACGGGGATGGGCTGGGCCCCCCAGCCCTGTGACACCCTGGTGAACTCCGAATCCAGCACCAAATCCCACCAGAAGTGCGCTGGATCCCTCCCACTGCTCAGCCCACTGTACATCACCCTAAAAACTCCCAGTGGGGAGCTAAGCACAGCCCAGTTATTTCCCTTTTGTGTTATTTTTAAGGAAAATAATAACAAGGCAGCTTTTGAGCCAGTGTCTGCAGCACAAGGTGAATATTGGGGTGTGGGTGCGAGGGGTGGTGACAAATGAGCACGATGCCAGGTCCTCGTGGGAAGCTGAATGCTCACCACAGCACTGTGCCTGCCAGGATGTGCCCCAGAGCCAAGCAAACACCCTGGGAACACGTCCCCGTGTCCCCACTGCATGCAGAGCCCCCTGAGGAACAAGGTCCCCAGCACCCCGGGTGTCCCGACATGCCTGGGAAGGCCCATGGGATCAAATCCCTGCCCTCCAGCACGGGGCCAAGGCTCGGCTCAGCATGCGCCCCGAGGCAGAGCGGGAACGACTCCAGCCGGGACGGACGGACGGACGGACGGATGGACACGGATGGGAGAGAAGGAACCAGGCTGTGACCCCGTGCACCCCAGTGCCGGCAGAGGAGGGGCTGTGCCGAGCATCTCCCGGCCGGCTGAGCCCTCTCATCCCCAAAAGCTCCCCCAGCACCCCCGGCTCCCCCGGGAGCGCGGCCGGAGCGCACGGCGCATCCCGGCCCCGAAGTTTGGCGGGCAGTGGGGCGGGGAGGGGACGGCGGTGGGGGAGGACACACATCTGCGACGCATTCAGGGGCCATCCCGCATCCGGGCCGCCCGGCCACAGCCCGGCATCCAGCCGGCCGGCCCCAGGGGGGAACGCTGCCATATCACCAGGCAAAAATCCCCCCCACATCCCTCCCGCTCCTGTTACCGAGCCCGGAAGAAGGAAACAGCCCTCCCCACCGCTGCCCTGTTTACCAAGAGCTGGTTCCAAGCACTCGGGAGAATAGCAGGAGCATTTCAAGGCCCTGTTTCCACTCGGCTGACACACACTATTTATAGAAGCCCACAATTCTCCCAGAGCTTTCCTCGGGATCTCAGCAGAAATAGCCTGCCCCGGGTCTCTGCTGCCTCCTCTAAGGAGGCCAGGGCAGCGCCAGCCCCCCCAGGCTTCCCGTAACCTTCCATGGGCTTCCATGGCTTCTCCTCTGCCGGCCGCCCCGCTCGGGGATGTCCTTGGCTACCCCGCGGCCGCCACGGTGCCAACCCCGCTCCCCCAAAGCACCTCCGCCTCCTGCCCGGCCGCTCCGGGAGGGAAGCGGGCCGGGGCTGCCGGGGGGACGCGCCGGGAGCCGAGCGAGAGCCACCTCCCGCCTGACTGCATCGGAGCGCGGCAGAGCCCCGGGGGACTCGCACCGGGGATGGAGTTGGCCTATTCAGGTTACAGAGACATGGCAGAGCGGAATTTGGCGCCGCGCCATCCCTTCTCCAGCCCCCCCCTCCGCCCTCCTCTTCCACCCCCCGCTCCCCACCACCACCACCACCCTCCCCTGCAAATTCCACAGCCCAGCAGGAGAAGCCAGTGTAAGGGGACACCTGGGGGGGCGAGCAAAGGGGGAGAGGCTTGGGAGGGGGGCCTCGATTCAGACCACGGGGCCCCGGTTTGGACCACGCGCCCCCGACCCAGAGCACGCCGGCAGAGCAGGGTGGGAAGGAGAGCGGGGCAGGATCCGTGCCCGGCGCCCCGGGGGTTCGCTTCTGCTCTCTGTCACGCCAGGATAAATCTGGAGTGACTCCACCGCGCGCTGTGGCACACAATGAGCTCACCCCGCCGCTTTTGGGGGGCTCTCCCGGCAGCCGCGGCCGGGCGCGCTGCACGCACGAGGCCACCTGGTCGTGGGCACGGCCACGTCGTCCCCCCAGCACATAAACAAGCGGGGACTCAGGTGTCTCCACCTGCGCCGGCCTTGGGGACGCCAAGCGCGGAGGGTCTGGCGTCAGCGCGACCCTGCGGGGTGACTCCGGCCCCCGCCGAAGCCACCGCGGTCCCCCGTGGTCCCTGTCGCCAGCACCGAGGGGCCGCGCGGGGGGGCGGGGGGGGGGGGAAATCAGCTGATCGATAAAAACAAATCAGAGGGGGATGACAGGCACGGGAGTAACAACCGCTCGCCGAGCCCCGCGCCGCGGACCACGCAACTTCACCGGCGGGGCTGGGGGAGCCTCCCGCACGCCCCGGGCCCCGCAGCCTCCCGGGAGCGCCCCCGAGGGCAGCCCCGCTCCCCCGGGCCGGCCCGCCCGGGCACGGCGCTGCGAGGCTGCACCCCGGGGGTGCCCCCGCGCTCCGGGGAGCCCCCCGAGCCCCCCGCGCGGCTGACAGGCTCTGCCTTCTAGCGGCCGGAGCCGGCTCTGACAGCTGTCACTCACCGCTCGCACCCGGGGGGGCACGGCCGGGGGTGTCCGGGGGGAGCAGCCGAACCCGCGGCCGCGGCAGCCCCCGCGCCATGGGGGGCTCGCCCCGGGCCCCCCGCGCCCGCGCGCCCCTCCCCACCACAAGTGCCATTAAACTCCGGCAATTTGGCACCAACTCGCCGCGCAACTTCGGCGGAGGGGACGGCGCGGGGGGGGACACATGCACGCGACACGCCGCCTCCTCCCCCCCCCGCTCTGCCCAAAGGGGGTGTCCCGAGCGTCCTCCCCACCTCCCAGCCCCACACAAAGGCGGGGGTCCCCGGTACTCACCCGCCGGCTCCTGCGCTCCGCGCCCCTCGGAGCCCGCCCGCTTGGGGAGGCTCCTGCCGCCCGCCGGGGCTGCGTCCTGACCGGCCGCGGGGGTCCCGGAGCCCTCGGCACCGCTCGCCACCTTCAACGAGAGCATTTCCAGCGCCTCCTGCTCACATTCTCCCCAGGCAACTCCGCTCCTGCCAGCCCGCCCCCTCCTCCGTCCCCTGCCTGCTCTTTCCTCCTTCCCTCTCCCCCCCTCCACCCCTCTATTTTATTTTTTCCGGGATTTTCTCTCCCCTCTACCGCTTAGCTTATTTTTTCCCCCTTTTTTTCCTTTTTTTTTTTCTCCCCCTTTTTTTCACCTTTTTTTTCCCCCTTTTTTTCCTCCTCTTTTTTTCTCCCCCCCCCTTCGCCTCTCACACACACACAAAAGGCAGCGGAGCGGGAGGCGGAGGGGAACCGACCTCCCCTCTGCGCCTCCGCCGCTCGCCGCCTGCGGAAAGCAAAGAAAGACACAGCGCAGCAGAGCCCTGGCTTGCCGCTGCCTCCCCCCTTCCTCCTCCTCCTCCTCCTCCTCCTCCTCCCTCCTCCTCCTCCTCCTCCTCCACCACCACCTCCTCCCTCTCTCTTGCCTTCTGCCGCTCCCGGCTTTGTGGGGGCTGGGATAAAAGGGGGGGAGCAGAGCCGGCGGCCAGGCGCGCCCAGCCCCTCGCTCCTCTCTCGGTGCGCGGCGGGGACCGCGGCTCCGCTCCGCTCCGCTGTCAGCGGCACGGCCAGCATCCGGCACCCCGGGGAGCCGTGCAGCACCGCCGGGGCATGCCGGGCCTTGTAGTCCTTCCTTTCCCCCCCCTCTTTTTTTCCCCTCCTTCCTTCCCCCCCCCTTTTTCTCCTCCCAGTCGCTGCGAGGCGCGCAGGGAGGGGCGCAGACGGGCGCGCGGCCGCCGAGCGCCGCCCTGGGAGGGGGGTCCTCGCAGAGAGGGGACACTTTGGGGGGGGGACACCCGGGGCAGGGTAACCCCCCCGGGCCGCCCCCGCTCGCCGCGGTCCCGCCGGGATGCGCGGGGCATTGCTGCCCTCTCCCGGGGTGCGCCCGCACTGCGCGCCCCCTCCTCGGGGAGGCAGGGTTTGGGCACACACACAGGGCTCTCTGCAGCCCCCTCCCCACAAACTGGGGTGCACGGGATCGTGGCTGCCTGCAGGGCAGCACCCCTGCGCCCTCGTGCACCCCACGGAGCTGAGTGTGCCCAGGGTGCCCAGGGTGCTCATGGAGCTCAGTGTGCCCAGTGTGCCCATGCAGCCCAGTGTGCCCATGGAACTGAGTGTGCCCACGGAGCTCAGTGTGCCCGTGGAGCCCAGTGTGCACATGCAGCCCAGTGTGCCCAGTGTGCCCAGTATGCCCACGGAGCCCAGTGTGCCCATTGAGCCAACCGCATCCGTTTTTCCTTTTCCCCCGCCTCCCCAACTTTTAACTCTTTTTTATTTATCTTTTTTTTTAATCAAAAGATCTCTCTGAGTCCTAGCAATATCCCTGTTGTTTGCCAGCACTCTGTTCCTCCAGTTTTTTTGTGTTCCCTCTTGGCCGTGTGATAAGGGAATGCCAGGTGGAAGGGTGGTGAGCAAGGCCCCTCAGGACAGGGGTGGCAGAGCGGGGATCTGCCTCCCAACTTCCTGAGCACCCCATAACCTCCCTCCCCACAGCTCCACGGAGCATCTCCCCAGCACCAAGTCCCGTCGCTGTTAATGTTCCCGGAGCTGGGTAGATACAATACAATTAAAGCAGATAATACCAGTGATGTTTGTTATGACATCGTGGTTTTGTGAGTGACGAGTGAAGGGTTAACTCCAGGGAATTGGGAATATTGCTTGGCTGCTAATAACACGTGAGTCATCGATGGAATAACACATGGGTGCAGGGAGAGACACAGCACCTGGCTTTACAGCAGCCCTTTGTGGGGCACGCTGGGGTTTCACGGGTGTTTTCGGATCAACAGGCAGCGAGGAGGGAATCTGAGCTCCAGACACACTGCTCACCCCAGCTTCACTGCTAAACTGGGATGAACTGGTGAGCTTGAGAGCTGTCCTCCAGCTGGGACCTACTGCAACTGGAAAGGTGCAGCTGCATCCCCTCGGTGCACCCCAGCAGGATCAGCGGGGCCGGGTTTGGGGCTGGCTGGGCTCTGCACACCAGGGCAGGCATGGGGAGCAGGCTGCACTGCTCCTGGGAGCCGAGCAGAGTGCAGGCCTGGGCTCCAGCCCGGTCAGCAGAGGAATCTGCACACGCAGACAGGATCGCTGCAATTGCTGGTGGCTGAGTGAGCAACTTTGCAGGCTTCCTCGTCCCCTCGCCCTGAATGTCAGCTTTGAATTTTCTTGCTATTTTTAGGGATGGTTCAAAAAAAAAAAAAAAAAAAAACCACCGAGGAGTATCCCCTCCCTTCTGGCTTTGCAGGGCTCTGTGCCCCATAAATATTGCAAGGCTGTGGATTACTGTACCTGTGCAGGGACGGGGGGAGAGGGACAGAGGGACAGGGCAGGGAAGAGAGAGAGGTCGTGCAAAACCCATGACATTGCAAGCAGAATGGGTTAGAATGTAAAAGATTTATTAATTTAATCCAAAGCATTAAAAGGTCATGTATTAATCAAAGAGATGCTTAAAACTGTCAAAGTCCTTTGTCAGGTTTGAAGTGCATCTCTATAGTTATCATAAAATATATATACCAGTCTGGCATGGAGCCCCGGGCAGGGCTGGAGGAGGATGAGGAGTTGAGTGGGGGGCTTTGCAGTGGGAGGAACCCCCCCACCCGGCCCTGCCAGGCTCCCGTGGGTGCCCAGCACCCCACACTGGGCTGGGTGGGTCACCCTGCTCGTGCCCAGGCCTGGTTTGAACCCTGCTCGTGCCCTGTGTGGTTTGGGGGTGTTTGGGGTCTGGGTTTGGGGCGGAGGTGGGGTTGGCAGCGGGGTCCCCCACTCGTCCCCGTGGGCACAGGCGGCTCCAGCCGCGGCAGCGGGCACCGGGCGGGTGAGCGGTGCCCGCGCCACCCGTGTCACGCTCCGCGGGGCCCAGCCCTGCCGGGATTTCCCTTCAGCCGGGCGGGGGCGGCGCGGGCGGGTCCCCGGGGCCGCCCGGGTCAGCGGGCGCGCTCCCCGCCAGTGCTGTGTCAGCAGCGTTGGCGTGGGCTAACGCTACCATCTAGCGGCTGCTCTGCCGCCGCCGGCCCGGCCCGGCCCGCTCCCCGCACCGCCCCCGAGCCGCCCCCGAGCCGGGCCGGGCCGGGCCGAGCTGCCCGGGTCTGGCCCCGAGGCTGAGCCTGGCCGGGTCACCCCCAAAGGCACCAGCCCGGGCTGGGAGCAGGGGCAGCAGGCTCTGGGGGGCTGTGGGGAGAGCTGCGGCAGGGGATGGAGAGCAAGGAGACAGGGGAAGGGTTTGATGCTGTGCTGGGATACAGGCAATGCCCTTGTGGGGAGCACTGTCCAGAGACCCTGATGGGGTCTGGGTGGGGGGTCCTGACCTTCCAAGGTCTGTGAGAGTTGTGGCCAGCCAGGTTTTGTCTCCATGAAGGTAACTGCAGCAGAAAAGCCCAATTCGTGCCTGAATTCCAGCACCAGGCAGCCCTGGAGCAGCAGCAAAACCTTTCCCAGTTTCTCCCAATAAAACCATTTCCGAGCAGCCCTGAGGCCAGCAGAGCAAGGCTCCACTGTGCCCCTCCCCATCTCCCGTGTTTGCTCTGTCACCCGACCATTCCCACGCCCAGAAAACCTCCATCCCAAATCCACAGACTGCTGTCACAGATGCTGCTGTTGTCAGTGCACAGCTCTTCCCAATTATCTGTTGTTTTTCTGTGGAAAAAGGTGTCCCCTCACAGTGACTGCTGCTGAGCTGCTGGGTGACTGCAGATAAATCCATCTGTGCCTCAGTTTCCCCTTTGAGGGGACAGTGCCTGCAGGCCTGGGCTGGCAGGCTCAAGCCTGGTCAAGCCTAAACCCACATTTTTGGCCATTTTCCACTGTTGTCTGGCCACTGCTGCCACGGAGACGTGGCTCTGCTCCACGGCCCAGGGCTCTGCGGGCTCTGCCAGTCCCTGGGGACTGGGGGCACAGGGCCGAGCCCCCGCCCTGCTGTGGATGGGGATGGTCCTTGGGGGTCCCGGGGGTCCCCAGCAGCACCCGGGCAGAGTGGCACTGCTGTCTGTGCCAGGCTCTGCAGCGCTAGCCATCTGCAGCATCCCCACACTGTGCCCTGGCACCAGGGGGGCTCGCCGCCTCCAGACCCCCCGTGCTGGCAGAGCAGCCAGGCACAGCCGGGCCACCTGGGCTGGGCAGGTGTGCGGGCAGGAACGGGGCGAGGGGGTGGGCACCGTGGGGAGGAGGGTCCTGGAGCATCAGGGGGACCTGGGGGCGCTGGAGGGAGCCTCGGGTGCAGGGCAGGGCCGGGGAATGGGGCTGGGCTGCTCTCTGTCCCCTCTGGAGCTGTGCAGGGACCGGCCAGCCGGGAGGGGAGGGGGCCAGGGCGCAGCCCCAGCTCTGAGCTGTGCTCTGCCCCTCCAGCCCTTTGGTGGAGAGGGTATTTTCATGGGGGCACTGGCAATGTGCCATTGTCAAACCATGACAAGCCCCCAGCTCTGAGCTGTGCTCTGCTCTCCCCCTCGAGCCCCCAACCAGCTCTGAAGCAAACCAAGCCTGCAGCGCCTTAGGAGGGGTCCTGGCCTCCCTGCCCACCTGCCCATGGCTGCTGGCCGCAGGGTGGGCCCTGCTGGGAGCCACAGGAGCTCTGTGAAGGGCGACCCCGGGTTGTGCCCACCCACAGCTGCCCCTCCACCCCAATCAATACTGCTCAGCATTAACAAAAAATCGATGCCCCTCCCTGCCCAGCCTGTGGCCACCCCGCAGCAAAATCCTCTAAGCCCCTCACCCTCCTGCTGGGGGAGGAGGAGGATGAGAGGATGGGGACCAGGACGGGGGTCCCCTTTTCAGCCCCCTCACACAGGCACCTGCAATCTCGGGCCCCACATCCCCGAGGGCTTTCACAGCAATGGCAGCAAAATGGGGACACGCTCTGGTGACATGGCCGGGGTGGCACAGGGGTTACTGTGACAAATCCACCCAGGTCCTGACCCCCTCCTGTCACCAGCCCTGCTGGGGACAAGGGGCTTGGCTGGGACATGGGAGGGTGGCATCACCAAGTTGGGGCTGGACAGAGAATGGTGGGATCAGTCCCTGTGAGGGCGTGAGCAGGCAGGAATGGGCAGGAGCAGGGATGGAGCTGGGGCTGGGGCTGCTGGTGCCAGCCAGGCCTCTCCTGTCCCTGCCACGCCATCGGCCCTGTCCCCCAGCCCCGGGCAGCCTGCCACCCTCCTGGCTGGGCCTGGCCCTTCCCCAGGGCTGGGGCACTGGGGGCACATCCAGCCCTGCTCCTCTCCACCGCCATGTGCATCAAACGCCCTTGTAGGAGGTGTGAAGATGCCTGGCGGCACCCAGGGATGGTGGCATGCCCCAAGACTCCTGGTGTGTCCCCAGACCCCTCGGCATATCCCCACAGCCCCTGCTATGTCCCCAAACCCTGCCCCCCTCCCCACATGCATTTTCCCCATAGCCTGAGCCCCCTGGCTGGGGTGGGGGCCAGTCCCTCCTTCCCATCAGTGCTGAGGAATTCATTACCGGCACAGCTGGGCCCTGCTGGGGAGGCCAAGCTGCAAGGAAAATTAACCCCTTCCTCCCCAGGCTGCCAGCACAGGAGCGCTCCCTGCCACAGCTGGCAGGAGGGACAGTCCCCTCCTGCATGGGGGCAGCTTTGCAAACCCCAGTGCTTCCCAACCCAGCGTCTCTAGGCTTTTATTCACAAGGGAAGCTGATGTGTCTCCTCCCCACATGGCCCTTGGGACAGGGGGATTTCTCTGCTCCCCCCTTGGAGGAGCCCCCCAGACCTGTGCCCTGGGGCTGGAGGGGGCAAGGGGGCATCCCTCAGTCCTGGCTTGGCTGAGCCTGGGAGACCCCTGCCCCTGGGATGGGCGTTCCCACCCCCAACCCTGTAACTCAGCGTTGCCCCCAGCTCTGAGCACCCCCAGGGCTTTTGCCCTCCTGGGGCAGGGGCAGAAGGACCCGGGCTGCCCCCAGTTTGTTAGAAAGGTTTTATTTCTCTGTATTTACAGACTTCATTAAAAAAAATAAACAACAAATCCCTGCCCTTCCCTCTCCCCATGGCACTGCCCACCCACAGCCCTGCCCTGGGGGTGGGGGGCGTTACTGGCCATGGGGCACAGGACTCCAAACGGGGTGCGTGGAGGGGCAGCAGGCAGGGGGGCGCCCTCCATTCACACCGACACCCCCCAGACCCCGCGATTCCTGCTGCAGAGGGCAGAGCCGAGCTGGGGCTGCCCCATGACGTACCCTCGTCTGCCCCACGGGGCAGGAGAAGCAGCCCCCGGGGCAGAGCTGCCCCCGCCTGCTGGGCCCCCCAGCACTCCCCGTGTCCCCCCGGCCCCAGGGCAGGCACGGTGGGCGTTTGGCTTTCAGGACGTGGCTCTACCACAAAGCAGAGGAGATAAGGGGGGGGGACAAGGGGGTCCCCCGAGCACTGGGAGCCCTTGGAGGGGTCGATGGCTGCTTGGGGGAGGCGTATAAAATCTCATAAATTAAAGGAGACACCGGGGAGGGAGGGCTGAGATGACCTCCCACAGGTCAGTGCCCGGATTTTGGGGGGCTGAACCCCCCCAGCCGTGCGCCAAGAAGAGGTTGGGGCTGGCAGGGGGAGCTCCCCACAAGCCCTCTGCTTCTCTGTGGGTCTGGGGGTGTCCGGGGGGTTCACAGGGCTCCCCATAGTCCCCCCTGCAGCCAAAGCCCTTCTCAGGTTCCAAGCTGGGTGTGAAGGCAATAAAGAGACTGGGGTAGGGGGGCTGGGCCACACAGGTTTGTCTTCTCTCTGAGTCCAGCATCCTTGTGCAAAGCCCTGTGCCCGCCCTGAGAACAGACAAAGGAAGCAACCACCTCTAAAGAAATAAAGATTCACCCAAAGCCACCCCGGAGGCTCCCGGCAGCGCCAGCAGCGGGTCACTGGTTGTCCCCAGGCTGGTACTGGGGCTCGGTGGCAGTGAAATAGTCCTCGAGGAAGGACTGGAGGTACTCGAAGGTGGGGCGCTCCTCGGGCTCCCTCCGCCAGCACTGCACCATCAGCTCGTGCAGGGAAGGGGGGCAGCTCCCCGGGCACTGCATGCGGTACCCCCGCTCCACCTGCTCCAGCACCTCGCGGTTGTTCATCCCTGCGGGACAAGGACCCTGTGCTCAGGGACAGCACCACCTCGGACAAGCCAGCACTGAGGGGGGAACTGAGGCACACAGCGGCACTGTCCTGGGGTTTGGGTGGGAGCCCAGTTCAGCACTGGTCCCTCTGAGGGGGAAACTGAGGCATGGGAGGAGCCTTGCTGAGGAGGTCAGCCCCTGTCTGGGCCCTGTCGAGCCCACCTGCCCCAGGGGCCGTACCTGGATAGGGCACGCGGCCTTTGGTCACCAGCTCCGTCAGGAGGATGCCAAAGGACCAGACATCCGACTTGATGGTGAACCTCCCAAAAAGCGCAGCCTCCGGGGCCGTCCACTTGATGGGGAACTTGGCACCTGCAATGGGACACAGGTGAGCCATGGCTGGGGCTGCACCTGCACCCAGAGCACCCTGCACCTGGTGCGCCCACCTCTGGGGACAGCCCACACCTGGAACATCCCACACCAGAGGCGCCATTGCCTGAACTGCCCCTGCTGAGGGTGTCCTGCCCCAGAAGTACCCTGAACGGGGGGCACCCTGCACTAGGGGCACCCCCTGCCTGGGGCAGCTCACACATGGGACACCCAGCACCCAAGGCACTGGGGATACCCTGCCCCTGGGGTTCCCATCACCTTGGACATGCATCATCCAAAATACCCACACCCTGGGGGCACCTGTCCTTGGGGGCACCCATTCCCTGGGGCACCCATACCCTGGGGTGACCCAAGGCATCCATCACCTCAAACACCCATAAATTTGGGGTGTCCATCACCCCATTCCCAGCACACCATAGCTTGGGGCATCCAAGCCCCGGTCACCCAGCCCCGGGAGGGCCATCTCCAGGCTAGGGGACACAGCAGGGGACACTGCGGGCGCTCCCACCCTGCCGCGCTGTGTACTCGTCATCCTCGATGAGGCGCGCGAGGCCGAAGTCAGCGATCTTGCAGACGAGGTTGTCTCCCACCAGGATGTTGGCAGCACGCAGGTCCCGGTGGATGTAGTTCATGCGCTCGATGTACGCCATGCCCGCCGCAATCTGGGGGGGACGGAGCGCTGGAGACCCCAGGACACCCCAGGGGCGCCCCTCACCCCGCACCAGCCCCCGTACCTGGGCGGCCATGTCCAATCTGATTGGGCACCTGCCCCAGTCTGGGGGACAGAGCAGTGGAGACCCCAGCACTCCCCGGGGCACCCCCCACCCCACACCAGCCCCCGTACCTGGGCGGCCATGTCCACCAGCTGGGGCAGCTTCAGGTAGCGCCCGTCCCCGTCCTTGAGGAAATCCAACAGGCTGCCTGCAGGCAGAAGGAGGGTGTCAAAGACCCCCAAACCCACGGGTGCCCTCCCTGTGAGCCCTCCAGGCAGTGCCCCCGCTGACCCTGGCTCATGAACTCGGTGACGATGTAGATGGGCTCCTCCGACACCACGGCGTAGAGCTGCACCAGCTTGTCGTGCCGCAGCCGCTTCATGATCTGGGCCTCCTCCAGGAAGGCCTCGGGGGACATGGTCCCCGGCTTCAGCGTCTTCACTGCCACCTTGGTGGTGCCATTCCACGTCCCTGCGTTGGGGACGCAGAGTCACCATGAGCGCAGGGGACAGCCAGGCCAGGGCAGAGGGTTGTGTGATGGAGAGGTGTGTGCGTGCATGCCTGTGTGAGTGGATGGATGGATGGATGGATGGATGGATGGATGGATGGATAAGGAATCAGGGCAGGGCAAGGACGGGATCCCTGGGCAGGGATTGTGATCCCACTGCATCCCACCCAGGACAAGGAGTTCCCCTCACCCCCGTACCAACCTCACCCCATTCCCAAACCCTTCGTGGATTCTGTGCCAGTTTTAATCTCCCCCACACAAGCAGGTACCTCCTGGCACCCTGTGGTGCTCCCTGCCAGGACAGAAGGAGCCTTCTCCTGCCCGCTGTGCTCCCCAGCCCTGGCCGGCCGGGCCAGCCTTACCCATCCATACGTCTCCAAAACATCCCATGCCAAGTTTCCTGTCCAGGGTGACGGATTCCCGAGCTATCTCCCAGGCGTCCTTAGCTAATCCCAGGGTCTGGGGCTTCACGGCAGGGCACGGGTGGGTGAGCAGATGGCACAACCCGTCATTGTACTCTGCAGGGGATGGGGGGCAGGCAGGGAACAGGAGGGAGGGGATGTGATGGGATGAAGGCAGCATGCATGAGTGGAGGAAGCAGATGATGCCAGAGGAAGAGGATGACGAAGGTGGGACCCCCTGGCCTGGTGCTGTGGTCCCATCTGCAGTGGGAGTCTGCTTGCCCATGCAGAGGTGACATGGGGCATCCTGGGGGACCCATGTGAACCCAGAGCAGGACATGGGATAATTCCTCATGCCAGCAAATCGGTGTCTCTCAGCCTGTCCTGGCAGGCATGAGCTTTTCCCAGTGGGGCACCAGGCCTGGGGGTACCCCCACGTCCCCCCTGCCTCTTGCCTGGCTTGCCCACCAGGCCCTACCCATCCAGACTTCCCCGAACTGCCCATTCCCCAGCTTCTTGAGGAGCTGGAGGGACTCGCGGGGGATCTCCCACACGTCTTTGGTTTTGACTGAGAGGTCGGCCAGTTTGGGGGTTCCCTTGTGGCACGGCACAGCCAGGCGGCAGCACAGCCCAGCCGCCCGCTCTGCAGCACGGGAGCAGGGAGGGGACAGGAGTCAGAGTGGGCACAGACCCCCAGCCCTCTGCTCCCCTCCCACCGCCCCAGCATCACCAAGGCTCCTGTGTCACCCACTCACCCCCAGCACAGAAATGCACCCCCTCCACCTGCCCCAGGGACAGCTCTGCACCCCCTCGGCTGGGCTGGACTCTCAGTCCCCCCAGCTGCATCCGGGGCCATGCCCACCCACCAGAACTCCCTGCACCCTGGGCATGGAAAAGGGGAGACTCAGGGAGCCCCCTAATGCCACCAACAGAACAGCCCCCTCCTTCCCCAGCTCAACCCCCTCAGCCCCATCTCTTACCAAAGGGTCTTCTGAGCTTTCCCTACCCCTCCTGTTGTCCCCCCTTGCAGTCCTCACTCCACCCTACCTATATAGTGCTGGACCAGCTGCTGGACGGTGCTGAACTGGGCACGGGTGGTGATGTAGTACCCCCCACTGTCCAGCTTCCGAATCTTATAGTGCTTGACGTGGTCTCCCTTGGCCTCATCCCAGTCCCGGATGGAGAGGGAGTAGGCACCTGCGTGGGACACGGGTCAGGGAGGGACGTGGGGCACAGCCCCTGGTGCCCCCAGCCCTGTGCCTGTACCTTTGGTGGTCTCGCTCTCCCGGATGAGGAAGGTGCCCCTGGAGTTGCCGTGGCACAGGAGCTGCCGCTCCGCGTCCTTGCGCCCGATCTTCCCAAAGTACCACCTGCCATAGCGAGGGGGCTCAGCGCCAGGAGGGGACCACGGAACCCCCCTGCCAGCACTGAGCACTGCCGGGGCTCACAGGGACACCTGGGCCCGAGGCAGGTGGGGTTGGGGTGTGTCTCCCTCCCTTGTCCCCCACTACTCACTCTTCCGCCTGGATGGAGTCCACAGGGGCCACGTAGTTGCTGGGGATGTAGCCCGTGGCTCCCGAGCTCAGCGACCTGGCCTCCCACCAGTCCCCCTCCCTGGGCAGGGAAACAGAGAACGTGGAGGAGGAAGGACAGACAGACAGACAGACAGACCCATCACCGTGTGCGTCCCCACCCTGCACGCAGCACCCCGGACCTGCTCTCCCCCACCCATCTCTGCTGAGAGCACCCAGCTCATGGCCCTGGCCCTGGCGCTGAGTGATGGAGCCCAGACACAGCTTGGGTCCCCAGCCTGGCTCCTGGGGGGCTACCCGAGGCACCAAGGCCCCTCCCCGGGGTGGCATGGGGGTGCTGGGGTGGCAGGAGGTGCGGGGGGCTCACGTGTTGTTGATGATGTGGAATTTCTCCCCTTTCTGGAATGTCAAGTCATCCTCCGTCCGGGCCTCGTAGTCGTACAGGGCGATGAAGAGTGTCACCCCGCCGCCTGTGGCACACGGAGGGGACGGCGGTGACCCCGGGCTGGCAGGACATCCCTCCCTCCCTCCCTCCCTCCCTGCCTCCCCGCCCCGAGCCGCCCGCTGACCTGAGAGCGCCCCGCTCCGCGCCTGCAGCCCGCCGGAGGGGAAGGCCCCGGGCTCCGCAAAGGACGGGCCCGAGGGCAGCGCCGGCCCCTGGAAGTTGTTGAAGTCGGGGATGCGGGTGAAGATGGCCCCCGGCTGCGTGGGGTCGGGGTCGTACTGGGAGGCAGGGGGCTGCAGGGAGCCCCCCTCGCCCCCCGCCTGCCCCTTGCCAGCCCCCCTCTCTTTGCAGGGCACGCAGCCCATCCTGGGCACCGCCTGTGGGACAGAGGGTCCGTGAGCCCCGCGCCCCCCCGGCAGGGGCACACACGGGGCCAGCGCACACATGGAGAGGCCCTGGGGCACCCTGCCACCCCCCACAGCAGGGGGACACGGGGTCCCCGTGGGCCAGTGGCACTGCTGCAGGAGGGCTGTGCTGCCCGGGGGACCCCACGATGTCCCCCGGCACCCGTGGGTGCTCCACGGCGGCCCCACTCACTGCGACGGCTCCTCTGGTCACTCCAGCTGCTCCATGGCACTCCAGGGAGGAGAAGAGTCGCCTGGGGACACCAGGGAGGGCATCAGGTGGGGGCAACACCCTTGCAGGGGTTCAAACACCCTTGCCATGGGCTGTAACACCCCTCCATGGGATAAAATCCCCCTGTACAGGCTGCAACACCTCTGCATGGGCTGAAGCACCTCTTCCAGGGCTGCTGCGCCCCTGCACACGCTGAAACACTTCTACCAAGGGCTAAAATACCCCTGAAAAATTGAAACACCCCATGACAGGATGCAACACCCTTGCTATGGGCTACAACACCTCTACACGGGGTGCAACACCAACGGCGCTGGCTGCAACACCCCTTGCATGGCTGTAACACCCCTGCCTGAGCTACCACACCCTGCACAGACCGAAGCACCATGCACAGGCTGTGATACCCCTGCACGAGCCACAACACCCCTGCATGGGCTACAACAGCCCTTCACAGGCTGCAACCCCCCTGCATGAGCTAAAATGATCTGCATGATCTGCAACACCCCCACAAAGCTGCAGCATTCCTCCGAGGGCTGCAACACCCCGGTGTGGGCTGAAACCACATCCTCCAGTGGGTTTTTCTCTCACTGCGTCCTCACCACACTGCTCACGTCCTTTCAGGCCATGTGTGTCCCAAGGCTGAAGGGGAGCCAGACCCCAAAGCGTCCCCATCCCCACAGCCTCTGCTTGGTGGGTGTGGGTGTTTTGGGGAGCGAGGTCCCCGCTCGCATCGCTGTGGTCAGCGCAGGCTCTTCCGGCCACATGTGGTGAGAGAGAAGGTGTCACAGAGGAGGAGGAGGGGGAAATCAGACCTCTCCTGTCATGGCTGTATGGAGACGCCCATCCCCAGCCCTGTTATTGCCCTGGCTGCTGGACAACCACCCACACCAGTCTGCAGCATGGCTCTGTCTCCAGCTGAGAGCAGAGGGAAGCAGCAGGAGGGTGTCCTGCCCTCTGCACTTCAGGAGCAGGAGGAGACAAAGGTTTGGGGTGGATGAGATGTTTCAGGCAGGTTTTCCCAATCATGGTTATTGATTCCCTTTCTTCTCTCTCAGTAGGGGTGGAAAGAGCCCAGCTCTCCCCTTCCATCTCTGCTTTCCACACTGGTGGTGTGGCAAGGCTGCAGCCGTTGCCAACAGGGCACCGTTGCCAAATCTGAGGAAACTCGGCTGGTTGGGGGTTTTATTCCTGATAATTAGTGGCTATTTAAACTGACGAACAACCCTGGTTCTCACAAACCTGGTCCCCCCTGGGTGGGAATCATCCCCCCACCACATTCAGAAACTTCCCATTTTGCTGAATTTCAGCGCTGACCAAGCAGTGGAGCTGCCACAGGTGCCAGCAGGGACAGGGATGGCAAGGAGCACCTTCCAGGCAAGTGGAACCCCCGTGTGCCCCATGGAGGGTTTAGGTGATGTGCAGCAGCATGGCACCCAGGCTTCCTCTTCCCTGCACACCCAAGAGCCCCCGAGCTCACCCCGGGGCGGCTCCATCCCCTCGCTGCCCACGGGCAGGGGACGCAGCTGGTGCCGTGTCCGATGGCTGCACGGCGGTGTCTGGCTCCGGCTCTCCCCAAAAGGAGCTGCTGGAGCCGGGGAGCAGATGGCAGCTGAGCCCTTCCCGAGCTGCCAGGTCCCGCCCGCGCTGAGCCCCGGCCAATTCCTCACCCCTGTCCCGCCGGGCAGGGCTGGGCACGGAGCAGCCACAGCCCCGGCTGCCCCTCCATCTGTTCCCCGGGCCCCTGGGACACCGGGGCAGCTCAGCCCCATCCCCAGCTGCTAGGCAGGGGACAATGTCCCTTGCGCACCCCATCGTCACCCCACATGTCACCCACAGTGCTGAGGTACCCCTGGGGTCACCTCCCTGCCATGCACCATGGGGAAAGTCAGGCTCTGGGGGGATGCAGCCACATGGAGCCATGTGGGGTGCTGGGAATGTCACACCCCGTGCCGTGGGGACAGCCATGGTGACATTTGCCGGGCTGAGGGGCCCACAACGCCCTGGGCAGGAGGTGGCTGCCGGAGGAACTCACACAGCAGCCAGGCAGTGGGAAGAGGAAGCAGCAGGAGCACGGTGTGGGCTGGGGGGAGGAAGAGGATGGTGCTGTGGCCAGCAAGAGGCCACAGGACTGGCAGGACCTGGTGCCCTGGGGATGGTGACAGCTGGGAGGGTCAGGCAGGGAGGACAGCAGGGCTGCAGCCCCCTGGCTGTCCTGGATCCCTCCGTGCCTTGTCCCACACTGACACCCTGCATTGCTCCGTGCAGACCCGGCTCCTGCTCCCTGGGAAGAGGAACCGAGAGGGCTGCACAGCCCAGCCTGGTGCCACCGAGGTTCCTCTGTCCCTCTGTGATCTGGAGCTCCCTGGGCCCAGCAGGAAAACCTGGGCATGAGGCAGCTGCAGCACAGAAGGGGAAGGTGGACACTGGGACACAGGACCTGGAGCTGTGTCACCGTCCCATGCCCAGGACCCCACAGACCTGGGGAGGGGTCAGGAGCCCACATCTGCTCCTTGTTCCAGCTCTGTGGCTGGTGGTGGCATGTCCCTGCCCCTTCCCCACTGCCCCCAGGCCCAAGGCCACCCTGATTATACCTGGAGAGGAACCCTGCCCCAGTTCCAGCCCTCCCAGTTCACCCGGTGCCTGGTGAGCCCCCTGTGGCTCCCAGTGGGAGCAGGCTCCTCCAGAACAAGGGGTGCACGGAGGGATGGCCCCCATCCCCTGCATGCCCACAAGCAGGGCTATTCCCTAGGATGAAAATTGAAGAACTTGCCATCCCCCAAAGTGATCTTCTCTGCAAGGCCACCTGTCACCCACAGGGCCCACGGCAGAGGGGTCCCCTGCCCCCCTCCCTGGCTCAAGATGCTCAGTGGAGAGGGAGCCCCCCTTGTCCAGGCTTCCAGCCCCATCGCTGGCTGGGAAAGCAGGATTTCCGCTGGAAGAAGAGCAATTCCCGGATCCAAGGGGCTGCAGGGGCGGAGGGAGGGAGCCGGCCAGGGCTCCAAATACAATGTCCCGGGAGGAGCGGGGTGGGGAGGGAATTGTGCAGGGCAGGAAGCAGCGAGTTCCTGTCCCTCCTTGGGACACACCAAGGATCAGGGACGAAGCGGAGCTGCAGGGACCGGGGAGAGCATCCGCCCCGGCCAGGGCCTGAGCCCCTGCAGCTCCCCCAGCCTCAGCCACGAGAGCTCAGCCTGCAATAAAGCGCTGGCTGGGCTGGGAGCCCACGGGCACCTGCGGGCACGGAGGGCACAGGTGTGTGTGTGTGTCCTGTCCCCTCCCCAGCCTGCGGGTCCCGCACGGTGAGGGCTCCATGTGCTCCGCAGGCTCCCCGACGTGGTGTTAATCCCAGTTAGTGCCGGGATGGTGAGCTGGAGCTGGTGGGTGCCCCGGACCTTCACACACACCCCGCAGCCCCCAGACCTTCACACGCTGACCTGCTGCCCTCGGTGTGGTGAGCTGGAGCTGGTGGGTGCCCCGGACCTTCACACACGCCCCGCAGCCCCCGCTGACCTGCTGCCCCCGGGATGGTGAGGACGAGGGTCTCCTCCCACCCCCGGGCATTCCCAGGGAAGCAGGGAGGGCACAGTGAGAGCAGCCCCCCAGCAGTCCCCACCAGTGTCGCGGGGATCTGTCCCCCAGCTCAGGGGCCGCCTCCCCCGAGACCCCCGCACACGGAGGGGGCATCTCCCAGCAGCGCAGGGCCCGGGGACTGAGACCCCCGCGCTGTGACGGGACTGAGCCCCCGCACCCTGCCCCTCACAGCGCACACGTACCTCCTGCCGTCAGCGCTCCTGTCCGGCCGGCATGGACCCCTCCCCTCGCACGGGGCTCCCTCCGGGACCACCGGGCAGCCCCGCTCGGGCCGCGCCGGGGCTGCGGGGGCGGCGGCCGTGGGAGAGCGGGAGCGCCCGGCCGAGAGCTTCCCCTGTCTCTGCTCGGCTCTGGCAGCCGAGCAAGAGCTTCCCCTCCCCTCGCCCCCCCTTCCTCCCCGCGCTCGCAGCAATGGTTCATTGTACCAGCCGGCCCCGCCGCTGCCGGATCGCCCTCCGGGTCACCCCCGGGCCGCCGCGGGCACCGCAGCCACGGCGGGAACAGCGGCAGGGGCTCTCCGGCCCCCGGCAGCACCGGGAGACACCGGCGGGGATTGCCGGGCTCTGCCTGCGGGGGTTCACGGGGGATGTGCGGGTCCAGCCCGTGCCACGGCGGGGCCGCCCGCGCCCTTCCCCAAAACCGGGCACAGCCTCCCCGAGACCCCCGCCCATCCCCAGAGCCTCCCCGAGACCCCCGAGGGAGCGTCCCAGGCAGGGCACAACAAAGGGACATCAAACTGAGCATAGAGCGCTGTGGCCCTGCAAGGACAGGAGCAAGGGACCCGTCTGGTGGCAGGACACGCACAGAGCCACCCGTCCTGCTGGCACAGGCTCTCGGGGGCAGTGAGCAGCCCACCATGCCTAGGGAATGGCAGGTAGCTCTGGGTTGTGTTCCAGAGGCGTCCCACACGTCCCACCAAGATGGGGTGCAGCTCCTATGTGGCTCAAGCCAGTTCTGTGTCCATGGATTGCCCCTAGACATCAAACCCCTCATTTGTCCTCATAAAGTTGCTGGTGGGATGACCCCAGGATTTGGCATCGGTCGCACCAAGCCACAAACTTCAGTAAGCTCTGGGATTGGGGAAAACCATGCAGACCTCTGAGTGCCCCTGCACCTCCCCTGAGTCCCCCGCACCCTGTGTGATCCCCCTGCACCCTCTTTGAGCCCCTCCCCATCCTGTGTGATCCCCCTGCACCCTGTCAGAGCCTCCCCAGCCCTGCCTCAGCCCCCTGGAGCTGGCTTTGTCCCGGCTCTGCCACACTGTCCTCCCTCACTGCTGGAGCGGGATCCTTCCCATCTCTCCAGAGCCTTCCTCCTCCTCCTCCTCCTCCTCCTCCTGCTCCTTGTCCTGTAGCTAGCCCTCAACTTGTCACCTCCTGACTCATCCTGAGAGGGAAGGAAGCCGGGCTTGGGGGTGCCCCACAGATCCATCCCTGCTCCCCCCCGAATGCGGCTCGGGGCGCTCTGGGGCTCATCCCGCACCCCCCGCGCCCGCGTTGCTCCATCCCCGTCCGCGGGGCGCTGCCGGGACACGCCGAGCCCGGGGTGCCCGTCCCCCGCAGGCACCACCCGGTGCCGGCTCCTTCCCTCCCCGGGGAGGGCCCGGCCGCCGCATTGGCTCCGCGGGTTTCGCTTAAAACCGCCGGGGAGCCGGGATCGGGATGGGAGCGCTCCGCTGGATCGGGGTCTCTGCCGGGGCTGGCATGGGGGCGCTCCGCTGGCTCCTGCTCTCGGCTCTCTGCATCGCCGTCCGGGGTGAGTGGGACCCCAGCCCGGCGCTGGGGAGGGAGGCGGGGGGACCCCACCAGATCCGCTCCCGCTGCGCTGCAGGACAGGCTGGAGTCTGGGGAAGTGGTTTTACTGCTCGTTGGTTGGGCCCCAAAATTTGCAGTTCCTCCAAGACACAGCTGAGACGGGCGGCAAAGAGGGCAGGTGCCTTGAGGGTTTGGTGGGGCTGGGGGAGTGAAAATAAAACTATTTTAAGGCTTTAACCCAAGGGATTTAACCCAACCAGGCAAGACAGCCAGGTGTGAGGGGACAGGGGTGGCAGGGCGGCCGTGTCCCAGTGGGACCCCCCCTTTCTGGGTGCTGATAAAGCCCAGCAGGGCTGGGAGGCGGCTGCAGCCGCTGCTGCCTGTGGGTGCCCCGGGATGGCGTGTGATGGGCACCATGGCACAGCCGGGGCTGCAGCCGGGGGTCTGTCCATCCCCGCCTCCCCAGGGCCGGGGGAAGGGCTGCTCCCGGCCCTCCCGGGCGGGGCAGGCGCTGTCTGGGTCCGGGCAGGTGCTGCCGCTCGCTCCCGGCGAGGAGGGAGGGAGATGCTGAGGGAGGGAAGGGCTCGTTCCCAGCACTTGTGTTGGCGTCGGGTTGCACAAGCCGGGAGCCCGGGGGGGTCACTGGAAGACGCCAGGCAGGACCGGTAAGGTCCCTGGCACCCTTCAAACATGCCCTGTGTGGGGGGACAGCTTGGCTGGGTCCCACCGTGGAAATATTCCAGGCCAGGGCCACCAGTGTTGGGGGTGACACTGGGGCGTCACCCCAAGAGTCACCCAGGAGCTGGGGTTCCCTGGGGGTGCAGTAGTGCGGAGTTTGCTGCAGTGGCACGGCAGGCTGTGACATGGCGCTGACCCTGGAGGGTGTCGGTGCCTCAGCGTCCCATGGATGTGCCTTTGGATGAGCTCAGGAAGCTCTTTTGGCCGAGGAGGGAAGTCCCAGGCTGCAGGGAAGGGGGGCACTGTCCTGCCAGCCTCCCATCCCCATCTCAGTTGGGGGACACACACACAGAGCCCCCTCACCCTGCCCTCTCTGCCTTTCAGGACAGGACTATGGGCTCTCCCGCCCACCCCCTCAGTTCGGCTCCATCTACCATGTCCGAGGTAAGGAGACCCCATTACCTCCCCATAAGGTGGGGACCCCCAGCCCTGGTGGGGAGCAGAGGATGCTTAGCACGGGTCAGACCTTGGGCTGTCCCAGTGCCAAACCGGGGCAGGCTCCCTCAGCTGGGTGCTCTTCCTGCCCCATCAGCCCTGGGGCACTGTCTTGGTCAGCTGTGGGGCTCAGGGAGGGATGCCAGGATGCTGAGGCTTGGGCTGAGCTGTGTCCTGTGCTGGGGGCTCCTGTGCAGGGGTCATTAAGCTGCCCTACGCCGAGATCGAGGAGCCCTTTGAAGCCTGGTACAACCTGACAGGGAACAAGAGCCGGATCCAGTACTACGGAGGTAGGAGGTGGCACCCAGCTGCACCCACCCTGCACCAGCAGGACTCTGTGTCTCAGTTTCCCCTTGCCTGGCACAGGGCAGGTGATAACCTACCAGCTGGCAGCGGTGAAGCCCTATGGGATGAGGTACAAGATCACGCCAGAGACAACCGAGAAGGAGGTGAACACCAGGAAGTGCTTCCAGCTGCCCGGCTCCAAGGAGGACGTGGTCACTGCTCAGAGCGTCTTCCCCAGCATGAGGGGCTTTAAGGTGGGAATCCTCAGAGCCCAGACCTGCCCTGCCTCCCAAAGCATCTCCGGGCTGTGGGAGGAGGTGCTGGGAGAGCTCCTCTCTGTCCAAGGCCTGCAGGGTGCTGGGGCTGGCCGGGACCTGTCCCCGCAGCCCGGGGTGCAGGGAGGGTCACTTCCCCACCCGCATCGGGGCCGCACTCCTGGCTCCTTTCCCAGCCCCAGCAGTGGGGATGTGTTGGGACGTGTCACATCCCACACAAACGCTGGCATTTCAGCATGGTTTGGGCAAGCCTCTGCACGGCAGCTCAGCTCCTGCCGGCCCCAGCCTGCGTCAGGGCTGGGCACAGCACGTGAGCAGTGGGGACAGCAGCTTGTCGCTGAGCTGGACACATGTCTGCATGGCGAGAGCTTGGAAACACACAGGAAAAACCTGAAATCTCTTCAGGTTTTTGGCGAAATGGTGCAGCCAGACTCCCTGCTGTGGGTGCACGGATTGCTGTGCACAGTGGAGTGTCCCCAGGGCACCGCTGAGCCAGACGGGGGCGTCTGCCCTGTGTTGCACCCCATATCCTTCCCCCAATTTCCATCCCACGCGTGGCTGTGTGCCAATAGCCATGGAGCCACTGCATCCAGCCAGAGAGCACTGGGCTGTGCAAAGGGGCTGGCTGGCGGGCTGGGGGAGGCTGGGGTCCCCTCCCTGAGGCTGTGTCCCCCCAGTTCCTGCGGGAAGAGTACTACGAGGGCCGGTACTGCGCTGTGTGGCAGAACGTCACCCGCTGGGCGCAGAAGAAGAACGTCTACACCCTGTGGGTGACCAACTCCAGCTGCGGGGTGGCCCCCGTGCACTATGAGATGCGGGGGTACAACAGCCTGCTGGGCTCCCACTACGACAAGTATGAAATTGCCTACGCCGACTTCGACAACAGCTACCCGCCCTCCGTCTTTGACCTCCCCGTCAATGGTGAGCCAGGGAGGGGCTCCCCGTCCCGTCTGTGGGGCTCGGGCTGACAGGGCCCTCTTCTTGGTCCCCAGAGACCAAGTGTGGGGTGCTGCCGGGTTCGGTGGCGGAGCACCGCGTGCTGGCAAACCCCATGGAGGACCTGGTGGGCCAGCACCAGCCTTGGGCTCACCGCGTTTTCCACGAGTACCGGCGGCGGCTGGGGCGGCGCTACGGCTCCGCGCGGGAGCTGGAGCACCGGCAGAGCATCTTCGTGCACAACATGAGGTACCGCTGGGGGATAGGGACCCTCTGGGGGTGCTGTCACTCTGAGGGGCGGCAGCAGGCCCAGCTGGCGCTGTCCCCACCGTGTGCAGGTTTGTGCACTCGCGGAACCGCGCCGCGCTCTCCTACTCGCTGTCCCTGAACCACCTGGCCGACCGCACGCCGCAGGAGCTGGCAGCGCTGCGGGGCCGCCGCCGCAGCGGGACCCCCAACCGCGGGCTGCCCTTCCCCACCGAGCTCTACACCGGCATCATCCTCCCCGAGAGCCTGGACTGGCGCATGTACGGTACGCGTGGGTCAGGGGACACTGGGGCCACGGAGCCCCCTGCTCCCCACCACTGCACTGAGAGCCTGTGGGACTGGGCTGTCCCTTGGGGTGCACCCTGTGAGGCTGGTGAGGCACTGGAACAGGCTGTGCAGAGAAACCAGGGCTGTCCAAGGCCAGGATGTCCAAGGCCAACCTGGGACAGTGGAAGGTGTCTGTGCCCATAGCAGGGGTGGAACCAGATGCTGTTTGAGGTCCCTTCCAACTGAAACCATTCTGTGTTTCTATGACTAAAGGCAGCTGGGTCAGCACTTGGCCCTGAATTCACTCTGGTGCCCTAGGGACAGGTGTGACATCTGAAGCAACATCTGGCTTCACCCATGTCCCCTTCAGCTGGGAGTGACACCCCCAGAGCTTGTCCCTAGCCAAGGGTGGGGGTCCCAGGTTTGCTAGTGCATTTCCTCCCTTCTCAGTTAGCACTGAGATCTGGCTGTGCTGCCTCTGGACCTCAGCTCCTGCCTCAGTTTCCCTTCCACCTGCCTCCATCCCTCAGTGCCAACTCAGTTTTTCCTGCCGTGCCCCAGGTGCTGTCACGCCTGTGAAGGATCAGGCTGTCTGCGGGTCGTGCTGGAGCTTTGCCACAACGGGAGCCATGGAAGGAGCCCTCTTCCTCAAGGTGGGAGCAGGGCTGAGCCCCACGGTGTGGATGGGAGCCTGCAGGGGGCCTGTCCCCATCCCTGGGCTGTGTCCCCCCCACAGACCGGCGTGCTGACCCCCCTGTCCCAGCAAGTCCTCATTGACTGCTCCTGGGGCTTTGGGAACTTCGCCTGCGACGGGGGCGAGGAGTGGCGAGCCTACGAGTGGATCAAGAAGCACGGGGGCATTGCCAGCACCGAGTCCTACGGTACCTACAAGGGCCAGGTGAGGAGGCCCTTGTCCCTGGTGGCCTTCCCAGCATCTTGGGGCTTTTAAGCCGTGGTGGGACCCACCTGGATGTGAGTCAGAGCACTAACAGGCTCTTGAGATGAGGATGTCACCTCGTCCCCAAGGCACCAGGCTTCTGTGGTTCACAGTACTGTCAAAGCCAAGCCCCAGGGCTCATCCAGGCTGTTTTGTCACCGTGTTCCTCAGTTTCTCTTCTTGCAAAACAGGGACAAGGCTCCTCCACCTGTGCGTGGTGCCATGAGTCACTCCATGCCCCAGGGTACCAGGGACGGAGCAGAGCTGCCTGGGGATGGGGATGTGGCAGCAAGATGCAGGCAACAGCCCTCTGGGGCTTTGGGTGCAGAGCCAGCTCCCCACCTTGTGTCCTTGAGCAACTGGGAAAACAGCCCCAGCACCCTGGGCTTGGGAGGACAGCGGGGTCAGAGCCAGGGTGCTCTCACAGCCCAAATTCCAGATCACTGCCTGCATCCGCAGGGTCAGGCCGGGGGCAGGGTCCCAGCGAGGGGTCCTGAGGGTCCTGGTGACACCGTGTGTCCCCCGGCTGTGCAGAATGGCCTGTGCCACTACAACCAGTCTGAGATGCTGGCCAAGATCACGGGCTACGTCAACGTCACCTCGGGCAACATCACAGCAGTCAAAGCTGCCATCTACAAGCACGGCCCCGTGGCCGTCAGCATCGACGCCTCGCACAAGAGCTTCTCCTTCTACTCCAACGGCATCTACTACGAGCCCAAGTGCGGTGAGACAGGCAGCACTCGGGCATGGCAGGGCCTGGGTGCCCAGGGAGATGCCACAGCACCTGGGAACCCCTTTTGGTCAAAGGAGGGGTGGAGAGGATGAGCCCTGAGGTCCTCTGTAGTGCTGGGGGTAGCCCTGGGAGCAGGGAGGCTGTCTGGACTGGGATGTCCTCTGGACTGGGATTACTGGGCAGGGATCTTGTCCAGGCAGGGATGTCTCCAGAAAGGAATGGTCTCTGTAAAGGGAGTCTGTCTGGAGAAGGATGCTCTCCAGACAGACATCCCCAGACAGGGGGGCCCTTCAGTGACCCCTCCTGTGTCCTTCCCTGCAGACAACACTCCAGGATCTCTGGACCACGCCGTGCTGGCCGTGGGCTACGGGGTCCTGCAGGGAGAAACCTACTGGCTCATCAAGAACTCCTGGTCCACATACTGGGGCAACGACGGCTACATCCTCATGGCCATGAAGGACAACAACTGCGGGGTGGCCACTGAGGCCACCTACCCCATCCTGGCCTGAGCCACCCGGGCATGCTCAGCGCTCAGCCCTGCACCAGGCCCCTCCGTGGAACCATCAGGGAGCTGGGACACAGTGGGACAGCCCCATTCAGTGCTGGACGCAGGGCAGGACAGGGGCTCAGCACTAGGCTTGCCAATAAAGACACTGGAAAAATACCGGATGGCTTCTACAGGAGGGATTCAATTGCAGCTGTGCCCCTGTGCCCCAGGGACACAGACCCTGTCCCCAGCCTGGATTCCTCGGTCCTGTGGGAGCCTAGGGGCTCCTGGGCAGGGACAGTCCCACCTGGCAGAGCCAGCTGGCTCTCAGAGCCAGTCCCAGACACCCGGGGCCAGGGGAGCGGCTCTTCCCGCTCCGAGGTGGAGCACAAACAACCCCGGGGATTTCTGCTGAGATGAGGAATTCCTGGCGTGGGGGCAGGCTCCTCCACCCTGTGCCCCACTGCCCACTGTGGCTGAGGGTGGGATCTTTGTCACCGGGGTTTGCCAGTGCCACCAGCCTGGCCCCTTCACTGCTGGGGCTGCTCCCTTTGCACCCTGGCCGTGGCTCAGCTGGGCTCCCATTCTGGGCTCCAGCCATCCTGGAGAGCTGGATCAGAGCACAGGGATACTGAAACAGGCTGGGAAGTTCTCCCTGCCTGATCCTGGTAGTCTCCCACCCTTTTTGTGGGGTGCACAGGGGGTTTTGGGGTGTGGAGGGATAGAATGTAAGAAAATAAAGATGGTGCAGAAGGCAATCTTGCCCCTGAGGAGTTGCAGCTGTACTAACTACCAAGGATTAGGAACAGGCCTGCCCTTGATAGGCCACAGCTGTGATTAGTAAGGAAGAGTGCTATAAAGGAGTGGGTTAGCTGGCCCAGAGAGCTGGAGTTCTTGGCTCTGCTGTGAAGAAGGAGTCAGTGCTGCATGGAGCTGCCCATGAGACATCACTGAGAAGGTATGAGAGCTTTTGAAATATGATGGCAACGTTGGGGTGCTCCAGAGCTGTCACACTCCTTCCATCTGTTCTTGCTCCAGAGCTTCACCCCAAAACCTCACAGCGATGGAGAAGCCTCACCCTGAGCCAAGGGTCTGGTGCTGTTCTTGGGGTGTCCAGGCCACAGGTCAGCACAGTTCTGAAGGTTCAGTTTGGGGGTTCTGGTGCCGTTCTGGTGATGCCCACCCTGGGCAAGGGGCTGGGTTGGCAGCTGCAGTGGGCAGCCCAGTGAGAGCTGCTGGCACTGCCAGGCTCTGCTCCCCAGTTCAAGAGCCCAGGCAGCAGCAGGCAGCTGGGAAGGGAACTTTGAAGAAGGGAAATGAAAGGAAACCATCCCTGACTTGTAGCTGCATCTGCACAGGCTCTACCTTCCCCCAAATGGGGCTTTGATAGTTGAGAAGGGACATCCCCATGGCGGCACCCCAATTTTGTACAGCAAACCACAGGCTGCACTTCCCTCCAGGTGACACAGCTGCTCTCATCACTGTGGCAGGTCACCATATTCCCTTGTTTTCTTTCACTTGCTCACCTGCTTATTTGACAATTTGCTGATTGTTGAAGGGTCTTTAATCATTCCCAGCAGGGAGGCTGGCTGGAATTTGTGTCTGGGAGAGGAATGATCACTGCACAGGAATAATGTGGTTTATGCCGTGGGAGTCCAGGTCTCCAGGCCTTTGATTCTCTTGACTGCAGTCAATAAAACATGCTTTGACTTTCAGGGAACCGTGACTTTCAGGCTCCCCTTGGATAGGTGATGTCCTGAATTTGCTGCTGAGCACAGAGCTGCAAGTTTTGTATCCCCAGGAAGCATTTACTGAAATTCTGCATTCATGGCATTAGGCATATCACAGTCCTGAGCGTGGGTAGTTCAGATGGCTGGGAACTTAAAAAACTATCTATTTATTATGTTTGAAAAAGGAAAAAATAAGAAAGTGCATACCTGAAGGGAGGTTTGCTGTTTGCAGAGCCAGATGTAGGTTCTGGCTCCCAGCCCAGCTGAGCTGTGACCTCCAGACTTCCCTGGACACCCAAACCTCAGAGTGGCTCCAAGTTTTGCAGAGCACAGCAAAGCACAGGCACTCTGAACCCTGCTATTCATTGGAAGCAAAGCTCTGCATTTAAGGTTTCCTTTGGGAGAGGCACCTTGCAGGAACTCCCCAAATTTGATAAATTGGTGGGGAAATATCAGCTGAGGTTGGTGTTTAATGGAGTGAGCAGTGTTCAGAGTGGAAGCTGAGAGGATTTGGGACCCACCTTGAGAACGCCATCTCCTCCTTAGTCTGTGGGGTGGTTTGGGAGCTGCTGAGATGAGCTGTGCTGGGCTCCAGCCCTGGGATGGGGATGGCAGCTTGGGGGTGATCTCACCTCTGTGCTGGGCTCCAGCCCTGGCCAGGCAGGACATGGGGAGTGAGGCAAGACCGAGGTCACCACCACAAGCAGCTCCTGGGAGGAGCTCTGTTTCCAGTGAAACAGCTCCTCTGTGAGAGAGAGCATCCAGATCTGTGGGATCAATCTGTCCACACATGCAGAAACCCAGGGTGGGCTGAGTTTGCCAAGCTGAATTATTCTCCGAGGAAGGGCGGCTGGGATTTCATCTGGGTTTGGTTTCTCGCCCTGCCCTGGCTGTCCTGGATACAGCATTTCCCCCCGGAGGCAGCTGCAGACCTCTGTGCAGCAATGCCAGGTGGCCAGAAAATGTGCTCCAGCCCAAAATCTGGCTGCCTTTCCCTGCTGGATGAATTATCTGTGAAAACCTCTCACGGCTCGCACAAAACAAGGTAATTATTCAGCAGGCGGGGGATACGCAGAGCCAGAGTATGAAATTATTATCTGTTAGTGATTTACAGAGAGCCACAGACGGTGTCAAGGAACAGCAGCTGAACCAAACTTGCTTTGGCAACCTCGTGGCTCCCAAATGCTCCAGGCAACCCAGAGGGGCTGATGGAGAGCTGGTGGACCCTCCCAGAAGGGCTCCTGGGGGTCTCTGTCTGCCCCTTCCCCTCCATAAAGGGGAAGGATGTGCTTTACATAAAACCCTGACATCTCAGGATGGCAAAGACCACAATCCAGGGGAGACTTTTGCTGTCTCACACAGTAACCAGAGATTTTTTTGGAGAACAAACAGAAGATGTCCCTGTCCATGGCAGGGCATTAGAGAGAGATAATCTTTACAACTCCCTCCAGCCCAAACCATTCCACGGTGGAAGGGTGCATCTCATAGATCAGAGCAGTCTTCTAAACTCTGAGGGCTTGGAGCTGCCTCGCTGCCAGTGTGGCTCTGCTGGAAAATCACCGAGGCAGAGCCTTTCCAAGCGTTTCTTCTCACACTTCCTTCAGTAGCAGCTTTACAAACTCCCTTCCTCAGCCAAATGCTTCTCCCTTGGCACCCGTGGCTGCTCTGGCAGGTTTGTTGCTCACATTCCCAAACCATTCCTTCTCCTTCAGCCCCAGCTATTCACCACTCCGTACCCCCCTCCCTGATCTTTAGGTTTTAATTGACAGGATAAGGGGGAATGGATCCAAACTAAGAAAGGGGAGGGTTAGATTTTATTTCAGGAAGAAATTCTTTGCTGTGATGGTGTTGAGGCCCTGGCACAGGTGCCCAGAGCAGCTCTGGCTGCCCGACCCCTGCAGGTGTCCCAGGCCAGGTCGGGCAGGGCTGGGAGCGATGTGGGACAGTGGGAGGTGGCCCTGCCGCGGCAGGGGTGGCGCTGGGTGCTCTTTCAGGTCCCTTCCCACCCAAACCATTTCAGGAGCGCGTGATTCACTGCGCCAGAGCGCGGGCGGCGCTGCCCTCTCCAGGTGCGCTGTCAGAGCCCCGAACCCGAGCATCCCCAGCCCTCCTCCTCCTCCTCCTCGTCCCGCAGAGCCGCCCCCGGAGCACCCCGAGCAGCGAGGCGGGATCGTTCCCGCACCCCAGCTCTGCCTCCCGCTTCCCACCGACGGACATTTCCCAATCACAGCCCGGCATCCAGCACAATGCAGCTCCTGTCGTGAAATTAAGGATTTCTCCTACACACAGCACATTTGCCCGGTGATTAAAACGAGTCCCCGAGGTAGCCAAGCACAGCAGAATTCCGGTTCATTATGCACACCCACGCAGCCAAGCTAAAAGCCCAAGACACTCCCCCAGCCCTTCTTGGGAAAGCCTGAGCAGCTCGGATTTCAGCTCCAGCGCTTGCACCAGCCAGGACCGGGAATGCTCTGTCATCTGGTGTAGGAAAAAGGTAAGAACAGGAGTTTCCCAAAGGCTTAAGGTATCCCTTAAGGTGTGAGAAAGAGAGAAGGGTGTAGGAGCACAGGAACATCCAGCAAATGGAGCAGACCACACAACTGTGAGCAGTTGCTGCCTTCTGCTCATTCCATCTTGGATTTAGAATGAACTTTTAACACCAAAATGCCTTAATTTCCCCCATTTCTCAAAGTACCTGTTCTGTGTCACCTTGTACAAAATGACAACTACTTGACGAAAAAAAGAACAGTTATTTCATATGTGCAGTGTATGATCTGTCCTTGCTGCAGCAGCTTGGGTCCAGCCTCACTCCCAGAATGGAAGGGAGCCAAATCTCCTCCCTGTTCCTGCCTGGAGCTCTCCCAGTCTGCGGTGTGAGCACGGGGAGCTGCGGTTTGCTCTGTCCTGCTGCCCACGAGGGCAGGTCCAGCTGTGGAATCAGCCAGGCTGTGCCTGTGCCTGCTTAGCCCAGCTCGGCTCAGCCCTTTCTCCCAGCACTGTCCAGGCTCAGCTCAGCCCCACTCGACCCTGGCCTAGCCCAGCTCAGCTCAGCCTCTTTTCCCAGCCTTGGCCCACTTCAGCCCAGCCCGGCCTGTTCCCCGGTCCTGTGCACCCCAGGCTCTCTGTCCATCCCAAGCGCTCTTTCTCCATGTCCAGCCCTGTCCACCCTAGGCTCTCTGTCCATGTCCATGTCCAGTCCCGTCTAAGTCCAACCCGGCCATGTCCGGCCCCGCCTCCCCGGCCCCGCCTCAGCCCCGCCCCTTACCCCAATCCCCGCCCCCTTCTCCACTCGCGATCTCGCGCGACCTCCCCCGCGCGTCGCGTCACGCGGGACCGAGAGGCTGCGTCACGGCGCTCCCCGTGACGTTAACGCTTCCCCAGCGCGCCCCGCCCTGCGGCTGTGAGTGACGGCACGCTCACCAATGAGAAGCGGTCAAGGCGTGAATGATGCGGCGCGCGGCCAATGGGCGGCAGTCGGAGGCGGTGCCGCGCGGGCCGGGCGGGAGGGCGGGCGGGCCGCGCCTGTCAGCGGGGCGGCGGGATGGCGGCGCTGTACGCCTGCACCAAGTGCCACCAGCGCTTCCCCTTCGAGGCGCTCAGCCAGGGCCAGCAGCTCTGCAAGGTCCAGGAGAGGGGCTGGGGGCGCGCTGCGAGGGGGCTTATCGGGGCTAATGTGGGAGGAGGCTGATGTGAGAGGAGTCCGAGGGGGGCTCTGAGGGAAGTGGGGGGCGATCTGTGAGGGGATTTCAGGGGGGTGGTCTGTGAGAGGCTTTGAGGGGTTCTGGAGCTTGTTTGTGAGGGAGAGCAGCAAGGGAATGTTTTTAAGGGGTCTGCAGGCTCTTAGAGGAACTGAGGATAACTGAGGGGCTGTTTGTGGGGAGATCCTGGGAGTATTTATGAAGAGTGGGGCCATGAGGTGTGTGTTTGGGGTCTGTGGGGTAGCAGTGGGAGAGTGTGTGTGAGGGCCGAGGAGCTTTGGGGAGGTTTTGAGGGGCTGGAGCATGGGGCTAAAGCCCTGGGGCTGCTAGGGGCTTGTGTTGAAGGGCTCTTTAGGGGAGCTGGTTGTTAGGGGGGCCTGGGGGCACCGAAGGCAGTTTGGAGGTGCTGAAGGCAGAGTGGAAGTCATGGGGCTATTGTGAGGAACAGAGGGAAGGTGGGAGCTGTTCCTGAGCAAAGGCCTGAGGGGATCTGGGGACATCTCTAGGAGGTTTGATGGTGTCCTGAAAGGAGTAAGGTGGGTTTTGGAGACAGCCTGACATGGTGGGGAAGAACAAGATCAGGTGAAATAGGGAACACGGAGCAGGAACTGGAGTAGCCTGGGACCACTGAGGCTGGGACAAGGCAGGTGAACGTGGGGGAATCTGGGGAAGCTGGGATGAGAGGAGAGCACAGCCAGATGTACAGAGAACTGGCGAATACCTGAGGCAGAGCTGTGTGTTCCTGCCCCATGACCCTGCTCTGTGGGTGTGAGGCACACCTGGCTCCCCTGTGACACACGGCATTCCCAGCACCCTTCCTCTTCTCTCAGCATGACTGTACAGGGAGGGAATGCTTGCAAGTGTGTGGATGTGGTGGGAGTGGAGGGCAGCAGGAGATCTGGGGCTTGGGGAGCAGCACTGCAGCTCATGAAACTCCTCTGTTGTTGCAGGAGTGCCGGATTGCTCATCCCATTGTTAAATGCACTTACTGCAGGACTGAATTCCAGCAGGAAAGGTAAATGCTTGCTGAGCTGGGGAGATCCAGGTTTCAGGTAGAATGATCACACCTCGGGAACTGTAATGCTCCACACCTTCAGTCACTGAGCCTTAACCTGTAGATTGTTGCTGTGGAGAACTTGGGAGACCTTTGGCCACCTCCAAAGATCTGCTGGGCGAGTTGCAGTGTCTGTAGTGCACTTGGATCACACCTTTTGCTTGGGTTTTTTTTTTCAGTCAGAGCTCAGATGCATTTTTCCATGAGTTTTCCTCTTGCCTGATGTCTGGTATCCAACATTTATTTCCTGCTGTGTGTCCTCAAGCTGGGCTCATGTTTTTTTGTGTTTTGACAAGTTGTGAAGCTGTCAGAGGGAGGATTGGTAAATCCCAGGGCTGTGTGTGGCCGTTGTGTGAGGTGTTCCTTCCTGTGTTTGTTGGACAAATATACCTCTGCCCTCTCCTGCCATGACCTCCAGAGTAGAGCCTGCCCTGATGCTGAATCACTCATGCTGCCAATTAGTCAGTGATCAAATCCTGTGTTTGTATGGACAAAAACCGGGTGTCATCTGGAGATGCCTTAATTAAAAGACACCTCCTTTGTAATTTTTGGCCATTTATCCTCAGCCAGATGGGGATGGGAAAAGCATTTTGGTATCTGAGTCACTAGAGAGGTTGAATCCGGCCTCATCACCAGAGGCAGAGCTGAGGGGAGGCTGGGAGCCTAAGCAGGGATCCTGGGGTCTGAGCCAGGCACCCTAAACACAGAGGTTTCATTTCTGTTGGAATGTGTTGATAGAATGATCTGTCCTTCTTCACAGCAAAACCAACACGATATGCAAGAAGTGTGCTCAGAACGTGAAGCTCTATGGCACAGTAAGTGAGGGGCTCAGCCTCCCCAGCCTCTCTTCCTTTCATCTCTCTTGTCTTTGTCCTGCTGAAATCTCAGAGCAGTTTATGGACTGGCTCAGCTGCAAGAGCATGACTGATCAATAATATGGGTCAGTCAAATGGCTTTTACTTTTTTCTGTTCTTGTGGCACAGAAAAGAGCTTTGCATCGTTTGAGGCCAGGAAATTATCTGTTTGACACCCAGTAGAAACAAGACTGTGCTTACACAGACTGAGATTGCTGCAGGAAGCAGTGTTAAATCTTTATTTCCTGCTTGTCTGAAATCTGAAATAGAGATTTTGATTGGTTCTATTTTGTTGTTTTTTGTAAAGGTTTCACAGCACTTGATAAATGGTCTGAGTGCCATGGCTAAATACACTTAGCTGGAGGCCAGGGATCCAAATGAAGTTTGGTCTCCTGGATCAGCATTATACTCTGTAGAATAAGGAAATAAAAGTTTGAAATTATGGGGAGAATGGGAATGAGCAGTGTACTATTGTAGTTAGAAGGCTGTAGCAGTTGTTCTTATTTTTTAAAGCCAAAACCTTGCCAGTACTGCAACATCATAGCAGCTTTTATTGGAAACAAGTGCCAGCGTTGCACCAACTCAGAGAAGAAGTATGGCCCTCCTCACTCGTGTGAGCAGTGCAAGCAGCAGTGCGCCTTCGACCGGAAGGATGACAGGAAGAAGGTCAGTATTTGTGTTAAAGAAGACTAAAAAGGTAAAAGGGCTGATCACATTGATCCTCTCTCCATCTTCTTTACATCTTCTGCAGCATTTCTGACAGGACATGGGCAAAGGCTTCCCACTGCCAGATGGATTACTGGGAGGAAGTTCCTCCCTGTGAGGGCGGGCAGGCCCTCACAGTGCCCAGAGCAGCTGTGGCTGCCCCTGGATCCCTGGCAGTGCCCAAGGCCAGGCTGGACAGGGCTGGGAGCAGCCTGGGACAGTGGGAGGTGTCCCTGCCGTGGCAGGGAGGACTGGGTGGGGTTTAAGGTTGCTTTCAACCCAAACCTTGGTTATAAAGTGTTTTCTAGAGTTGAGCTTTGCTCTGGTTTAGAGCTGTTTAATCTTTGAACCCCTGTGTGCCTCTGCCAGATCTTCTAAGAAAGATCTCTTGAATTTGGCCCAAGAGCTGGCAGAGGAGCAGAGACGTCTGAATAAAGTGTGAGGCTGTGAGGAGAGGGATGGAGAATGATATTTGTTCCATAGCCTGAGGAGCTACAAGTGTCATACCTCCACCAGGAAACCCCTTCATGGTTTCTGTACACCCTTTGCTCAAACACCCTGGGTGCTGTGTAGGAGGTGTGTCTTTTTTAGGCAAACTGTAAACATCTGTTGATCTATTGTTTGGAGTGCTGCAGCCATAATCCGTGCCCTGCTGAGCCTCCTGGAGCAGACACCCTTGCTGTTTTGGTCTCCAGTGACTGCCTGTCCCTTCAGAGGATTCTTTTTGAGTCCCTGCTTGTTCATATGTAACCCTAAGCTTGAAAGTGCTTGTCTTTTCTGTATTTGCTTTGTGGGCAGAAAAAAGACCAAAGCTTCTTTCTGTCTCCCGTTCCAGGTGGATGGAAAGCTGCTGTGCTGGTTGTGCACACTGTCCTATAAACGAGTCCTGCAGAAGACCAAAGAGCAGTGCAAACACCTGAGCAGTTCTTCCCGAGGCAGCCTGCAGGAGAAGGAGCAGTTCAGTAGGCTCAGCAGTGGCAGCCACTATAACAGGTAACCTTAGGAGGGGTTTGGGCATGGTCTGAGCTCAGGACAGTCTGGCTAAGTCACGCTTTGCTTGTTTGCAAACCTCACTGTGCTGGTGCAGCCTTGTGCTTCTTAGTGATCCAACTTACTGAACTTGTACACTGTGAAAGCAAAGTTGCATTTGTAAAATTTAATGATTAAAATGCAGATTTTAAGCAGGAGTTCTTCACCTACATACTGCTCTGACTCATTGTTTTCTGTTTATTTTTAGTCTCCAGCTACTCTTCAAGGAATGATTTTTTTATCGTTTTAGCAATGGGAAATACTGTTTTAATAGGATCAAAGTGGGTGGGAATGTTTATCTGCCTCTCTGTCTTAGACTGAAAGTCATTCAGGTTCTGACATATAATTGCCTCCTTTTTCTAGCCAGAAAACCTTATCCACGTCTTCCATTCAGAACGAAATCCCAAAGAAGAAGGCCAAGTTTGATGCCATATCTGCCAATGGTGACAGGTGAGCCTGTTACATGGGGAAGTTGTGGGCGGGTGGTTTGTTTGCTGAGTTTATGTAAGGCAGAGTTGTGTGTGAATAACAGGAAGCCCTTATGCTAGAGCAGAGGCCTTGGGCTTTAAGACCTCGAGGGGTTGTCCTAGAACCTGGCAAGGCAGTGCTACCTGGAACCTAGACATAGATTTGAAGAGGAAGAGAATACTGAGCACCTGTACCTGCTTGGATGGAGCAGGACCGAGGTGGTGTTGGCTGAGCTCCCCAACAGTCAGGAGAACTGCAGCCAAACTAACTTTATCATCTCTCCTGCAGCCACAGGGAGAGAGGGGCTGGTGAGGTCTGCAGGTTTTGTGCTTTGAGGTCTGTCAGACTGATCTGCAGGGAGAGCCTCAGAGGACAGGAGAAGATCCAGACCCACTTCCTATGTCCCCTCCTGCTTTTGGGGGAGAGACAAGCAATCAAACAGCTTTGCTTGAAAGGTTGTGGAGTCCCCATCCTGGCAGTGTTCCAGGCCAGGTTGGATGGGTCATGGAGCAGCTTGGTCTAGTGGAAGGTGTCCCTTCCCATGGCAAGGGGATGGAACAAGATGCTCTTTAGGATTCGTTCCAGCCCAAACCATTCCATGGTTCTCTGATTCTAGCAAAGCATCCACCCCATTCTGTTGTCACACTTGATGCTGGATCATGTTGATGCCGGCCACCTGTGCAGCAGAATGGGAGTCACTAGCAGAAACAGGAGATTGAGATGGATTTGTATTTTTATGGTCTTGTGCATGCATATTTTCATTCCTGCCTTTCCTCTCTGATTCTCAGCGTTCCTTCCTCTCCCGAGATGCTTTGCCCCCTTATCCAGAGGGCCCCGTCCACGTTGGCGCAGTGGGCTGCTTCCCAACAGACTCTCGGGGCCCACCATTGTCCTGTTGCTCAAGGCATTGACATCCTGAAGTGAGATCACCTATTGTTTTCTCCCCTCCCTCCCTGGGAACTGCCTCCTACACGGGAACTGTCCCTCTCAACAGATCTCTTTCTGAACAGCAGGGATTTGGGAGCATGGACCGGAGCACAGTTGGTGCCAAAGGGTTTGTTAAAGACACTGGTAATTAATTAATCACTACCTGCCTTCAGTGTCTCTGAGATCACAGATCTCTCCTATAGGTACTGTTGACACCTTGTCACTGTAAAATGCTCCCGTGAGAAATGCCGTTCCTGGAAGTGTTCATGGCCAGATTGGATGGGGCTTAGGGCAGCCTCATCTAGTGGAAGGTGACACTGCCCCGTGGCAGGGGGCAGAATGAGATGAGCTTTAAGGTCCCTTTGACCCAAACCATTCTGGGATTCTATGATTCTGTGAAATAGAACTTTAATAATTTTATAGGGCAGTGGCACCCACAGAGAGGTGTGAAATACCTTTTATCATCTGAACAGCATTTTCAGTTAAAAGCTGGAAAAATTTAAGGACTAATTGTGACTTAGGAGCCGTGGCTGAGTGTGGAGGGGTTAGAATTCCATTGCCTTCAGTGCTGGTGGAGCCTGAGGAGAGAATGGAAACAGGACCCTGGTAGAACTGGTGCAGCCCGTCAGAGAGCCGCTGCTCTGGGCTGTAGGACAGCATCAGCTGTTTCTATCTCCTCAATAGATCCTGGGCTGAGATCTCACAACTCATTGTAACAGCCCTGCTGGCTTGAAAATACCCGAAAAGCAAAATGACCTGTGCTCTGGGTTGGTCAGCCGTGTGTTTGGAAAGCAGGAGCATATATTGAAGGAATCGAGGGCCTTCCTTTTGCTCTCATGTCAGATATTGTCAGTCTGGCTCCTGCCAAGGCTGTAGGCCTTGCCACAGGCTTTTTTTGATGAGTTCCAGTAACAAACCAAGTGTAAATTTAGCAACTGAAGAGCTTCAGCGACATGCAGGAGAAAATGCAAGCTGCAGCTGCCTTAAATAGACAAATGGCTGCACGTCCTGAGAGGAGTAATAATGGGGGTTTCTTAATGTGGGTTTGGAGTGGCTGAGGGTTCGTTTATGAGAGTGAGCCCCCAAATCCCTCCCCTTTATACAACTACCAGATTGTCCCTCCCAGAGTCACACTGGTGTGTGGGGCACAGCCTGAGCAGGGAGTTAAGGTCTGCTGCAGCACAAGGGTGTTTGCAGCAGCAGAGTCTGGAGTAAACTCCAGCACCTCCTCCCTGCTGAGATCAGCCCCAACATCCTGTACCCCAGCTCCAGCCAAACCTCTGGAGTAGCCCTCAACTGGGCAAAAGTTGGGCATGTTTGAGCTCAGTTGACTTTGGCAACACCTTCAGTCAGGGTCCAGTTTCTTTGAAATTACTGCTTCTTTTTGGATATGGTAGAAATTCCTTTACTGTGTCGTACTGAATTCCCTCTGTTTACATATTTCAGCATGATTGTTGCTCACAATAGCTATGATATGTGGACAGGGTGATTTCCAGCAGTCATTTAAAGGGTATTGAATGGTTTGTTCTGGGTGAGTTCTGGGAGGAGCAAACAGCTCTGTTGCTGCTGCACTGGGAGTAGTTTTCTCTCCCAGTGACTCGCAGCACATCTTGCAGAGACTTGGTCTCACTAATCATTCTGTGCTGCCGGTGCCCAGCACACCAGCTTCACCTCCAGCCCCTGCAGCTCTGCTGGTCCTAACTGGGGCAGTCTTGGTGTCCCCATCATCTGTGCTAATGCTGGCAAAGTGCTTTTATGCTGCAGACTCTGCAGATGAGCACACTGCAGTCCCTTCTCCTGTCACTGCAGACAAGCTGCTAAATCGTGCTTGTAACACCAGGCAGTGACAGCACTGCTGGCAGGGGGAGGACAGCAGTGCCTCAGGATGCTCAGCAGTGAAGTTCATTTGTAAAAGATTCTTATTTGCATAGGAAAGTCCTGGCATAGTTTAAAGCTCTGTGACTTGGGCTGTACTGCACTGAGCGGAGGATGTTTTTTCATAGAATCCCAGAATGGTTTGGGTTGGAAGGGACCTTAAAGCTCATCTCATTCTGCCCCTTGCCATGGGCAGGGACATCTTCCACCATCCCAGGTTGCTCCAAGGCCCCTCCAACCTGACCTTAGACCCTTGCAGGGATCCAGGGGCAGCCACAGCTGCTCTGGGTAAACTTTGCCCGGGCTTCACCACCCTCACCCTTCCCAAGGAATCTGTCCCTCCCTTCTGGCAGCAGAAAGCCATTCCCCCTTGTTCTGGCACTTCAGGCCCTTGTCCCCAGTTCCTCTCCAGCTCTCCTGGATCCCCTTTAGGCTTTGGAGTGGGCTCTAAGATTTCCCCAAATCCTTCTCTTCTCCAGGCTGAGCACTTTCAGCTCTCCCAGCTCTTGGAACATCTCCATGGCCTCCTCTGGGCTTGTTCCAGCAGTTCCACATCCTTTTGATGTTGGGGGCTCAGAGCTGGAGGCAGCTATGCAGGTGCTTTTTGTCTAAGGTGAAATGTGGATGCTGGTTTACTGCCTGGTCTCTGCCTCTTCATGCCAGCCTGACTTGAATAGCAAAATCTTTAATCTTGGCATTTGCCTTGCCTAATTTCTGCCATTTAACAGGTGTGGAGTTTAAAGCAATCGATTTGGTTTCTGTTCCAATCAATAGAGAGAGGCAGGTGCCTTGGGAACAGCTCCATTTTTGTCTTCTGTCTCTGCTGAAAACAACAGGAGCTCATAATTTCCCTTTAATTAGTGGTGTGCCTTTTAGGCTGTTCAGACATGGAGAGCTCATGTCCCCCTGACCTATCCCAAGGGGCTGGATCTTGAGTTTATTTGTAGAGGAAATGGCTTTTTTTTTGGTTGGTTGTTTTAATTCTTGATCTGTTTGTTAAAGGAAAAGACTAACTTGTGTATGGCAGTTTTCCTTCAAATTTTGGAGTCTCAGGCTGCTTCTGTAACATGGGGTTTAAGACCGAGGAACCTTTCATTACTATCTTGCCAGTCTTTAAAAAAATACCAAGGAAGAGGAAAAAAAGTCTGCTTCTTTATTTAGCACCTTAACACATTTGAAGGGGCATTTTTCAGCAGCTGGACAGGAAAATACCAGTCTGGTATTTTATACCTGTCCAGGAGGAGGTCTCAAGCTGGCTCAAGTTCCCCTCTGGTGGATGCAGAAGCCTCAGGGATGGTGCTCTGTGCAGGCTGGTGGCCCTCCTGTCCCTTCCTTCTCCCCAGTGGGTGGCAGGGCTGGCTCTGGCCTTCCTGGCTTTGCTGGCCAGCAGCAGTTGCTGGGCAGGGAATTTTTCATGCTGGAGCTGATCAGGGAATTGTGGGCATCCCCTGGCACTCTTTATCACCCCAGGGCATGGCAGGAGGGAAGCGTGCCTGGGCAAAGGAATGGTGTGTCTAGGGATTGTTTTCAGCCAGAGGGAATTCGTGAGGAAGCCTCTTTTCTCTGTGCTGTTGGTTACTGTTGTTGTTATTTTTTAAAATTTATTTCTCTCCTCCCCAGCATATTTGCAGTGAGTGGGAAATTAAAGCTGCTGTTAATAATGTGCTTGCACATAGAAAGGTGCTGGAGCACACAGCATCATCTTGCACAGCCTCCACTTGGGAAAACTATTGGGAAAGCTTTAAAATGGGAGTTGTTCTGTGCTAGTGTGTGGGTATGAACCTCTCTATCTAGCCCAGAGCTGGATCCAGTGTGCCCAGAGAGCTGCCACATCTTAGTGTGGACTCTGCTGTCAGCATGTTTTAGCCGTGCAGGGCTCCTCTGCTCCGGGCTGTCTCCTGCAGACCCTCAGTTCTGAGTTTTCCTCTGCCAGGTTTTCTCTCCCAGTGCCTCAGGGCCATCCTCTGGCTCCCAGATCTGGGAAGCTGCCTCTGCTTTGTTTCCCTCTGCAGATCCCCAGCACAGTGGGGAGCGAGCCTTTTCCCCTGCCACATCCTTACTAACGAGTCCTGTCACAGCAGACTGTAGTGCTTTTAATTAGAAAATGGATCATTTCCAGGTGCTGGCGGAGACCCTGTGTGAAGTGAGCAGCAAGTACTCTCTGCCTTAGGGTACAGGTTGGGGACTGGAAGCTCAGAGGTAGAAACATCCTGGAGAGAGGCAGAATTTTGGGTTGAGACCATGCTTGTCCCACTCTGCTGCAGCTCCCAGCTTTAAAGCTGAGTGTTGACCTACTCTGGAGGCTTTTAAAAAAAAGTCAGGCTTTGGGTGACCCTGATGATTTATTTCTATTTATCTGATAACAGCCAGACTTGAAGTAATCTTCTAGGTGGAGCTTTGTTGTCTTATTACTGTTCAATTTTTATATAGCAGTTTCAGATGCAAGTGGCTGGGAGTGTGCTGCCCACTTAGCACGAGGAGGTAAAAATCAGCTTTAGGGATGGAACGGAAGGCAGGGAAAAATCAGGTGGGCTCCCTGGGTCTTGTGGCTGCAGCTTGTTGTATCTTATGGTCTGCATATTCCCATAGCACAGGACTGCATGTGCCTGCCTGGGTCACTGGTGTCTCCTAGGGAGGTTTGTGATTTACCAGTGCAGCAGTGACTCATGCACAGATAGCTCTGCTGATGGTTGCTCAGATTTAGAGTACCTGGTGGTGTACAGGTGATGTGCTCAGCTAGTTCTCTGTCTTCCTGGAGAGTTTTTCCTACTCTGGAATAATGAAGCTTCTCCCTCTATTGCTTTATCATGGCAGAATCATATTACAAGGTCCAGTATGTTTTTTACCCCTTTTCCTTGCTCAGAAAAATTTAGCTGTTTCCTTTTGCTCTGTTTGTTGAACTTGGAGGTTGCTTCTCTTTCATGTCCCCTCCTTGTCAGAATATTTGTTTACATTCAGTGGGGAGTTCTGCAGTGCATCCAAGGACTGATTGTGAGCAAAGAGAAGCATAAATTTTAATTATCTCTCTGATTGCTGTCTTCAGCTCTCTGGTTTCAGAAAGGATCATGAATGATCATGAAATGATTCCCACTCTCCTTTGAGAGCATCCGTGGGAGTTTCCCTGCCTGGTGAAGAGGGGAGTTTTGTTGAGGGCCTCTCCCTGTTCTTTGCTGCAGTTTTTCTCCGGACCTCGCCCTGGACTCCCCTGGCACCGACCACTTTGTCATCATTGCCCAGCTGAAGGAGGAAGTGGCTACTTTAAAAAAGATGCTTCACCAGAAGGATCAGATGATTTTGGAGAAGGAGAAGAAGGTACAGTCCTTGGCTTGCTTCCCCCCCAGCAGGCTGACATGTTCTCACAGATCACACTCTGACACAGCCTGGCTTTTTGTCTTGGAGTTAACATGTCTGGCTGTTTCCAGGCTGCCTCCTTTCCAAAGCCAAAGAGGCCCTCTGGACCCACCCAGGGGATCTCATTTCATAAAGGGTCATTTCCTGACCACTTTCTTGGCGACCTCTGTGTGTGGGCAAGACTGGGAATAAACATGCTGCTGCTTGGAGAAATGCAGTGCTGGCCCTTGCAGTTGCTCTGTGCTCTCAGTGACACAGTTCTGGTCTCATTGCAGTCCCTCAGCACTGCCAGCATGTCTGTGACCTCAGCCAGTCTCACACACCTTTTGTAGAGACACTTTACACGGCAGGGGGATCTGTGGGGAGGGCAGTTGTTGCCTCTTCCAGCTCACTTGCTCCTTCCTGGTTTCTACACAGATCACGGAGCTGAAAGCTGACCTGCAGTACCAGGAATCACAGATGAGGGCAAAGATGAACCAAATGGAGAAGACACACAAGGAGGTCATGGAGCAGTTACAGGTGACAGCATTGTCAGTTTAACTGCTGAGCTGTGTTGTATCCAGGAGTGACTGAGGACATTCCTGAGCTGTGTCCAGGAGGGACTGAGGACACTCCTGATCAGGACACCCTGTGAGCTACTGCACACAGAGCTCTGCTAATGTTTCTCAACCGTGTCCTACAGCCTCTGTGCTGCCAGGCAAGCCCCTCCTCAGCTCTGCATTGCATCCCAACCACCATTTTACACCTACCTTGCTGCTCTCTACTCAGGCTCACACTTATTGTGTTTAAAGTGCTATGTTGTGTCCCTTACGGACTAGACAGGAACCATCGGACTCATTTTACTTATTGCCAAAATCAGGTTTGAACCTGTTTCTCCAGTCTGCAGAACCTTTGTCAGCTCCCTGAGCCTCTAAATCACCTCCCTGTGATTTGTGTGAGCAGTAACCAGAGAGAACAAAGGAACAATTGGCAGTTCTTTTCACCCTGTATCTCTAGTCCAAATAAAAAAGTCCCTGAGCTGATGGAAGCAGGGAGAGCAAGATTCTTGTCATGGCTGTGGAAACACAGCAGACTATCAGTATGAATAGCTTGAGCCACCGAAGGGATCAGGTCAAAGGGGAAGAAATCAGACACAGAAATGAACTTTGCGCCGTTTAATTACTTTGGGTATACAAAGATCTAAAGCCCCAGCAATGAGAGCTGGGAGGGGATGAGACAAAAGGCTTCTGTTGCCCCTGAGGAAACAGCCCCTCCTCCATCCACACCCACTCTGGGGAAGTATCCCAGTGGAAGGCAGGCTGGAGGCCTCCAGCTGCTGTCAGAGTGCTGGTGCCTGCCAGAATCCCTTCACAGGGCACGTGGAATGCTGGGATGTGGTGTGGAGAGGGCTGGGTGTGCTGTTTCTGAAGGTAAAGGAGCATCAGATCCAGGAGCAGGTGTGCCCCAGCCACTTCCCTCTCTTGGGGCTTTCCATGTCTGTGCTCAGCTCAGGCTGGGACTGCCCTGAACTCTCTGGTGTCCAGATGCTTTATTTCTGCTGCTATTGGTTGAGTCTCTGGAAATCTTTTTCAATGGCTGCAAAATCAAAGTTCAGTTCCTCTCAGTGTATTGTAGGTACTTTGAACTGTTCATATGATTAATTTTTGAACGGTCTTGTGGGTTCTATCATTTTGTAGTTGTCTTTTCCTGTGGGGCTGGGATGGGAGAGCCCTCTCTAGGAGGTTAGAGGTGAGCTCAACGTCTGTGCCCCCTTTCCAGCTGTGTGCAGGATGTCAGCAGCTTCTGCACAGGGATCCCAAGAGCTAATGATGATCCATGCCACTAAATACCCATTTCCCCATTTCTAGGCCAAGAACAGAGAACTCCTGAAGCAAGCAGCTGCCCTGTCAAAAGGCAAAAAGCCTGAGAAGTCAGGAGCAATAACCTCCCCTTAAAGCCAAGCCCCCAGCCTGGGAGCTTTCCCCTGCACTAGCCGAGGAGTGTGGGAGGCCTGCAGGATGGCTGGAAGCCCAAACCTCTGTCTTGTGGACTCCATGGGATTCCTGGTGCGTGTTACCTTCTGACAGCATGCTTGAGTGTGGCCAGTTTCAGTCCATGGGGAGAGGTCCCAGCTTTCCTAAATCCCCCCTGAAGTACTGTTTTCTGGAAGAAATCTTTTCCTAACCAGTTGCTACCACTGCCAGCCCTTTCCATGAGCAAACAGGAACCTGCTGCATTAGTGGCTCCTTGCTGGTTCCCAGCCTGCTGCTGTGAGGGAACTGCCATGGCCAGTTGTTCTGCAGATAAAATGGGAGCTGCGTGTGGTGGGAGCTGCATTTTTTTTCCCTTGAACTGTTCCTTCTTCAAAAGAGAGCTGAGAACTCACCAGCCCAACAGGTATTCCTGGAAGGTTGTGCCACTGCTGACAACAGTTGATCCAGCTTTTTGAAGATGCTTCCAAAATGGGGGCCATGTATTTATCTTGGAAGATTTTTGTGTTTTGTTTTGGTTTTCTTCTTATTTTCTCTGTCAACTTGGCAAACCAAACTGCCTGGTTTTGTGTTTCCTTGTTTTTCTGATCAGAGCTTTTGGGTTGGGAGCCAAAGTGGAATTATACAGCCCCCAACCCACCCAGAATTCCCCCACCCCCCCCAGTGCCCTGGTTATGTGGTGACCTCTGGGATTTTGATGATTTCTGCAGCTTGGTGCGATCAAGTGTCTCTTACTCCATTTCTTTACACAGAGAGTTCAAGGCTCGGATATTCCCTCTCCTCCTCCTTTCCCTGCCCCTTCCAGATGCAGGGGCCAGGTTGGCTCCAGGAAAGCACTTACTCAGGCAGCAACCCAAGCCAGGGAGTGTTTTTTGGGGCACTCCAGGGATTTTTCTCACTGCTGATTCCAAACCAGCAGGATCAAAGGGCTATGAGAGTTCCCTGTACCAGGGATGTGCTGCCCCAAAACAGCACGGCTGCCACTGACCCTTACAGCCAGACCAGCTGGGCTGGGTCCCCCCAGGCACCTCTTTTGGGGTGATGGTGGTGGATAAACAGCACTTGGAGGGGGAGCACCACACAACTCCGGGCTGGCAGGAGCTCCTCGACATCCCGAGCGCCAGTCAGGGAGTGGAGAAAGATCTCAGGGCTTGGAGACCCCCGGCAGGGGCTGGAGGTAGGTAAGAGAACTCACGCTTTTGCTGCAGGGCGGCTGCTCCGTCAGGGCTTTGATGAAGCTTTTAACTAGAGCTTGTGATTACTTTTTTCATCCTTTTGTTTCTTATTTGTTACTAAAGTTGATTTTACTCAAAGGCACTTTTTCGGGATGATGTTGGCTTCTGGCATGGAAGGAGCACATTTCATCGGACACTGCCATGGATTTGTTTTTGGTTTTTATAAGAGACTTTTAATGTGAAAACAAGCAAAACCAGAAATTGTTACACTTTGCCTGAGTGTGGCAAAACTCACCCAGTTTTATACTTTTAGAAAATGAAGTGCATTGGTGGGAGTTTTTTTAACTGTGGGCTTTGCTTTTTATCTTCCCTCAACATAAAGAAATAAAAAGAGGGAGAAAGGCCCTGTAAATACTGTTCAGTAGGGTTTTTAATCGTGATAAATTGCTCCTGCCGTTGCATAGCTGATTTGTAGCACCAACATCGTTTCTTTGTATGTTTGTAATGATGAGATTTTCAAGGGATGCTTTGATTTGTACAAATGACACCTGTAAAAGTGGTTTAAAAAAATCCTCATCTGTGACTGATACTTTGTTTGCTTTGAAAAGGGAAAAAACCAAAACAACCAAAATACCTTGCCCTGCCTGGAGCTGATTTATCTCCTGCTCTAAGGTTGGGAGTTTGGGGAATGAGACAATATTTTCCCATTGTTTGCTTTGCTCCTACTTTTTTTTCTATCTTTAAATCCTCCCATCAAGCCTGTTGCTAGGATCCTGGTTACTTGGTTACATCCAGCTTCCCTGGGCCCATCAGGCTGTATCTGACGAGATGTATTCCTGATCTTGGCGAGGGGATACAACTGGCACAGACAGAGGGACCTGCTTCTTTGGCATGGAGGCTTTCCCTTTTCCCATGAGATTTCCATGAAGAAAATTTGGCTGCCTCTCATCTTTTTCCAAGGAAATCTCCAGAGGTCTGGGAATCTAAAGGGGTTTTAGCTTTGACTGTTTTCCTTATTCATATCCAGTCTCCTGGCGCACATGGAGCATGCTGATCTTTGAGCAGAGCATGTAAGGAAAGGAGACACTGAAACAATCTTCCACATCTACCTGCCCCAGGTGTTCCCTCAGTGTCCCTGTATGGTCTCTGCTGCTTCCCTTCCTTCTCAGAATCTGGGCTGCCCAAAGCCACCAGCTGCTGAAAAAAGCAGGAGTTGTCCCCAGCCAACTCCTTCCAAGGTAACACACCTTGAGCAATCGGCCTTCCCTTGCTGTTCAGCTTTCCTGGAGCACCAGACTTTTCCAGTCAGCAGGATGGTAACCAGAGCACTGTCAGCCCCAAAATAACTACCCACCCTTGTTTGTTTTTATGTCCCTGGAGAGATTTAAAAGCCATGCAGATGTGGCACTTGGGGACATGGGTTAGTGGTGGCCTTGGCCATCCTGGGGTAATAGTTAAACTCTGTGGTCTTAGAGAGCTTTCTGAACAGAACAATTCCATGATTCTGTGGGGTGCTGAAGCTGTTTTGCACTGGCCAGCATGGCCTGCTCCTCGCTCCCAGCCTGGGAGGCTGCTGTGGCAGGAGGGAGATGCTGCTGACAGCCCGAGCCAGCAGGAGCCACCTGGGAAAAGTGCTGCAGGTAACCTCGTGCTTGCCAGGTGGGCTGACCAGGGGTGAGGGACAGATGGGGGATCCCGTGCTGCCCCAAACCTCGAGTTCTATGCTCGCCCAGCGGTGCTTGGCCCCTCCTAGCCCTGCTCAACATGCAGGACTTGTCTGTGGGACAAATGTCCTCCTGGCACAGCCCTTCGTATCTTCTGATGGGATATTTTTATATTAAATATTTGGCAGCATCTCCAGCCCATCTCTCCAGCTGGATCATCGCCTGATGCACACCCACAGCCCTGTCCCTCTAATATCCAGAGCTTTTTGGGGAGCAGAAAGGGGAGAAGAGAGGCAGCCTCCCCCTCTCTGCGACCCCTATTTTGCTTGCTCCGTGTTGCCCAGAGCAAACACAGAGCTTGTGGCCTCAGGTGGAACTGCAGAGTCATCATGGAATGGTTTGGGTTTGAGGCCTTGAAGCTCATCTTGTTCCACCCCCGCCATGGGCAGGGACAGCTCCCACTGTCCCAGGTTGCTCCAAGCCCTGTCCGCAGCTCCTTTGCGCAGCCCCAGGGCTGGCTGGTGACCAGCAGCACCTCTGCTTGTGCCCCTGTCCTGCAGGAGCAGGTGACAGAGCTGGGCTGGGGTGGCAGAGGCTAAACCAGCACCTCTGACCCTGGTCAGTGAGGGGCCACGTTCCCTCGGATCACATGAAATGAAGCCCCCAAATTGTGCCTCTGAAATGACACAAATGGAAAGACAGAAGTGGAAACCTTGAGGTGGCCAGAGGCACCCAGACTCCACAGCCTCAGCACAGAGCCGTGTTTGCAAAACACCCTAAAAATAGCCCCAGGAAGGGACAAGGACAAGGAGCAATGCCCAGGGACGTTTCTAAGTGGCCGTGCCCTCCTGCATGCAGAGGCTGGGCCTGTGGGCTGTGCTGAGGGTGGCTGTTCCAGCCGTGGGCTGTGCGGCTGGCGCTGCAGTGCCAGGGAGCTCTGACGTTCCCCTGCTGGCAGGAGCTCAGCCCGGAGCCAGAGGAGGTTGTTGCCAGGAGAATCCTGAGTTGTTTGTGCAGCGACTCCTGTGTGCTGGGCTGTCAGGCAGCACCAGTGCTGTGTCTGGGACAGCCCATGGTTGTGAGGGTGTGAAGGGATTTTATCCCTTCTTTTCATGTTTTCTTTTTTCTTCTGGCCCTTTGGAGAAACACCAAACCCAGTAAAAGAGTCAGAGAGTCCCAGACCTTTTTGATTGGAAAAGATCTTAAAGCTCATCTTTTTCTGCCCCCCTCTGATGGGTAAGGACACCTTCCACTGTCCCAGGTTGCTCCAAGTCCTGTCCAGCCTGTCCAAGGATCCAGGGACAGCCACAGCTTCTCTGGGCACCTGTGCAGGGCCTGCCCACCCTCACAGGGAAGGATTCCTTCCCAATATCCCATCTATCCCTCCCTTCTGGCAGCAGGAAGCCATTCCCCCTTGTCCTGGCACTTCAGGCCCTTCTCCCAAGTCCCTCTCCAGCTCTCCTGGAGCCCTTTTAAGCTCTGGAATGGGCTCTAAGTTTTCCCCAGAGCCTTCTCCAGGCTGAACACCTTCAGCTCTCCCCGTGTTTGTCCAGTGCAGAGGGTCTCCAGCCCTGTTTGGAGCATTCTGGCCTCCTCTGGGCTCGCTCGGGCGGTTCCATATCCCTGTGCTGCCCGTGCCCGGAGCTGGGGTGTTTGCCTCAGGCCGGTTTCTCTCTGGCCCCGGCTGCGGGGTCGGGGAAGGGTCCCTGGACAGACCTGATGGCTGCGCGCTGGCCACGCCCCGCATTGTCATTGGTCTGATTGTTGCTGAGTGGTCCCGCCCCCAAGCTCCCATTGGCGGAGGCGGGCGGAGGGGCGTATCCGCGCCCCGTGCTATGTAAGCGTGGCGGGCGCGGGGTCTCGGGGTCGCTGCGGGGACCGGGGCTGTCCCCAGCGCCCAGCCCCAGCGTGATGCTGGTCGCCGGCTCGCCGTGCAGCCCCGCGGGGCCGGAGGAACACCGGGGCTGCGGGGCCCGGCGGGACGGCCAGGTAAGGGCTCCCGGGCTGTACCGCCCCGTCCCCGGGCGCGCACGGTGCAGCCCGCACTGGCGTCCCTCGGAGAGGCGTGGGGTCGTGCCCCGCTGCCCGCCCCGCCCGGCTGCAGGGAGGGGAGGGGCCGGGGCAGGAGCAGCCCTTTGGCCGCACACGGGAGCTCCAGCCCCGAGGAGTGTGGGGCAGAAAGGACCCGAACCCCGTGCTTGGAGCAGGGGTAGTCCTGCCAGTGTGCGGGGAAATCGTGATGTTGAGTGGCGTTTAGTGCCCAGGGAGGGTCGGTGGCACCGCGGAGCGGGCCGTCGGCACAGTGCTGCTCCCGATGCCCGGTGCCGTGCTGTGCCCGTTCCTCGCTGCTGTCCCGTGGCGGTGGTGCCCCGCGCTCGGAGCGGTGTCACAGCTGGCTGTCCCGTTGTGTCACACAGCGCAGCAACATCGCAGTCCGGTTTCATCAGGCGCGGCCAGCCTGACGCACAGGGTGTGGGGACACGGCCCCGCGGCCCGTGCCGGTGTCCGCCTGAGTCACCCCTTCCGGTGACGCCGACGGGGATGTTCCCGGGCTCCGCTGACTCCCGGCTCTGCCTTCCTTCCTAGGAAAGAGGAGTTGAGGCTGCCGGGGAGCTGGCGAGGGGCCCCAGCGCCTTCATTCCCCTGGAAGAGGTAAAGCGATGAGAATTGGCTTGGGTGGGGGTCTCCTTCACCTTTCCCTGCTGCGGGAAGGATTCCCAACCCTCCGATTCCTGGCGCCTGGTGGGGATGGGATGGAGAGGGGTCAGCCACCCCAGGAGGATCCTTGTGGTATTGGGGAGGGTCGTTCTGGAGATTAGGGGAACAGCTGTATTTCACCCTGGTGTTTGCTTGCCCTGTCTGTGCCTCAGTTTCCCCACTCAGTCAGACACATCTGTGTTTCCCTGGTGATGCAAAGACCCACACCCTTGCCCTGCCCGACCCCAGCATTCTGCCCTGACATCCCCAGGGCACCTGAGCCCTATCTCAGCACCCACATTCACTGCTCCAGATGTTCCTCCTCAGGCAGAGATAGCGCCGTGGTTTCGTCACTGCGCTGGGGGCTGACCCCCATCTCCTCCTCCCTCGCACTGCAGAGCCCAAACAAACAACCCAACCTACAGGCCGAGCAGGACGGGCTGTGTGGGTTCTGCCATGGAGACCCCTGAGCCCCCTGTGCCCCCCGGGGCTGGCAGGGGGGACGGGGGCAGCGGGGGCCCCCGGCGGTGTCCGTTCCGGAGGCAGGGCGCTTCCACTGGGGTGAGGATCCAGCCTCGGTGCTCTTGGGCTCCTGCGTGTTGGGGGGCGTCTCCATTTAGGTTGGGGGAGGTTGGGAAGAGTGGGAGCCCACAGCTCGCAGCCCTTCACTTCTCTCCTCCACTCCTCGTGCAGATCCCGCAGGAAGGCGGGGAGAGCAGCCTGCACCAGCTCCTCGAGGCCTTCGTCTCCGCAGGCAGGGTGGACCACGTCGCCATGGTCATGGGGCTGCACCCCCAGTACCTCAGCAGCTTCTGGAAGACCCAGTGCCTCCTGCTGCGCATGGACGGGCCCCTGCCCTACCACAAGCGCCACTACATCGCCATCATGGTGAGCAGCGGGGCCCTGCGGGTGCTGTGGGGACACAGGGGCTGCGGGGGGTCCCAGCACTGCTGCTCTGGAGGCATTTGGGACCCCAGAGATGGGCCTCTTTCTGATCTGACATCCCAAACCCCTTTGGGGCTGGTGCCCACCCAGGGTACCCCAACACTCTCCCTCCAGGCCCTCTGGAGCACTGGCACTGATAGTGAGGGGGGAAATCCCCCTGTCTGGAAGTCACATCCCCAGGGAAAACCCTCCAGGAGTGACGTGCCTTGGCTTCTTCGGGGGCTTGTGGCAGGGTGGGACCCCAGGCGGGGCTGGGCTGACCGCTGGCTCTCCCCGCAGGCTGCAGCCCGGCACCGCTGCTCCTACCTGGTGGGGCTGCACATGAGGGAGTTCCTGCAGGTGGGGGGCAGCCCTGCATGGCTGCAGGGGCTCCACTGTGCCCCCCAAAAACTCCGGAACCTCAACGAGATCAACAAGCTGCTGGCGCACCGGCCCTGGCTCGTCACCAAGGAGCACATCGAGGTGAGAGCTGGTGCTGCCAGCACAGATCCCCCCAGAACACACAGACTGATTCCGGGGGTCACCTCCTGTGTGCACGGCCCCCAGGGTTTAACCCTTTCAGGGCTGAGGGAGGCAGTGGGGTGGGAAGGGGTGACTTGCCCCTGACAGGTCTATGGGTGAGGCACTTCCCAAACACTGCTGTATCCCTGCCCCTGGCGTGCCCCAGCGCTGGGCTGTGGTGGGCTGGGGGTCACTCCAAGCCCTGCTGTGTGTCACAGGCTCTGCTGAGGCCGGGGCAGGACAGCTGGTCGCTGGCAGAGCTGGTGCAGGCGCTGGTGCTGCTCACCCACTACCACTCGCTGGCATCCTTTGTCTTCGGCTGCGGCATCAGACCCGAGGGGGAGCAGGACGTGGGGAGCAGCTGCTGGGCCCCCTCACCCCACAGCAACAGCAGCCCCGCCTCTGGGGAGAGCGTGGGGGGCTCTGGGGTAAGAGGGGCTTTGCCTTGCAGGGTGTGAATGTACCCTGGGATGCTTTATGGGGCTGCCCCTGGGAATCACAAATTGGCTTGGATTGGAGGGACCTTAAAGCCTGTCTTGTTCCACCCCTTGCCACGGGCAGGGACACCTTCCACGGTCCCAGCCTGCTCCAAGCCCTGTCCAACCTGGCCCTTAACTCTTTTAGGGATGGGAGCTGCTGGAATCTGGGCAGGACCAACCCAGAGGGAGATGCCCCGGGGTTCCCCCAAGTGCCAGCAGATCTGGGGCTGGGAGCCCCTCTGGTCAGTCGGGGCAGGGCTGACCCTGCCCTGTGCTTCCCCAGGGCACAGATGCCATGCAGGAGGTGGAGGTGCTGATGGAAAGGATGAAGCTGCTGCAGGAAAACCAGCTGGAGGAGCACGGAGTCACACAGGAGGAGATGGCAACACGCTTCGAGCTGGAGAAGACAGAGAGTTTGCTGGTCCCTTCCTCAGGTGAGGAGGTGCAGGGGGCAACGCTGGGGGCAGGAGGTCCCTGTGGGCCAGGTGGGCCCGAGGGGGGGAAAAGAACCAGAACCTGCCTGAGGGAGAGCGGGATCAGCTCCCCAGTGCAGCGCTGACTCCATCTGGGCTCATGGCTCTGCACTGGTGCCTTGTAGATGTTTTGGATCCCTCGCTGCAGTCCAACATCCGCTGCTTCCTGGAGGACCCTGAGTTCGGATACAAGGACTTCACACGCAGGGGGGAGCAGGCCCCCCCCACTTTCCGTGCACAGGTGGGTGCTCAGCAGTGCCTCAGCTCTGGGGGTGCCTCCTGTTTATGTCAGGGCTGTTCCCAGGATTGAGGACAGTTCAGGTCGCCTGTCCTGGCTGTGCTCCCTCCAATTGGCACAGCCTGGAACAAAGAGGAATAAAGTCCTTGACTCAGGATAAACCAAATTTAGCAAAAAATCCAGACCATCAGTGTGTTACCAACACCCTTCTCATTCCAAATCCAAAACACAGCGCTGGAACAGTGACTGAGAAGAAATTAACTCCACCCTTCCTGAAACCAGGACAGAGGGATCCCCCTTTTCCCCACCAAACCCCTACCCTAGCGTCCTTTCTCCACCAGGATTACACCTGGGAGGACCACGGCTACTCGCTGATCAACCGCCTGTACCCAGACGTGGGGCAGCTCCTGGATGAGAAGTTCCAGGTGGTTTACAACCTGACCTACAACACCATTGCCATGCACTGCGGCGTGGACACCTCCGTGCTGCGCCGCGCCATCTGGAACTACGTGCACTGCGTCTTTGGCATCCGGTGCGTGCCCGGAGGGGCTGGGCCTTCTGCTCCTCCTTGGGAAGGGCCAGGAGCAGCTCCTGGGTTAACCTGGCTGGGCTTTCTGTCCTGCCTTGGGAAGGGCCAGGAGCAGCTCCAGTGAGTTGTCTGGGTTAGAGCACTGCTGCTTCCCTAAGGCAAAGTGGTGCTGGTGGCGGGCTTGGCTGAGGTTCAGAACAACCCTGGGAAAGGAGAATTTAATACAAAATTACAGTAAGGATGGTCAGGCTCTGGCAGATTTTGCCCACAGAGGTGGTGGAATTCTGGAAGTGTCCAAGGACAGGGCTTGGAGCACCCTGGGACAGTGGAAGGTGTCCCTGCCATGGCAGGGGTGGGACTGGAAGGGCTGTAAGGTCCCTTCCCACCCAAAGCACTCTGGACTCTATGAGTGCACAAGTGTCTGCAATAACACATCCTCCTCTCTCCAGCTATGATGACTACGACTACGGGGAGGTGAACCAGCTCCTGGAGCGCAACTTAAAGGTCTACATCAAGACAGTGGCCTGCTACCCAGAGAGGACGACCAAGCAGATCTACGCACAGTTCTGGAGGCACTTCAAGCACTCGGAGAAGGTGCTGGCCCGTCCCTCCCCCTGCAGGGTGCTCAGGTGCTGGCCCTGTGCCTGGCCCTGTGCCTGACCCTGCTCTCCTGTAGGTGCACATCAACCTGCTCCTGCTGGAGGCACGCATGCAGGCCGCTCTGCTCTACGCCCTCAGGGCTGTCACCCGCTACATGACCTGACCTGAGCTGCTCTGCTCCTGCTCCTGTCCTGGCTGTGCAGGAACAGCCAGGGGGCAGCTGGAGCCCTGGAATTCCACCGCGCTATTGTCTCCCTGCTTCACGGGCCTAGAGCTGTGGAAGTGGGAGCTTCCCTGCGCTTTCTCCCCGGAGAGGGGAGCCCCAGGAAGCTGCTGGTGCTGGAAGACCCCAGAGTGCTGCCCTGGGCCTGATAGAGCTGCGAGGGCTCTGCTGCACCGTGCCTTTTTGGGGCTGGCCTGAGCGGAGCCAGACTGGCATGTCTGTGGCTGCAGTGCTGGTGTCACACGCTGTGACATGTCCTGGCACCAAGGCTGCCACTGAAAAGGACTGTCCCCCTGCCCGAGATGGCCAGAGGATGTCATGGCCTTCACCCCTGCCTTTTGGGTCCTGCTGTGCTGGGAGACACAGCTGCTGGTGGGGGTGCTGCCCCGGCACCCCCTCCCCACCTTTCTGCTTCATCCCCTGCAGTTTGGGACGTGAAGTGCCTTTAACCTCAGTGCCAGGGCAGGAGCAGGGAAAGGGTAAGAATACCTGAGTGTGTTTTATGCCTTTTTGCAGTTTTCCAACCACTGGCACATCTCCACTGCCTCCAAAGGGGCTGAGGTGGGGAGCTGTGCTGGGGCATGAGGCTCCCTCAGCCCCTCTCCTGCTGTGAGGGTGGCGGGGTGGCATGGGCTGCCCATGGCTTCACCCAGATCTGCCAGAGCATCCCCAGCAGCACACAGAGGTGCCTCTGGGGAGCAGGATCCAGGGCCAGCAGCATCGCCACCCTTGGTTTGGCTGTTGAATGATAGCTCCAGTTAAGTTATTTCTTTTTTTTTTTTTTTTTGATGTATTAACTTCTGACTAGGCATGGAAATGCCTCTGTAACTCTGCTATTGATCTTGTCTGAAAAAATAAAATAATTATTTTTTAATTCTTTTTCCTGTTTCACTTTCCCCGTGGTCAGCCCAGGGGCTGTTCCTGTATGGCAGGTGTGGAGTGCAGGCTCTTGCTGCTCTGGGGGTACCCAGGAGCATCCCCGGGCTGTCCAAGGGAGGGTGTGGGGGTCTGAGTCCTCCCCATGCGCCTGAGAGGGATGGGTTTGGCTTCAGTAAACTCTCCTTGTGGTGGCTGCTGCCAGTCTTTCCTGGCTGTGGCACCTTCCTGGGAAGGCAGGATGGAGGCACGGCACTCACCCCGTGTGTGTGTCCACGGGATGCTCTGACCCTCTGCAGTGGGGCTGGGGGGCAGCAGGACACCCCAAGCCCACGATGGGGAGCCCAGCTCTTATCAGGGTGTGGGCAGGAGCCCCTGGGAGCTGCTGATAAGATCCTGGGGAGGGGCCAGCGCTGCAGGGAAGGTGTGTGAGCCTTGAGGCTTCCCTGAGTGCCTGAGGAGCCAGGTCTGGCTCTGGGGCTGCTCGGGACCCCGCAGGGAGGGGAGCACGGGGAGGGCAGGGGGGCCTGAGTTTGCTGGGGATGCCAGGGCAGAGTCTCTGTTTTGGGGGAAAAGAGGTTTGAGGGCAGCTTTTTGGGGGAAACTGAGGCAGGGGGACAGGGCTCCCTGAGCTGTGCTGGTTGTGCCAGAGTTCCTGGTGGGGATAAGAGCAGAGCCCCCACAAAGGGCTGTTCTTTCAGGGTGTCACCCTATAGCTCCAGAGAGCACTGGGGGGACCTGGGGGGCTTGGGGAGCTGAGCCAGCCCTCGGGTCTCCTTTAGCCCCTGCCCTGGCTCATTGCATCACTTCAACCCCCTTTGTTTTTTCAGTTTGTCACAATTATAAACCAATAAATTCTTCATTCAGTGCATTACTAAAGCCTGCAATTTGTGTACACATCTATAATTTATCCACAGCTTTCACTGTTCTCTTGCAGGGCAGGTGTGTTAATAATCTCCCTACCTGTAGCTGATAGTTATGATCCCAATAAATGCCTTTTTTTTTTTTCTCACTGCAATTGCCCTCAATTTAAAAACATAACGTGTTAGTGGTGTTTAACACACATCAAAGCATCAGGAAATAATAGTGGTGGCAATAATAATAATAATAATAATAATAATAATAATTTGTGCTGAAGGAACATTTTACAACTGATGGAGCCCGAAGTGCTTTGCAAAGGCAGCATCCCTGGGGCTGAGCTGCCCTCGCTGTGCAGGGTTCACGTGGGGCTGGAGATGAGAAACACCTGAGTGTGGGCGGCTCATTCCCCACAGGTGCAGGCAGACACCTGGATCCGCTGCATGGGCTGAAATGAACAATCACAGAGCCCAGGTGGGACCGGCCCGGGGCCGGGCCTCGGGACCCGGTGCCGAAGCCCCACAGTCCGCTCACGCCCTGACCCCAAAATCTCATCCTCCCACCCCAAACCCCCATCGCCAGTCACTCCATGGCCTCAGAGCCGCCGTCCAACCTCTCCCAGCACCTCATCATCCCCCGACCCCAAATCCCGCGCGTCCCCGGTCCGGGGGGCGTGTTCTCCGGTTCGGAGGCGTATCCCCATAGTTCCGGGGGGCGTGTCCTCGCCGTCCGAGGGGCGTATCCTCCGTTCCGGGAGGCGTATCTTCCTGCCCAGGGGGGCGTGTCCTCCCGTCCCGGGGCCCCGTCCTCGCCGCCCGCACTACATTTCCCGGCATGCCCTGCGCGCGGCTTCCGGCGGCGCGTCCCGGCAGCAGCGGCGGCGGCGGCAGGTGAGGGCGGGCGGGGGCCCGGGAGCGCTGGCACGGCCGGGGAAACGCGGGGGAGCCCGGGCCCGGAGCGCCCCGGGCCGGAGAACCGCGGCTCGGCTCTGCCCCGCCCCCTGCTCCCTGCCCGGGGGCAGCGCTGCGGGGCGGGGGCGGTCCCGGTCCCGGAGGGGAAGCGGGGGCGCCCCGGGGATGCCGCGGGAGGGCCGGGGCTGTGCGGGCACCGCGCCGGGGGCGTCCGGGCAGCCGCTCGCTGGCTCCGAGCGCGAGGAGCGGAGTTCGCCGCTGTCCTCCGAAGGGCGGTTCGGGAACCCGGAGCGGCTGGGGCTGGCGCTCCGGTAAAACCCGGGTTGCGTCCCCGCCGCCCTCCCGTGCCTTGCCGTGAGTGTTTCCAGCTTCCCCAAAGTTCCCTCTGAGGCAGCCCCGTTGGTATTTCTTTGTTTGATCTCTCCTGCCTTAATGTTGACTGAAATTTGAAACGTCCCCGTTGTGCTTTCTGGCTTAATTGTTCTTTCCCTCTGTTTGCACGCAGATGAATTATTTACCTCTGTGCCTTGCATTGGCTTGTGTTTGTCCAGGTGGAGGTAGGCGAGGGCTTGGTGCCCTTCTCTGGCACTGAAATGCTGCAAAAAAAAGTAAATGAAGCGAGACGGTGGTCAGCTGAGGCTGAAATAAACTGAACATTGAAGTTGCGTGATGCTCGTGTTTTTCAAAAGCAAGTCCGGTGCAGGATCAGGGAGGGGGATTGATGAAGCTTCCCCAGGCCACTCTTGGTGGGTAAAGGATGTTCAGCTGAGTTAGTTTGATGTGCTGCAGAAGATGCAAGGGAGTGTAACCGGATTCCTCTCCCTGCTGTGATTTCCTCAGGAGTGCCTGGTGCTCTTCAAGCAGACCTTTTAAATGAATCCAAACTGCTTTCAAGAGTAGACAATACCTAAAATTGGCAACTTACATGGTTTAAATTCCCTTTTGTGAAGGAAAGGGCAAAATAGAGCCAAAATGAGGCCGATTGTGAGGGACTGTCACAGTTACACCAGCTGAAGCTGAGTATCTGGACAGTGATGGTAACAAAACCCCTTTCTCATTCAGAGTAGGTTTATTAAACCTGTTTTTGCCAGCAGTGCTGGGAATGACTGCGCTGGTCTGTCCCAAGTCAAGGTGGTTTCAAACGTGCCAGTGTGTCCCTTCCCAGGTGATACTCTATTATCTGATAATATATCAGAGTGTTTTTGCAAGGAGCATTTTCTTTGTGGATTATCAGGGACTGAGCTGTGTCTGAGGCACAGAGTGTCCTCAGCCCCTGGGAGATGGAGTGGGAGTCCTGTTGGGAGCGTGGGGCAGTGCCACAAACGAGGGGATGTGATTGCATCCTCGTTGTCATGCTGCTGCATCAGTGATTGTACAGCCTTCTACTTCATTCAGCCACTGGCTGATTTCATTTCCAGTTCAATTTGATAACAGTTTTGAGAGCCAAATCATTTGTATTTAAACAAATGGCTTCTATTTTGATCAAATTTCATTGTGTTTGGCATGTGTTGCAGCATTCTATGTATTAAAAACTGCTGAGGCTGTGGTTCCTGCAGGTTTATTAGCTGGTGATGAATATTTAGTTACAGGCTGTACAAAACCTGTGTCTGGGTATGTAGGGGGGGGGGCTTAAAACAGAACTGGGTTTTTCTGGTTGGTCTCAATGATACTATGAGTGAAGAAAGCTGCAAATATCAGTGGGATCATTTGGATTACGTCAAAACACGTCATTTTTCAGGCAAAACTGGAACTTTAGGCTGCAGGGAAGCTGGTAGGACTATTGGGGGCAAAGACATCATCTTGCTCCTGCATCCATTAAGGTGGGAGTGGAGATGCTCCAGGTCATTCATAATGAGTTCCCTTTAGCAGTGATTTTCTGCATACAAATGCCAGGTGGGTTTATTTTTCTGAGTGTGAGAATGCTTTTATTTTTTGCTGGCAAGTTTGGAGCCTGTAGAAAACTAATGTATGTGCAACTGTAGCAGTGTTGGGCCTGGGCTTTGTGTCGAGGGGAAAAAAGCCCTTTCAGAGATCTATTTTTATCAGTTAATTAGTCGCTGTTGCTGACGTGTCAGTGCTGCGGTGATAACTATTCCCAGTTCTTCCCTGCACAGTGGGGTCATGGTTAGGCAAGGAATGCAGCAGCCAGCATGGCTGCTCATCCCCATGGCTGAGTTTAACTCCTTCCAAACTGTGCCCCTCAATCCAAGGGCAGATTCCGTGGGAGGAGCTGGCACACAGCTGAGCAGAAGTTTGTCAGCCTTCAGCAGAGGTGCTTTCCCGTTGCTGACTGCCCGTCATTTTTCCTCTGCCCAGAGGATTTACTGTGTCTCGTACTGTAGGAGCTGAGGTGTGGAGGTTGGTGTGATTTTCCAGTGGCTGGGTGACAGGCCTGGAACCAGAGGTAAAAGGCTGCAGCCTTCCCAGTTCTTGCTCTTATCTGCTGATTTTGAATGACTCAGGACGGTTTGTGTGGCTTGGAAGGTGACCAGGCAGAACATGTAGTGATTACACATTGGTATTTTGCTTCTTGTAGATGAGGAGTTGCTGTTTTCCTGATTTCAAAATGACGAAGCCCTTAATCTGAAAATTCTTGTGTTGTTCATCCTATTGCTTGTGGTGTCACTTGTTTTTGATCCTCAGCTGTGCTGAGATAGGGAGGCGAGAGGCAGCTTTGGTCTCAGCCATACCCTGCTTGTCACTGCCTGAATTTCTTTGTTTATTGGTGAATCTCTGCTCTTTCTGCTGGGGATGGGATGGGGGAGGGAGGACTCATTATCTCCAGAGAGAGGCTTTAAATGCTATTAGCCAAAAGAGCAGGCTTCATCTCCTAACTTGAATGAGTTGAGAGAAATAACACAAAGCGCTGGTGGCAAAGATATGAAAATTGAGAGCGGTCCAAATGGTTTCTCTCTGCTGAACCCCGGAAATAGATTTATTATTTCTTTTCCCTGAGCCTTTGGCTGGTAGCAGCTTTGGAGGAGTGAGGGAAGGGGTAAACAGATTGTTAACTTTACTCTTTAGTGTTTGTGGTTTTTGCATACTGATTCCAAAGCACAGCTAGGAATCGCTCACCTACCAGCTTCGTGCAGTTGTGATGGGCAATTCATTATCAAGGACTAATTAACCGCAGCTGCTGAGTGTCATGGGGCAAAACAAGGTGCATACTGATGAGGTCGATTTGTGCAAGCCTGGCACTTCTGTGCAGTTGGTGCCTTGTGAAACACTTTTAGGATAGATCATTGGACTTCGGTAAAGTTTACTGGCGTTAGAGGTTTGAACCTTTTCGCTGTCAGCTCCAGAAAGCCGCTGCTAAAAGCAGGAATCTCTTGGCTGCCAGTACCTAAAGGTTTTCCTTTAGTTAACCAAACCCCAAAAGTTAACCCCTTTATTACAGCTGTGTTGCCACAGACTCAGTTGTTTAAAATACATCAAGATTAATCCCCACCATTGATTTAAACTGTAGGCTGCCCCATATGGGCTTCCTTCATCACCTCACACTTGTCTGGGAAGGGTGAACCTCTCTTAATGTGCTTTTCTCTCCCTTGGCTTTTAAGGGTGTAATCAAGAAAAGTTTGGCCCTAATCATACAGGAAAGCCTTGGTTTGTAAACTTGGATCAAAGTTTGCGAGGCACTGACTCGTTTGGTGTCTGCGCAGTGTTTAGTGGTGGGCCATGCTCAGACCTCTCGCTGTGTAAACACTGTGTTGCAGAGGGTGACTTAGAAAAAAAAGAGATTATTGCTGGATGTGGCCTTGAGGTTGGGATCACAAGCTGTGTCTCAGGCTGTGCTCATGGAGGTGAAGCTTCCAGAGGTGTTTGTGGACGGGGGATAAAGCCAAAGGTTGTTGTCTTTGGAGGATTTGAGCTTTGAACAAAGCATGTCACTGTGCCAGTGTTCAGGGGACTCTGGCTGTAGTCACATGCCTTTGAAGGTTGTGTTCTCTTGACTAATCCTTCTGTCCCACTCAAAATCAGGTCTGGGATGTGTGTCACCAGCTGAACTCGCTGCTGTAGGTCGGGGGCTCGGCCGTTCTCACTGTGCCTGCTGGAAAGGGGCTTTGGGCACTGCTGTTGCTGTGTTGGCAAGAGCTCCCCTGCAGATGCACAGAAGTGCTGCTGCTGGTGTGTTATCCATCCCTCTCCTCTCCAGAGCTGCCTAAAAGTTTTTGCTGGTTTGCTGCAGTGCCAAGATCCACAGGAAGCAGGTTTGCAGGTACAGCTAACACCTGCCAGCCTTTGGATCCCAGTGCAGGGGAGGCTTAAGTGGGTTTGAGCAGGGATGGGGGCAAGGTCAGAAGGATTTGAGCTGGTCTTTGCTGGCTGCATCAGGTTCTGTGGAAATGCATTTTTAAAGCTGCTCTGCTGCAATGCTGACAGTGGAAATCTGGATGGATCCACAGAATATCTGCTCTGTGTTCCTGGATGGATGACCTTGTGCTGATGAGGTTATCTTTATCAGCTGGGACTAAGGAGGAGGATAATTACTGAAATAGTGATGTCAGATTTGTGCTAGTAAATTTTGGCTTTTATTTTTGGCAATATTAAGTTTAGTGTCTGTTGCAAACCAGGTGAAACAGGAGAAGCAGGAGAAGAGCTGTTACAGAGTCATAGAATATGCTGAGTAGGAAGGGAACCCATCAGGGTCATGGAGTCCAGCTCCTGCTAGATTTGTTCCCTTGTACAGGGTGTTTGTGTGATGCCAGAGGAGAACAAATAATTGTGAGATGAAGGATTGTTATGAGGCTGCTGGATCCCCAAAATCAATGTGACACTAGTGATTACACTAACCAGTATTATTCCACATCTGCTTCTAGCTTCCAAATGAAGCCATCAATCTGTATTTTAATGACTGTGTTCTCTCTACTTATCAACTGTGAGTCTGGGGAAAATAAGGATGCTCAGGTGGACAGGAGGCCTGGTTTAGCTCCCAGCTATGTTGCTGTTGTGGTGTTTGATGTCAGGCAAGTCACTTTTTCCTTGTTTCATCCTTCTGTCTATCCTCTCCAAAATTACCTGTGGTTAGTGAGGATGTCATCCTCCTGTTTATAGCTAGAGGGACAAATTAATTCATCTCAGCCTTAAGGGCCATAATTAGCAGCCAGGTTCTACTGGTCTAGTCCCATCCTGTTCTGTGTCATATGGTGTGTAGGTGGGCCCTTCAGTAAATAGAGTATGAATAACAGGAGGAAGTGTTTGGGTATGTTGGGTAAGTCCAGCATCAGCTGTGTTCAAGGAATTGTTTCTTGATTTTCACCTTGTCCTGTATTTTGTGAATGTGTAATTTAATGTTTTAACTCTGCAATGTTTTCATTTAAATGCATATTCAGGGTTCACACTGGGCTTTCCTGTCTGTGGATCTTGCTTTTTGTATTAAGTGCTTTTGCAAGGGGAGATGTTTGAGAGCTTTTTCAGTGAAATAGGAAAAAAAAAGTTTGCCTTGATTCTACAGTAAATTCCCACTGCTCTTGGGAAGCGGGATTTATAAAAGCTGCTGGGCTGCATTTCAGCATGGAAAGGGAGGTGGGGGAGAAACTACCAGAAATTCATTTCTCCTTTAATATGGAGTTGTATAGGTGATACTGTTGCATGGAGAGCAGCAGTCCTTGCATAAGCACTGGATACATTAACATTTCTAACTAGTAAATTTATGGATAATCTCTTCTTTTGGAGGATTTATTTAGATTTGAGAGCATTAGCCTCTGGGAAAATTAAACCTCTTTTAAATCCACTTTGTTCAGGGACTAGAGAGAGGAACTGCTGGTAAGCCCTGCCATCTTCCTCCCGTGTTTCTCTGGGCTTGATTGGAATTGCAGGGCAGGGACACAGCTGGTCCAGAGGCAGCAGGGCTTTGGTTTTAGTTGCTTTATCCAGTTGTGGCAAAATGGATTTGGAGCCTGTTTGCTGTTCCTGTAAGAGGCATGTGCAGCATTAAGTGCTGCCAAAACCAAGAGAGCCCCTAAAACAACCAGCCCCAAAGGTAAGAAAGATGAAGTGTTTGTGGGAGCTGAAATGTCTGGATAAAGCTGTTTTTCTGCATAATGTCACAGTTTTGGGGGGCCGGTGGTGACTGAACTGTCAGTGTGCTGGGTGCTGCTGTGCCTGCTGAGGTGTACCTTCATTTCAGGTGGCTGATTCATGGCTCTGTGTATTTAATCATAGTTTCTATAGCAGTGAAATCTTTAACAAGCAGGTGGAGTTTGCTCTTAGTCCATTGCGGGTTCACGTGAATGTCGTGGCTGATTCATTCCTGTGTTCTTGGTGAGCAGAGTCATTTCATAGGGGATAACATTGAAGGCAATTCTGTGTTTCTGGTACATGTAATGAGTACTGAAACAGCTCTTTCATTTTAATAGTATCACTATTTTTAATATTATATTGTGAGCATTGCTTTGTCCTGTCATGTGTGGCTGCACTGCTGAGTAAATGCAGAGTAGGATTCCTTATGCTGATGTGAATGTTTATCTTACTACCTTTTGATTATCATTTAAGATAATTAAACCTGTGATTGTAGACTTCAGTCTTCCTGTGTTCTCCACAAATGCATCCCTCAGGGTTTGATATTACTTGTTGTCTCATAATGTGACTGTGGTTTGGTCCTGTTGTACTGAAAGCTCAAATTCTTTAATTCTTCGGTATTTCCAAGGTGGCTTTGGTGCAGGAAGCAGTTTTCATTCTTAATGCCAGCAGCAAGGGGCTTGATTTGCATCCTCAAGATAATGTGGGTAGTTGTTTTGTGTGGATTTAGAGCCACATGTTGCGTTTCTCTGGTGTCCTACAAAATATGTTGTGTTCTTGAACTTGGATCAGAATGTTGATCTGGAGAAGGGCCCTGTTGGGTCCCTCAGTGGGATGAGAGTTCTCTGGGAATGGCTGACAGTGCTGCTGATGAGTTTGGCTTCAACAAAACTTCATTTGGAGCTGGTGTTGAGGTTGCTTTTGGGGAAGTGTGACAGTTTAATATTTGCCTGCATTGATCATACTCTCTTCATCCTTGCCCTCTTTTGAGCGTGAGCACTTTAGAAGCAAATAAAGCTTACTCATCAAAAATCCCCATTCTGATGTGGCATGTCACTTGCTTGTGACAACTATTTCAGTTGAAACAGGAGTGTGTTGGGAATGGATTTGTATCTCCATTAAACAGGAGGGGACCGTGTCCTTTGCCAGGAGTCTGTCAGAGATGTTGAAATGCTGAAAATTGTTGTATTGAAGTTGCCGTGCGTGGGGATCAGCAGCAGCAGGCTGACTTTTGCCCAAGTGAATGTGTGGGGTTAACCTGCTGTCCAAAATGCAGCACTACAGCGCTTGGGAGTGTAGTGCATGGGGAGCTGGGGTGGTGGATGCCAGCACTGCTCAGCTCTGGGAGTGCAATTCCTGCCTCCTCCTTCATAGTGAATGGCTCCTGTTTTTTATTGTGGGTGTCCCTTGGAGCTGGAAATCGGAGAGGCTTTGCCTGTTAGGCACGCTGTGTGCAGGTGAAGTGGAGGTCCTGGTTTATATGCCATTTCTGTTAGTGTTGAAGGCAGGAACACTTTGTTCCCTGCTTTTGATTGTAGCAGTTTGGAGTGTGAGATCTTCCAAGCTTAATTTTGTGAAGCTTTCTCACAGTTGCAGGCCTGATGCTGGAATTTAGTGTCTCTGCAAGCTCAGTCTTCAAAAGGAATTCTTTCTTGGGAGGCTGTGTTTGTGCTGGCTGATAGCAACTTAGCTCGGCTACCTGTAATCACTGTCTACGTTTGTAGTAGCCATTGTGGGGTGAAATGTTTGCTGCCTTGCGGCAGAGTGTTTGTCAAATAGTCTCATTTAGTGCACCCAGATTTTTAACAGATGGGACAGATTTCTGTGAGCCTGGGCAACCACTACAATTGCTTTGCAAGGTGAGACATTTCTGTTTTGATGGGTGGGAGAATTAATAATGCTGTGTGATTCATTCCAGTGATGTGTCTGGTTTTGGATCAGATTTGGATTTTTTGTAAAGGATATTAGCATTTGTCTTCAGAGAAAGCTAAATTGAAAGGCAAAAGATGACAGAAGCAGTTCCTGAGCTGATAGGATGAATGAATCTTGTGGCTAGAGAGCCCTGTACACTTGAGGGGACTGGAAAATTGGTCTAGGGCAGCGTGATCAGCGTGCTCAGAAACTCTTCCCTTGTGCTTGGGGTGCCAGGAGGGCACCAGGGCAGTGGCGCCAGGGCAGTGCAGTGTGGAGCGGAGGGCTGTGGGACACAGCTCTGCCTTGGCTCTGCAGGGATCTGTCCTGTGGGTAGCCGGGTCCTGATGGAAGCGTTCTGCAGATGGCCAGACTTGCTGAGCAGCACAGGAACCACAAGCCCAGGAGCAGGGAAGGCAGTGTCGGTGTCTGCTGCTTTTGGAGCTCGGTGTGCACTGCAGAAAGCCTCTGTGCTGATTCTGTCTTTGCAAAGGCAGCAGTGTCTGAGGGAGTATTCAGCAGTCCCTGGTGGCCTCCGTTTGCCTAGCCCTGTTCCTGCTGTGAATCTGAGGCCACCCTAAATACCACCACACTTGAGGGATTACAGGGCAGGTCCAGCAGGAGGGAGCAAGGCAGAATTCAGGCTCCATTTTAGTGTTTTATTGCCTGCTCTTGGGGCCATCACTTCCTTTGCAAAGGAAGTGATTTACTTTCTGCAGAATTGCCCTGGACATAAGTAGGGTGTGCAAGAAAGTGAAAATCTCTGGTGATGACTGAGCTGTTCCATGTTAAATTTAATCATCGGGGGACATGTGGGGCAGGTGATGCATTAGTCAGATCTCAGGATGTGATCTGCCAGTGGAGGGATGTGGTCCCCAAAAGCCAGAGTGTGCCTGTGTGTTTTAGCAGATTGCAATTTAAGTGTGCTAGGAGCGAGTCTGAACTGTTTTTGTGGCTGGAGGATTGCTGGTTTATGTCGTGATCCCTTAACAAAACAGCTCTGATGGAGGCAGCCTCTGCCATCCGGCTTTGTGTCTCAGCAGGACAAAGGCTGTGCTGGAAGCAAAGCGGGTGTCTGTGCCTGGTGTGTCCATCTGTGCTGGCTGGGAGAGAGCTGGAATTTGGAAATGCTTTTAACCGTGTGGGGGGAGCAGGTGGCTTTTCATCCCCAAGAACTGTTTATTCTGGTATAGATTGGGGCAGGGTTCTGTTGCTGCCCATTGTTCCAAGAAAGTGGGAGGAATGAGGGGTAGAAAGCGTGGAACTGGTTAAACTGGAATTCCTGGGTAGTGCCTGCCCTTGAGTTATGATCAGCGAGGTCCTGCTTATTTCAAAACAGAGAGCTGAGAAATCCTGCTGCTTTGGGATCAGTTGGTGCTTTAGGGTTTTGCTTCTAGGTGTACTGGAGGAGTTTAAGAATAGTTTTGTAGCAGATAAATAATCTTGTAAATATGAGTAAACAATCTTGGTTTGTCACAGATGCTCTGAGATGATGCAGGATGGGTTCTCATGGCTTGGTGATCAAACAGCATGGGGAGATAAGGGTGGCACCTTCCCTGGGGTGTCTGCAGTGGGACAAGGGACAGAGGAGTGGGCTGGATCTGTGATTCTGTTGGGTTTTCAAGGCTATTTGGTGCTGGGAAGGCTGACTCGATGTCCCCCCAGCCCAGTCCTAGCCCACTGCAGCCCTGTGTGGGGCTGCAGCTGTGTGAACTTCCAGAGGTGCTGTGGCTGCCGAGCAGCTCCTGTGCGTTCGCTCCCTTCCCTTGTTCTCCAGCGACTGCTGTGGCCCACGTGACAGACAAATTGAGGAACTGAACTGCATTCAAGGCAGCTGCTTCTGCACCAGGCTGGTTTTGGCTGGGTTAGCTGCTCTGTGAGATCTCTGGGTCCTGTGCAGGGAAGGGCTGGGAGCTCCTGGATGTACCTGGAGTGCTCCTAAGGCGTGTCTTGTGGAGCATCCTCTGCTTGTGGATCCTCATGCTGCGTACGCAGAGCCACGTCCAGCACCCTTCCTGTTAATGCAGCCCATCCCACGGCATTTCCTCAGCTCCTGCGCCTCGAGAATGTTGAGACGTTGACGTTGTCTCTAATTTTAAAGTCCTCTCTGCTCCTCAGTGTTATAATGATTCCCTTGCTTAAATTTGCACAGTTGCAGAAGAGCATTTTTTCCTGGTTGCCTTCCTGGCCCAGGTCAGCTAACCTGCCTGCAGGGCACAAGGAGAGATTTGTCGCTTCAGTTGGGTGTTTTTTCAACCATTGTTACTGTGGAAGGTCCTTTTGTGGCTGGAAAGAAGCCCTGATAGTTTTGTTGAGCTCTTAATGCAGCTAAACGTGTTGGCTGGAAAATGTCATTTCTAATGGAAAGTTAGAGTGGTGATGAGAGAAGAGAGCTGAAACATTCCTGTTCTTGGGGGAGTTCCAGGAGATTACTGTCTTTAAGATTATCCCATTTAAGATTTAATTAACGATTATTTGGAGGAGTATATCAGACCAAAACCTAAAAGATGAGTGACCATGTGCTGAGCAGCATAGTCTAGTGGAAGATGTCTCTGCCTATGGCAGAAGGTTGGAATTAGATGATCTTTAAAGGCCCTTCCAACCCAAACCATTCCGCGATTGTGTCCCTGCCTGAAAGCATTTGTAAGAGCAGTAGGAAAGGCACAGCTTCCACCTGAGATTAAAATCAACTTTGGCCCAGTAGGTGAGATGGCTGCACTAAGCACCATCCCCAGGCAATCAGTGTTGCTGCTTCATAAACTTTGTGCACAACCATGAGAACTACAAAAGATTTTTTTTTTTTTGTTTCTCATTCAGAAGCTTTATGAGCTTATTTTCACAATGGGATGCCTTGCTGCCTACACTTAATGTTATAAAGACTGCCAGATCAGTAGTGGGAATTAATTTCTCTACTGTCCTAGTTAAAGCCTGGGCACCTTTTTATTAAAGCTGTAGCTTTGCAAGAAAATAATTGCCTGAGAAGGGCTTCTTCAAGGAAATTTGATATCTTAATCAGAAATAATTAGAAATTATGCTAGTGAGTCTGTGAAAGAAAAAAATAATGCTACAACTGAATTTAAAAGTACCTGAACCGCTTGGCACAATCTGCTTCAAAAGGTGAAATGTAATGCTCCTATAGATTCAGTGATGTAATTCCAGAGTGTTGATTCAGAAAGAGCTTTAATTTCAAACGGGTGAGTTGTTCCCAGTTAAAAGCATTGGTCTGTGAGTTGACAACACAGCATAGGTTTCCTGTATCTCATATTTTTTCAAGTGGGAACGTTGCATTGCCTTTGTGGAATTTGATTACAGATGCCTGGTTTATGTGCTGGAACGTGCAGCAGAGAAGGCATGGAGTTTAATCTGATTGCACAAACCCTGTGGGCTGTTTATCCCAGGAAGCAGTTGGGCATTCAGGGTGCTTTGGGAAAGACCCTTATGGCAGGATTGCAAATTCAGCTCTGCTGCTGCTGGATTTTTGGGAGGTCAGGTGAGCTTTCTAACAAATTCATTTTAGTGCTTTGATGGTGGTTAAGCTCATTCCTCTCACTTTTTAAACAGAGGCTAAAAGAAACACTTTTCAAATGGGCTCTGCAGTGGCAGAGAGGAAAAGTGGCCTCGTTCTGGGGAGGAAATGGTGGTTGCAAATGAAATTGTCTATCGAGTCATAATTGCAGGGGCATGACCACAGCACTGAGCGAGTACTCTGCTGCTAAGTTTTTATTCAAAGTTTGATGAAAATAGAAACCACAAAATGAAGGCAGAAGTGGTTTGAATTTTACCCCAGAAGCCAGAGGTAAATAAGTAACCCTGTTATTTTGTGCGTTTTGGGGGTGTGCTGCAGAACCGACACAGATTATTATAGCTCAGCTGGTGCGTGCAGCCCGCAGTCCTCAGCTGCTCTCCGGAACGGTGGGTCCAGGATGAGAGGTTTGCTCACTGTCCCTGGAGGTGCTCGAGGAACAGCTGCACGTGGCACTCTGCTCTGCTTGGCAGCGTGGTGAGTGGTCACAGGTTGGACCCAGTGATTCTGGAGATCTTTTCCAGCCTCAGAGATTCTTTGCTAGAGCAGTAAGGCTGTGGGGTCGGGAGTCCCACTCCAGTGTTCTGCGCAGCATGGCCGGGAGTACTTTTAAGGCTTGCTTTTGCCCAGGTGTTGGAAAAAGCCACTCACCTTCCCCGTGGTGCTGCCCTAGAGGATGCAGCTCCCTTCCCTTTCCAGTTCCTCTCTGGTAACCTTATATTACTGTGCCACCCACAGGCAGCTACCGAGCTGCTGGAAAACATTTGCTGTTTGCATGGGGAGCCACTTATCAAATGTTCAATCTGTGACAAAAAGCCACCGGTTTCATTGACTGTAATATGAACTGTATTGAGGTTTTCAGTCCTGTTTTTTCCAATTTTCTGTTTAAATTGCACATAGAGCTGTTATGCTAATGTCTGATTTTTCCACTTCTTCCACAAAACCCATTCCTTGTGCTAACCAGCTGCTGTGCTCCTGCTCAAAGCCACTGCTTCCCAACAAGTGCAGAAATGCTTTTAGTGTTGGGATCCTTGGAAAGAGAGTGAAACTGCTGGGCTGCTAATTAGTGGTACACCCCATTAATTGGCATGTTGCCACATTAGGCTGCAGAACAACTGGGTTTAATCTGTGTGGTTTTACTGAGGAGGAATATTCTGATTTCCCTCCAACTGACCTCTCCACTGCTCAGTGTGTGATTAGTGCAGAACAAACTGGGTCAGCCGAGGCTGCTCAAAGGATTTTGAAACCAGCATTTGTTGTTCCAGCAATTTGCAGAAACCATGAAATGATGCTCAAACCATGTGAGCAAACCAAGACTTTTAGATGGAGCTGGTTTGTTTTAGATGGAGTTAGAACAATACATGAGCTTTTTGTCATCCACTGAATTGAAAAGGAGCTTGTGCATCTCTTCCCCTTTGTACCACTCTATCCAACAAGAGGTTAATTATACCTTTACACCTTGTCTTGTAATCTGTACTAGGGCATTTGGCATGGCTGATCTATTCAGGCTTTTTAAGAATTTCCCTTGTAATACTTAAACTCCAGTTGTGCACCCATGCTATAATCTCTCCTTTGGGAGAATACTTAGGTGCCGTTGAGGTATTCTGCTTTGTAGAACAGAATTTTAATATTGTTTATCATACCATGCTCTTAATCTCACTGCTGGCAGATGAAATGAGTTTCTTTAGCCCTCCCCCTGAGGACCTGATGGAGTTTCATTGCCAACAGACCCATGGCATTAGGTGGAGTTATCTCAGCTTTGCAAAAATCCACTCATCTGTCTTCCTGGAAGGAGTAATTATTGGTGAGAGAATAAAATGTTGATTTTATTTTTGAAATTGCATTTATAAAAAGGAATGGGCAGCCAGATCCATGGGCTAGTTGGGGAGGGTTTGTGAGTCTGGCCCTCGAGAAACATTTGCAGCTGGGGAGAGCCCTGATGGCTTGGATCAACCATTCAAGTGGAGTTTGGCAGATCAGGGAGGAAGAGTCAGGACGTTCTCTGCGTGATGAAGCAGAGACTGCTCCGTGCCTGGCTGCCATCTCCCAGCTGGCCTTATTCCTGGTGTCTGCTTTGTATTGTTATGCTGGTGAGCTGTTGTGGGCAGCATCTGCCCTTTGCTGGGCTCTCATCATCTGCCCCAGTGGGAGCCTTCTGGGTGCTGCTGCAGTAATGTAGTTTTTTAAGGAGTGTAAAGCAAAGGGCTGAAATGGCAATAATATAATATTTGTTTATTGGCTGTTACTAGCACCATATTGGGTCAAAATAAATAATCATCTGGGAGTTGTCAGGTGAGCTTGTTTAATTTCATGGGTCATGGTCTATATTAATGCAGGAGCATGTTCCTCAAGCTATGGGTATTTGTTAACCCTTCCTTTCCCTCCAGCTGGTGGATATAGTTCCAAACAGTTATAAGAGCATCCTTTCTCTCCCCCACGTGCATTTTTTTCCAAGAGAGCCTTGGGTTTTGTGTCTCATTACAGTAAAAGCCCTGTAGTAGCTGCCCAGCTGCTGTCGTGTCCCTCTCTGGGATGGTGATTTAGAGCTGAGCCAGCATGGAAACTGCGTTTCCATGCCTAAGGCAAGCCTGTTGGCAGCCACTGTGGAGAAGTAATGTGCCACTTCTGCTTGGAAGAGTTGTCAGTTTTCTAGTTTAGTTGGGGTAAACAACCAACATTGGCTTAGGTTTTAGCTGGACTTCTGGAAATGTGCTGTAGTCTTTTGAAGAAAGCTGTTCATGTTACTGGAGGAGATGAGCAGTGAGGACAGAGGGGTCCAGCTAATGAGCTTCATTCTGAAAGAAACTGCATGCTTAATGTTCCAGAGGTCTGGGTAAGGATTGCTGAAAATGAGATGGTGAGGAAGGAGGGAAGCTGTAAAAGGGCTTTCAGTAAGGCTCGTGGATGTGGATTGCCCAAGGCTGGAGCAAACAGTGGCACCTTGGTGTGCAGCTTCGTGGTCCTGTCAAGGTCCTGTCATCCCCAGCCCACTCCTCTGGATGTGCTTGGTGTGCATCAGGTCAGCTTTGAGTGTTCCCAGAGCAGCTGCATTGGTGCTGGTGCAAGGAATGGGTAGGAGGGCATGGGAGGAGATCCACAATCTGGAATTGGGCTGGTTTGTGTTGCTGGGAGAGAATGTGACAGAGCTGGGAAAGACAAAATTCCCTGTGCACAGGGAGTGTGTTAAGACTGAAGAAACAGGGTAAAAACACTCCAGCATTGCTGTGAAACAGTCCTTTTCTATTGTGTGTGGATTAGCTGCCTAGCTGGAAAGAAGCCATCGCCTTTCTGCAGGAGTTCAGAGCCGGGTCAATGGAACAGGAATATATTCTTAGAGTGGTACAAAGAGCTGGGGAAAAAGCTGCTAAGTGTTTGAAGTCTTGAGGCAGACAAAGACGTGGTTCTGCTGCTGTGGTGGCCTGAGTACCAGAGGGGCAGGGGAGAGTCCTGAGCTGTGCCGGCAGCAGCGGGGCTCTCAGGAACAGGAATTTCACACAGCTGTCAGGCCCAGGGAATGTAGGGCACTCAGAGGACATGAATATTCAGAGAGCTGTGGCATGTCATGCTAGAGGAAATGAAAAAGCCAAGTTTTCTCAGAAGTAGGTATCTGGGAAACCTATGACAGTAGGGGATAAAAGCATATTTCTGTTCTGTGGAGTGGGTTATCTCAAATATCATTCCAGAATACAGCTTTCCGGTTAGCCACTCGTCGTAGTTAATGCTGGCAGCAGGATCTGCGCTGCTTAATCCATTCTCTGGTAGAAGTTCCTGTTCCTTAGTGCAGGCAGTGCTGCGGGAATGCAGACTTTGCTCCTTCTTCCTCTACCCTGGCATTGCTTTTTTTCCCCCAGTGTGCCTCTTATGCTGGTTCTGTTGATAACCAGATATTGTGGATTTAGTGTTCTGCTCAGAAAGAGGCTTGCAGCACAGGCCGAGGTGCTCCCAGCTGTGCCATGGGGCAGTGACAGATGTCTGGGGTGTGCACAGTGAGCGTCCAGCAGTGGCTGCTGCCAGGATCAGTGTTCCGGGCACAAACGTGCCCCTTGCAGTGCAGAGCTCGGCGCAGCCTGTGCAGCAGTGCCCTTGAGAGGCAAATCAAACCCAGCTCCTGGGGAGCAGTGAGAGCACTGCTGTCATCTGTGCTGAGGTTCAAGCAGGCCTTGAGGTGGCGGTTTCAGTTTCCCTTCTGCTTTCCTTTCCCACAAGGGTGTGCTTGAAAGGGCAGGCAGGGATGGTGGTGGCTCTTCTGCCTTGAGTGGGGGAGCATTCCGTGGCAGGAGACTGGAGCAGATGAGGGCCAGGCTCTGCACCTAGGGAGTAAGAGACAGGATAAGAGAAAACAGCCTCGGGTTGTGTCAGGGAGTTTTAGGTTGGATATCAGGGAAAGTTCCTTCACCAAAAGGGTTGTCAAGGCATGGCACAGGCTGCTCGGAGCAGTGTTGGAGTCACCATTCCTGGAAGCGTCAAAAACACGGGGGTGTGGCACTTGAGGACACGGGTTCGTGGTTGGACTTAATCATCTTAGAGGGCTTTTTCAGCTTGAATGGTTCTGTCGTTCATTCATTCCAGTTCTTGCAAATGGTGTCCTTGATGCAACACGTGGATGCACCAAACCATGCATCCAAATGTGTGTGAAAGCTGTATTTTAACAGTGTTAATGGATTAGACTGGAGGGATTGAGGGTGTTTCCTGAGCAACTTGTGGCTGTCTGCCTCAGAAATCAAAACCTTCTGATGTTCTTGTTTGCTGCCCGTACAGATACTTGTTCCTTTTTCTAAGCTGTGTAAAGCTGTGATCCCCAATTGTGTTTTGAGGGTTTAATGGCTCTGTTGAGGTGTTTCTCCCTTCCATGAGAACATCGCTGCGATGGGATTTGAGCTACATCAGAGAGAAGTAGCCTGGAGCATGGTTGTCTGATCCAAAGAAGCATTTTCCCCCACACAGCTGAGCAAAGCAAAGCTGAAAAGCCCCACTGGCAGAGCTTCCATGGATGGTGTGCTGTGGTTGTCCCCGCTGGCACTGCAGCCCTGGGATGCTCTTGAACAAGCTGAGCACGTGCTGCACACTCAGCACGTTGTCACATGAAGATGACGAGCTGGTGTGACGTTAAACTATAGCCACCAAACTGTGCTTTGTGCTGGGGTCAAAGAGGATGAGTTGGCCTGGGCTTCATGAGGAGAAGGTTAGGCAGAAGTGGGCTGTTGATAAAGGCTGGCTTCAACTCCTCAGCACTGGAACAACCTGATTTTGTAGTTCTTCCCTAGTCACCCCATGCTGTTCCTGCTGACATGTCCAGTTCCGGTGGTCTAAGTTTGAACTGCAAGATTTTGAGGACAGAACCTCCCTTTTTCTAAAATAATGAGCCTGTTTTTACTGTGCTGCAGAATCTGTCAAAATCAAGACACATTGTGATTTCCCCAAACTTAGTTCCCCTGGCATCTCATTTCAGAACTTGCTCCAGAAAAAAAGTGTCTTTTCTACTAAAATCCTGGTTCCTTTTTTTTGTGTTCCCCCACCCCAGTATGTTCAGAAGTGCCTTCACGCTGTGTGACATCTGAAATACTTCCTGTGCACGTGCTGTGCTGCCTTTGCTAGATAAGCAGTAGGCTGTTCCCTTTTACAGCAGGCACATCCCTTCCTGAAGAGGCAGATGTGGAATGTTTTCCCTGGGAACAAATATTGCTGCCTTGTAATTATGTCACCTTAATTTTGTTTCTCTTTTCTTTCCATTACAGCATGTGTGTGATTAGAAGCTTCTTATGCCTTCCATGAGGGGTGACAATGTCACACTCTTCCTAGTTTGGGGCAGGATTTCTGCTCTAGGTTCCCTCCGCACTGGTTTTGTGTAGGCTGAGCAGAGTTGACAGAGAAATAAAAGTAAATCTGAGCTTTGTTCTCACTTGGAATTTTAATTTGTGTGTTGACTTTGTTTCCTGTTTTTGTAGGAATTTCTCTGGACACTAGTGTACAAGAGGAATGGAGGAGAACGCCGGTGAGTACAGTCTTAGGTATCTCACCACAGATTATGGACCTGACCTGTCCTCCTTGGCTACGCATTATAAAGAACCTGATTGATTACTTTAAACTTAGTGTCTTCATTTCAAGTGTGGAAGGTGATTAGGAAATAATGTAGTTTGGCAGATGCATCAGCTGCATTTGTACTGTGGTGTGCACCAGATCTGACTGAAGCTCTGTACACATGGAAGATCTTTTTGGAATCTCCCATCTGTGAAACTTGGAATACTGGTCTCTTGGCTATCCTGAGTTCTTGAAAACAGGTAACATCCCCTTTCTTAATAAGGAAGAGGCCAGAAGCAATGAGCTGGTTTGAACAAGGCACATGGCAAGGCATAAAGGAGGATCAGCTTCTGGTTGTTCCTGTTGTTCTATATTTATTCCTTTAGGCTGCTCTGTGTTGCAGAAGATACAGGATTTTTTTTTAATTAAAATTTAAATCTCTTGCTCTAGGCAGTGTGTAGTGCTTGCCCTGAAGCAATCAAATTCATTGCTGGTAGGTTTAACTGATGCAAGGATATGGTTGGGACTAAAACTCACAGATTTTTTGCTTAGAGATTGCCTTGAAGAGCTCTTCCATCTGTTTGCCTAAAACGGCTATAAGAAAGGAGTTAAATGCCCATTTTTTCCCTGGCATTGACACGAGGTTTGCATGAAAGCTCTTGCCTGCACCATGGGAAACCGGTATCCACACAGCATATTGGCCCCACATCTTCTGGACTGTGATACTGCAGTTGGTGATTCTAACTCGTAAATAATATTTCTAGGTTATTCTGTGCAGTCAGTGATGCCATCCTGAAAGCTTTGGGAATGGTTCTACTTGTCAGCAGGGCAGTATGCTTGATGAGGCAGATGAAGGCCAGTTTTTGGGGCCTGATTAGATCATCTGCGAGCCAAGAGCTCCTGCATAAATGTGCTTGTAGTCCTGGTGGCAAGAACTGCTGTGCCCCCTTTGTCAGGCTGTAAGGCGCACATTTAATCTGTGGTGATTGCTTTCCCTTCTGATTTGCTCGTGGCAAACAAATTGCGCAAGATGACTTGTGGAGGGGGTGGCAGGTGAAGCGAGTGTGGCACTGGCAGCTGAGGCTGGAGCTGTGCCTGTGGAGGTGGCAGCTCCTGCTCAGCCCTGGGACACAGCACAGCACAGCAGGGCCATTTCTCAGTCCCTAGAGCTTCAATTACTGGGATGGCTTTGAGCAGCATCAAGGCCAGGTTGGATGAGGTTCTCAGCAAACCTGGTCTAGTGGAAGGTGTCCCTGCCGCAGCAGGGGCTGGAGCAAGATATTCGAGAGATATTCAAGGTCCCTCCCATTCCCAGCCATTGTGGTCAGTGAGCTCTCCTCATTCACCAGGGCTGGGACTGTCACCAGCCACCTCTTTTCCCATCACAAAGCTTTGTGTCCCTTTTCACGGGCATTTGAACCCCATTTTTTGGCTAGATCAGTGAGACACAGAGCTGGAGCCTTTTGAGGTTTCTGAGAGTGCGTGTTCTGATGAGTGCTGGGATGTGAAAAGCTCTATGTTCTGTTTGTATTTTGCCAACTTTACTGAAGTTACTTCCCCATTCCCTCTGAGCAACTTGAGCAGTGCCAGTTCAGGATGGAGGATCCGTCCTGGATCTTTGCATGCACAGACAATCCCCATGGCTGGTCACGAAGCTTTACCTCCTCAGTGCTGGAAGCCAAGAGCCCTGTATTAAAGACAGAATAAAAAGATGGATCTTTTATTATAATTTCCTTGAAATTCCTCTGCATTTATGGCTATTTGTTCTCCAAGTGCTAAGCTCAGGACTACTGGGTTGATCCTGGAGCTGAGGTAAGATGGAGCTGAGCTGAAGTCCAAGTCGGTGCCCTTTGTTCCCTTCAAGCCTGGTGCTTTGTGTGCATTGCTGTCCTTCCCTGGTTGGATATTAACTGCACTCACAGTGCTGCATGGCTGGCGCTTGTTTGAGCTGGTGTGCTTGGAATGGCCATTGGGAATGCACAGGGAAGCGTAAATCCTTTTGAGCTGTCAGCCTCCGCCAGCCGTGGGTGGGTGGGGGAGCCTTCCTTGGCTCACTGCCCTGGCTAATTAAAAATGAAATTTGCTGTTGTCTTCAGATTTTAATTCATGCTCATCCCTGAGGACGAGTGGAAGCCAGGTCTCCGGGCAGCTGCAGTGAAGTTTCAGAGCTGTCCATACATGGTATTCTAGAACAGGTACGCAGCTTAAAATTTGCTCACGACCCTGCCTTGATGTGCACTAACTTGCAAGCAGGGAGAAAGGCAAATTCCTGCTGTTCCTTAGGCAGGTTACCAGAGTCTGGAACTGATCTCAGTGGAAAGCATTTGTCTTTTAAACAAGGTGCAGCACAGAGCATTTCCTTACCTACCTGAAAGCATTACTGGAAATAAGTCGAGTGCACTTGACAGGTTAGCAAAATACTTTGAGACATTGTCCTGACAGCCTTTTGTTCTTAAATTTGTTCTAGTTCTTAGTGTAATTAATGTACTGAGTGCTGTCAGGGTGCTTGGGGCACTCAATGGCATGTTGGTGCTGTTTTTCTGCCTGCTGTATTTGCAAGTGGTTCAGCTCAGCCATCCTTCTAGTTAGCGTGGCATTTCTGAAAATTAATACCCAATAATTCCTCCCTGAACAAGTTGAGGAGGTGTCTGAACTCTTGTGCCTTTCCCTCCTGAGCTACGAGCCAAATGTTTTACAGAGATTATTTGCTGACCTGCCAGAGACCTCGTGATGCTGTGACACCCCATTTTGAGTGACTTTTGAAGGTGGTCTTGTAGTTGTACCCATATCTCTGGCTGGGGGAAAGCAGAGGTTAATTCTGCTGGGTTTGTGCTTTCCTGGCTCAGCTGTGGATGTGCTGGGATGGAGATGCCTCGGCCTCCAGGCTGGTTGGAGCAAGGTAGTGGCAAAGGTTGATGTTGAGTGAGAAATGTCTTTGCCGGAATGCTTCATGACAGAATTGAACAATCTTATTCCTTGTGTGAAGAGATAAGACCTTGTAGGATATGTAGTCGATCCTCTGGGCAATTCAGGATGATTTGCTGTGAAACAGTGAGTGTGGAGTTCCTGTGGCTCAGTAAGTAGGGCATGGAGCAGGGCAGTAGGTTTCCAGAGTTTCTAGTTTTCCTTTCAACTTGTTGGACCTTAAATTCACCTTGCTCCTGGAACATTGCCTGTAAATTCTGTCCAGGGATTTTAGTAGCTGATTTTACTGGGTTTGGGAGTAGAAGAGGAGCCTGCCTGGAACCAGGCACAAGCAAGTTTAGTATAAATGTGATTTTTGTTATTACTGTTTCTTCGCACAGGAGCAATGTGTCCAGGTTGAGTGGTAAACCTGGTCTTTTAAAAACAAAATACCGAATGTTCTCATTATCTTGCTGCCTTTGTGAGCTGTGGCTGCCAGTGTCAGCTGAGCTGTTGGCTGGACAAAGCTACTCCCAGGCCCTCAGGCTGGTCCCGAGGTGCAGTCCCAGTGTGAACATTTGGATGCTGTCACTGCTGACATCACCGCTTTATCTGCCTGGCTCTCCTTTGTCTTGGAAAGGAGCCCTGGCTCTGGCTGCTGAAGGTGTCTTTTGTTTCCTGAAACAAACAAGAAACCAGAGATACCAGGTGGCTTTTTTACAGGTTGGGCCCATCCAGCTGTGTGGAAGGAGTGGATAACCATGACTTGCTTAGGGAGAACATGGCTCTTCAACCCAGCCTGAGTTTGTCTCGCTTTGTGAAGTAGAGATTTTAAGATTTCAAAAGGATTCGCTGTCTGGGTTGTGATAAATTTGTCCGATAAATGTGCCCCGCAGGCTCTGGGGGCCGCAGAGCTCCGCTGTGGCCGCCAGAGGGCGCGCGGGGCCGGGCCAAGGCAGGCCGGGCCGGAAGTGGCGCGAGAGGGGCTGGGGGGCAGTGGGGACAGGGGGACAGCGGGGACAGCACAGGGGAACGGCTTCCCGCTGCCAGGGCCAGGCTTGGGTGCGGTGTTGGCGAGGAACCCATCCCTGTGAGGGAGGGGAGGCCTTGGCACAGGTTGTCCAGAGAAGCTGTGGCTGCCCCATCCCTGCAAGTGTTCAAGGCCAGGTTGAACAGGGCTTGGAGCACCCTGGGATAGTGGACTGTGGCAGGGAATGGAACGAGATGAGTTTGAAGGTCCCTTTCTACTCAAACCATTCTAGAATTTTGAGAATTGAATTTCTGTAGGAGATTTCTGCCCTCCTTCTCCTTTTTGGGGGGGTAGAAGAGACAAACCATGACAGTGCAGCCAAGCAGTGGCTGTGGACAGTGGCTTTCATAGGCAGTGCAGTGGGGTCTGATTTGGCACCATGTTAGGCTCAGTGCCAGCGTAGCAACACTGGCCTAATTGGTATAGCACAGCCTCCCACTGCACTTGAAAGGTAGAATTTAATAGTGTTCTGCACTCCATGAGAAAATCCCCTATAAAAACACGTCCTGGTTCCTGTGCTCTGTTCCCCCGTGCGGTTGGAAGCAGCTCTATGTGCTGCTTGCTTTGTGTGCTTTCCCTTTCCTTCCCCAGCCCCACTGCTCTAAGGGGCTCGTTTCCAGGGTGAGCAGCAAGTCATGGCTTGGCAAGGAAAATGCTGCTGGAGGCTCTGTGGTGATCCTGGCTGGCTGATCAACCCCCTCTCCCCAGGAAGGCAGAGTTAGGCAGGGATCTGGGGCTGGACCTTGATCCTTGAGAGGACTGTAACCAGCCTTTGTCACGTTTTTTGTTGAAATTCAACCAAAATTATGAAAAAACCTGCCCTTCTCCCCTCCAGCTCTTTGGTCTTAACATTAACTCTTGGAAACTGAAGTGGTGATTAGGAAAATAAATAGGGTCCCTTCTTGCAGGGAAGACGGGTTTGTTCTGCCCAAGCATTGAAGGTTGCAGGGGTTAAGTTACATTTAGCTTTGGGAGAGGAAAGGAAAATCTCTCCAAGTAATTAACTTCGATGCTGACGCTAATGAAGGGGCTTTCAAGGCTGGAATTCGTGGGGGGATGATGGGAATCCCCTGCTGAATCAATGACATTAGGGTTGTAGGAGTGATTCCGCAGTTATTACGCTGAAATTATGTTGAACATGGAGTTAATCCTGTTATCTCTCAGATAACTGAGCAAACTGAGTGCTCTGGATAACTCTAATGGGATTATGTGTGTCAGTCTGGCACCCTTGCCCTGTTCAGAGCTTTTTCTTATGTTCCTTCTCAGGATAAAGTATTGATCAGGCTTCCTAGAGTTAATGTTGGGAGGTGGCGTCTGGGGCAGCGTGTTGTGGCAGTGCTGGGTTATTTTTTAATGAGTTTGACAATGAACAGCCTGTTGCCTCCTGAAACCATTCACTCCTCCACAGCAAGGATCCCTTAAGCCCATCCCTAAACAGATATTTAGGAAAAGAACTGAAGAACAAGGACAAGTTTAAAAGGAGACCTCCCTGTGTCACACCTTCCTGGCATCAAGGATCTGCCATTGAGTGAGACGATGTCGTTCTATGATGGAGACTACTCTGGGCCATCATATTTGTAGAGAGTAATTAGTTCTGGCTTGAAAATTACATTTTACACCTGTGATAGCCTGTGGTGATTGTTCTAAACACAAGTGGGGTGGGGTGCTTAAAAGGGATTATCTGTAGCTTGGTTTTAAGCAGTGGGATAAATTGCAAGGTAAAACCAGGAACCAAAAGGACCCTGGAAGGGGGACAGAAGAGCCGTAGTTGAGGCGCTGGCTGTGGCCATTCCAGCCAGGTCGTTTTCCTGCTGGGCACGGACCTGCAGGCTGTGCTGGCCTGCCTTCTGTGCAGGGTTGGAATGAGCTGGAATGGTGCTGGTGCTGCCACTGCCAGGGCAGGCTCCAGCAGCACAGAACACAGGGACTGCAGGTGACCACGCGCAGTGGAGAGGTGAAGCCCTACACACCAGTGAGAACTAGAATTTGGGTTTCAAAGTCATGGAAAACGTTTTTCTCTGCTCATTTACCACTAAACCGGGCCTCTTGGTTTCAGCATCGCCAGAATATAGAAGTGATACTTATAACACCCACTAAATGAGCAGATGTTTTTGTGCCAAACCAGAAATCTCCATAAATACAGGAAAGTTCTGTTATTAAAGGATAAGTCAGCTTTTCGTTTCCAAGCTTTGATTCTCTCTCTTTTTTTGTTTTTTAAGGGCTGATCTTGTTAAGAACTGCAGATTTTTTGGTGAGGTTTTATTTTTATTCTTTTCTGTTCCCTTGAGGAAGGTGAGAATTGTTTTGGAAGATCCAAGGAGCTCATTTACTGCAGAAACAGCCCTCAGGGTTGCTAATGACAAAGTGTCTGGGCTGTCTCAAAGAAGGCACCCAGAGGATGTGGGGGCTGGTGTAGCCACGGGCCACCTGGGATTTTGGACCAGTTTAAGTGCCCAGAGGCCAGCCAGCCCTGCTCTTGATAAGGTGACAGATTTAGATGGCATTGCAGTAGCCTGTAATTCCAGGGACCTCAGGGGATAATTCTCACTGCAAAGGAGTCAGCACCTTCCACAAGCTTTTTGAGATGGGAATTCAGCACAAGAGAAAATCCCTGATTTCAAACCCAAAGTGCAGAGAGAAACAGTTTAATATCTGTTTATACACCATAATTTTTGCGTACCACACTGCTGCTGGTTCTGTACAGACACAGGATGAAGGGAATGAGGTGAAATGAGGAATCTGGGAATGTGTGAAGGGTTATTCCTGCAAGAGAGGGGAGCAACTCAGGGAGAAATAGCTTCCTACAAGGTTAGGATTCTGTACCTTCAGAACTGTTGGTGTTATCTCATCTCTTGACGTTTCCTTTAATTCTATGCAAGGACCTTGACACTGTAAACAATTCCCATGGCCTTGTCCCTGCACTCCTGTGAGTCAGTGTGATGCATAAACAGTGTTGGGTTTGGGGGGCTCAAGGTCTGCATGGTTTGGGACACAATCATCCTGTCTGATTTTTGTGCCTTCTTCCTGGATGGCTTTTGGTGGCTGTGGCTGCCACCGCCTTGTTTTCCCAAGTTCCCTTGGTACTGGCAGAAAATAGGAGCATCTGGGATTGGGATTTCAGGATCAGGCTGAGGGGGCAGGTGGAGTGCTCTCGTTTTGTTTTCAGCTCCCTTGGGCCTCCATAATTATCTCCCCAGTTCCAAAGGGGAAGAGCGGAATGTTACACAGCACAACCCCAGCACTGCTTTATTCACATTAGCAGCAATGTTTTACTAGGTTTCTGTCTTCAGCCTGGCTGCTGCTCAGAGATCCCTTGGTGGTTGAGCAAGGGTCAATATCTGGAGTGGAAGTTCACTCCCTGTCTTGCTGATGGCTCTTGTCTGGGTGTGACCTGAGGTCTGGCTGTGCCACTGTTTAGGGTGGCCCATGGCAGATCTATGAAACATAATTTGGGCAGATGCACTTCCTAAGCGTTATCTTGTTCCTTAAATAGAGAATAAAGCTTGTATCAACATGAATCACAGAGTTGATAAACTGGAATGGTTCCTCTTGGAGTTGTCTTCTTGTATTGGGCAAATATTTATCTGCGTTGTTTCCAAAGGCATATTTGTGCAATAGAAGGAGGTCAGACCTGTAATTACCTGTTAGGTTTACTCTGGCAGAAATGGCTTGTAAAAACACAGTACAATTGAAAGGAAGCTTTTAAACCTTCTCTCTGTGTGCGAACCTAAAGCTGCGGTTTAAAATTTCAAATGTTGTGAGAGTTTTCAGTGGCAAGGGTACAAAAAGTATTTTCCTTGCTGAATTTAAGTGCCCCAAGTGAAACTGATCCACCCTTTCTTTTAATTCCTGAGCTGTGGCAGGGAATTTGGGTTTCTGTTCCAACTGTATCTGCGGGCGATGATCAGAAGCTGAGGTTGTGTGCCAGACTTGCCTTGCATTTTAATCAGGATCTCCTCGCCTAGTCAATAATTAAAGCAGAGCAGGTGCAGAAAATTGGGTGTTCCCCAAAAACTGAACCAAGGCGCTTTTGTAAGCGACGAGTGAGGCGAGTGAGGGGTGGTAGGATGCCCTGGCACTGCCTGGCTTGTGCAGTAATTTGGAAAAAATGTAACTTCAGACTGGAGAGCTGGAGGTGTTGAAGGATAATTTGGATTATTGGTGCGGTGGGGCTGCTGCAAGCCCGTTGGGTTGGCAGAGCAAAGGTGTTTGCTGCAGTTTCAGCTTTGGGTATGAAGAGCAAATCCATCTACTGAGATTTTTGTGAAACGTTTAAAAGAGGAAGCAACTTTCACAGAGGAATCTTGCTGCTTTTCTTTCCAATTACTGTGTGAGCAGAGAGGCTTGCAGCTGAAGTTTGACATCTTGAAGGATTAGAGGTAGGAAGAGGAATTTGGGATCATGAGTCTGTGGACTTTGACCTATACGCTGAAGACTGACTTAGAGTTAAATATACTCCTCCCTCTCAGGGTTAATTGCAGTTTAATCTGAATTTAGAGGTTTCATATTTACTATATTTTTGCTGTTAGCTTTTGTTGTTAACTAGCAGTGTTGTGCAAAACAGAGTTTGTCCCATGGGTTTTATAAGTGGCATAGATGTACTTACTCTGCTGGAGGACTTGTTTATGTTGGATAATGTCTGCACAGAGCTGTGAAGTCTTTAAGAGTTGGGTTTGTTCTGTAAGGCTGTTTGTGATGGATGTGACTGTGCAGCAGCCGTGCTCTTGGGAAGAGCACTGTGTGCTGTGCTGGGCCAACTCTAAAAACTTGTGCTGGGCAATGCTTTGGAAGGAGGGGAATAGATTTTGATTTTCTTCATCCTTGTGTTTTGAAATGGGGGGCCTCAGGTGATGTCAGTTTATACATTTTTCTCTGAATATCTTGAGTTTTTGCTGCAGGAGAGGGTTAAACAAGAGTTAAGCTAAATGCCATTCCTGTTTCTTCTGTAAACAATGCAATAATTAATGTAATTTTCTTGTTCGTGTTTTTGCCTAATGCGTTCCTAATAATGTAGCTGGAAGTGGCAGATGGGTATCCTGCCTCTTAATGCTTCCCTGTTGGGAACATGCTGATGCTTTGCTAATGCCTGATGCTTTGCTGGAATGTATCCTATATGTGTGCTTCCTTTGGCTTCTGTACAGACTTTCTTTTAATGCTGCTTCAAGGTGCTCCAAAAAGTTGTTCATCAGCTTTGGAGTTTCCCTTGCCTTGAGATGGCAAAGCCATGAATCACCATAGTGATCAAATTAGGGTTAGTCAAGTCAGCCAAGATGTGACTGAATCTTTAATTTTGTCAAGATGACATTCCTCAGCATTCCCTCACTAGTAAACAAGAAAATACTTGGCCTGTGTTGTAATTGCAGGGAGTGGTGAGGAGACGGTGAGGCTTTTCCAGTACTGGGTAAAGCTTACTTCCAATGGAAGTTGTATTTCCCCTGGAAAATGAGGCTGGGGGGTATTTTTGCCTTAAGCTCCTCTGGGCTCACAGCCCAGTTTAGTTACAACTTTTGAGCCCATTCCTTGTGCTCCAGCTGTGACCACAGGGCTCTCCAGGAACACGGCCTCACCTTCCCAAAGGTGGGGCTGCAGGTGCTGTCACTCAGCTCCTTGGCACAGCAGCCTCTGTCGTGGCCAGCATCTGGACTGCTGTGGGACATGGCATGCTCACCTGCCCAGCACAGGGGTGGTGGCCCCGAGCCCCTGGCATGCTGGACCTGCTGCCCTTCGCTGTCTGAGGTGGAGCTCTGTGCTGACTAACTGGAATGCTCTGGGAAATAGGAGTTTCCCTCTTGGAAATGTCACAGGAAGCATGAAGGAAGTCATGTGGTGTAGGAGCAGTCCAGCTCCCATTTGTCTCATCAGAACCATCAAAGTCTGCAGGACGCAAACAATGTGATGCCAGCTGCCTTATAAATAACCCATTTTCCACTTCCACACTGGCCTTTCATTCCATGTGAGGGGAAAGGAAGAGCGTCACGTTGTGCTCATTTGTTCAGAGTGACTCCCTGCCTGCTGCCCTTGGTGATGGCTGCGCTGCTCAGAAGGGTTCCTCTCTCTGGGCAGACACAGCTGTTATGTGATCATGTAAGATTTTTTCATTTTCTTCTCCCAAAGCTGAAAACAAAAACTGTGGTGAAACCAAACTGATTAGAGGGCTGAAGCACCACTCCTGAGAGGAAGGGCTGAGGGAGCTGGGGTTGCTCAGCCTGGAGGAGAGAAGCTCTGGGGTGACCTAATTGTGGCTTTTCAGTACCTGAAAGGGGCCTGCAGGAAAGGTGGAGAGAGGCCATTCACAAGGAGTGACAGGACAAGGGGGGGTGGCTTCAAACTGACAGAGAGTAGGGTTAGATGGGAGAAATTCTCCCCTGTGAGAGTGTTGAGGGAGTGGAATTGATTTCTCAGAGAAGCTGTGGCTGCCTCCCCCTGGAAGTGATCCAGGCCAGGTTGGACAGGGCTTGGAGTAACCTGGGATAGTGGAAGGCATCTCTGCTCATGGCAAGGGTGTAGTGAGATAAACTTTAAGGTCCCTTCCAACCCAAACCATTCCATAATTCCATAAAACACATCCAGAGTCATGGTGCTGCCCTTCTCCTCCTCCCTGCTAGCCCTCCTGGTGAGGTGGTCCCTGCATGAGGATTTTAGTGGGTGCATCTCCCCCAGTGAAAGAGCCCTACAGGCCCTGTAGCTCCTGCTGGCTCTCTGCTGATGAGCTCTGAGGAAAACGCCCAGTATCACTGGTTTAAACAGCTCCATCGGCAGGGATGGGATAATGCTGGAGTCCTTCTTAATGTTCCTGTGGCTGAATCATGGAACACAAATGTCTGAGTCACCCTGGGTGAATGTAGCATTTCACGTCGGTGTGAACCGAAATGTGAACAGCACTGCCTTTATTAGAGGAGCTAATATTGGGCTCATGGGTTTCATTAGATTTTAAAATGAAACAATACAGAAGAGTTCCTTTTACAATGTATATAAACAGATTATGAACATGGAAATGCCAGGGGTTTAATGGGATGCTGGGCTGGATGGAGAGGAAATGAAACTTCAGAAGAAGGCCATGTACCCCATGTTTGAGTGTTTGCTGCCTGTTGTTTTTTTTTTTTATTTCAGCCATCTGCCTCTCCTTAAATCACATAAAATTTTCATGTAACTGGTGTTTCTTCGTTACTGTATTTTAAAAGAAAATGCTGAAGGGACAATCAGCTGTTTCCCATTTTGCTCTCCTTTAGAAAGCTTTTTGCTATTCCAACTTTTTCATCTTAAGAAAGTCATCACCTGTCCCTGAGGAGTAAAACAGTTGCTCTGGTTTCTTCTGGTTGCTGTGCAGCAAAGTCAGATGGTCTTTCTCATTATTATGGGAATTTTTGCCTTTTATTACTCTTCCTTGCTTGAAGTGTTGGCTTTCCTTTATCCTGGATGTCCAGTGGGACAAGGGCAGGTTGCTTTGTCCTGTGTTTTTCCCCAGGGGTGAAACAAAGCCCTCTGAAAGCAGAGGGTTTCTTAGGAGCTGCCCTCATGCTCTGACCTCAGGCTGCAGCTGAGGCGGGGACATTTTTTGATGTTTTGTTTTCTGGGACAGAATTTGCACCTTTCCTTTCAGATGTGGAGCTGAAGGATGGGCTGATGGGTTTTTCTGGCCTTGAGTTCCCTTGAAGATAATGATGCTGGTGTTACTTTTGGGTTTGTGGTGCTTTGTGCATGTTGTCAGCTGTTTTCTGGTGGGGTTTTACTTTCTCCCCTAAAAGAGCAGAGGGTGGCTGGTACTCCTGAATGATGCTTAAGGCCAGAGCCAGCTGCAATTTGAAAAACAGATTTGTATCTCTTTGCTCCTGGGGCACCACAGACCTACTTTAAATGAATAAATAAAGATTTTCCTGCTTCTCTGTTGTAGGGTGTATAGGGTAAATGAGCTGTAGGTTCACAGAAGTCCTTGCCCAAATTATAGTGATAAGTGAAGGAATCCAAATGGACATATTTAAACTTTGGAGATCTTTTATTGTGAGGCAGATGGCTGAGGGGGATGTTTGTTACCTTAACCATCAAGTTGTGACACATGAATAGAAACTAAACTTTTACTTTCCTTGTTAAATTTAAATTTTCCATTGTTAAATTTAAATTACAAGAGAAGACATGCTACCTGGTAACTTTAGTGGAGAGGGGAATTGCATGAAATTGTATTTTTACATTTGGCTAGATGCATATCAGCTCAGACTGTCTTTGAAATTCCCTTTGCTCGGGGGTAATGCAGCTCCCACAGCACTTAGAGAGCGGCTGTCTCATCCCTGACTGCCTTAGTTTGTGTTTAGCTGGCACAGGTAGGCTGGAAATTCCTTCATCCCATTTTGGGAGGTGAAACCCCTTGGTGTGTTGCTGTGCATGGATTCTCCAAGCCCGTCCCTGAGAAGAACACTCTGCTCTCCTTCTCCTCGCTCCCAGCTTTCCTCTCCTCTTGCTGAACGGGATGCGAGGAAGGAGCGAGGGGTGTTGGTAATTTGGATTGTGCAGCTCAGTGGCTGGATCCTGGCTGCCTGTCTCCTCCCCTTCCTGAGCTTCGCCCTAGCCAGCTCGGCTCTGGAATGACAGGCATTCCTGCGTGAAGGGAGCTGGCACGGACACTTATTTATGAGGATCAAGTGCCTAGGCATGGGGCACAGGGCGAGCAGGACCTGTGCCGGACCATCGGACACCGTGGCCTGAGAGCTGGGAGTGCCTCCTGACCAGCCTCCTTCCTCATCCGGAGTGTGGATTTACCGTTTAGAGGGTGAAGTGTTCTCCGCGTAGACTTTTCCTCTGTTCTCCTCCCACCTCTTCCCGGAGAGCGCTCCGAACAGGATCCCATGGGGCAGCCGCACTTCTCGAGACCGGTAAATCCAGGTGCTCTTGGTGAGTAATGCAGGGCAGGGGAGACCAGGGAGCTGTGGGGCTGCAGCAGGCCAGCACTGCAGGTGAAACTGCAGGAGCAGTTGGGAGGAGTGGAATGTGGAACTTGTGTAACCTGCGCCCAGCTGGGGAGAGAAACTAGAGAAATAACTCCATTTCCTTCCATTCTCTTACTGATTTCACGTGCAATCACTGTGCAACACGTCCTCTGGTCTTCAGACAGGCTCCAAGCTGCTGTTCTAAGGAACAGCCTCTGGCTGGCGTGGATTCAGGGATACTGCATTTGCAAAGCACTTGGACAGTGGGAATGTTCACCTGCATGGGCCAGGAGTCAGCCCTGAGAGTGAGCTGGGACCAAAGCCACCAAGAATTGCCTCCCTGTGATTGATGTCACCCATCTTTTGGGGCAGCTGCAGCAGTTTCAGGGGCAGAAGGGCTTGGCAATCATCTCCCTGCTTGTTTTCCCTCTCCATTGTGAAGTATCTCAGTAACAGGCTGGAGAAAACACGACTGCGTAAGCTCTAGGAGCAGCCCTGCTTCCCGAGTGCTGTGTGGGGTCGGTGTTGCTCCAGGTCTGTCGTGGGTGCTGTTCCCAGCACTGGCTGTGAGGAGATTTTCCACATCCCGCTGCTGCCTTTCTCTCATTCCCACTTGCTGTTAGCTGGCTGGGCTCAATTGTTCACCCTCATCTGTAAAGTGGAATTTTCTGATTTTCAGAGAAGAAATGGACGTTGGCAGACAAAGATCACCCTCAAGATACAGACTATTATCTTCATTATTTTTCACTTCTGTAACTTTGACCCTATCAAGCATTTCTAGGGCTCAGATTAAACCAGTGATTCTCTTCCCCACCATCAGTTCACTGCAGCTAGTCTGGTTCAAGAGTTGCTAAAAATAATGTGATAGAGTGGAAGGGAAGTAAAACTTCAGTTGACTTTGTACTGTGGAGATTAACAGCATCTTCTGCTTGGATTTACTTACTGTTAGAAGCTGACCTGGTCAGTCTTAGGCTCTTTCTCTCATCAAATGCCAAGAACAGCAGTAATTTCCAGGGAAGTGGGCTTGGTGTAATGATATTGTGCTTTCTGGAGATTGGGGCCAGCAGACCTGGTGTTTCCTCAACTGCTCATTTGCTCCCTGAAGTCTTTTTTCATGGCACAGCTCTCAGGGTTCCTACTGATTCAGTCTGGAACTTGAGGAGATGGTTCTTGCATTAACTGTGTCAGGATGCTGTTAAGGAGAGTCCTGTGAAGATTATGGTGATTAGAAACATACAAAACACAGGGAAGCTGAGGGCTGGGACTGTTTGAGGCTGCTTTGTGACCACAACCTTTCATTCCTTTAAGGTCAGGATTCACTTCTTCCCTGGACCATTCAGGAAAATGCACACAAGTTTTTAAAGCTGTTTTAGGGAAGTTTAGAAACATTTACCCCAAGTGCTTTTTTGGATACTTTTAACAGCATTTCACTCAAAGAGTGTTTGCTTTTTGAGTTGTTGCTGTTTGCTTGGAAGCTTCTCGGATTCTTGACTGCTCTGCTGGACACAGCAGGGTGGGAAGGGAAGGGAGTTGGGTCCTCTCCAGCCTGTGCATCCACAGCGTGGTGGCAACAAGAAGGCTCGTGGCAGGTGCCGTGGTGCGGGCTGGGAGCTGTGGGGTCCTGCTGGAGCCACAGGTACCGGTGTGTTCCAGGTACCTGAGGGGTGTGAGGAGCAGCCATGTTCCCTGCAAAACTTCCCCTGCACCTTGCGGGCCTGCTCAGTGGAGAGCTTCCGGCGTATGTGTTCCTTAGGGAAGGAAATAAGGGTGAGTAAGAAGAGTTGCTGTGCTGAAGTACCTCATTTGCCCAAAGACAGAAATGCCCAGCAAGTTCCTTATGAACAGCAGCTCCTGGCATTTGTGGGGATCCTGTAGTAGCTGCTACAAGAAGAGATGGATCAGGTTCTGGGTGAACTCTGGTTTGTGGATGGAAGGAGTCTGGCCCAAGCTCCAGGTGCTGGAGCAGGTGACACCTCACTGCAGTCACTTGCTGAGGATGGGAGAGACCAACTGTGGGTCTCTAGCTCCTTCCACTGAAATGGTTTCTCTGTTTTGGGAAAAACAAAAAAGACTGGGGTCACTCAACACCACAAGATGCAGTGGAAAAGGAGCTTTTTTCTGCATGAAATTTAAGTGCAAGATTTAAGCAAAAATATGTCTGCAGGGGAGAGTTGGAAGGACCAGGTGGCCAGGCAAAGCAATAGGGAATTGCATTCCAAGTTGCTTGGCACTACTGGAGCTTCCTGCCTTCTTGTGTGTTCGGGCTGTGCCAGTTTTATGACGTTTCCCTAGATTATTTCAGTCTAAACATTTTGAGTTAACATAAATCTGCTGTTTTAAACAGCTCAAATTCACCTGCTTGTTTGGATAGAATGAGATCAGAACAGCTTAAGTGTTTGGGAGAGGGGATCTGAAGTGGCAGGAGGCTCTGGCTGGGAGGCAGCTGCGGCATCACGCAGTCCCTGGACCAGCTGGGTTCTGAGCTCCAAGGGTTCCAGGCCATCTCCTCTGGGAGCATCAGGCAGCATGCTGAAGTTGCACCGCGTATTTTATTCCTGATTTTTCCTCAACCAGGGCTCTGTTGGAACATTAAGCACAGCATCCAGCTGTCATGGTGGGCTCTGTGGGTCGTTTTTCCAAAACGTGGACTACTGCTTCCAGAAGGCTTGAACAAGGTCCTGCTTTGGCGTGGGGTCACTTTAGGGACCTGCCAGCTGGGAATCTCTGACCTTCTCATGAGGACTCTGCTGGCTTCACCCAGGGCTGTGTGACCTCATTTAACATTTTCCATGTATTTGAAATGGGTTTTCCACCACGGTGAGGGTGAGGCTGATCTCTTGGACACAGCCTTGCTGCTGGGCCAGGTCGGGTGAAGGCATCAGATTCCTGGTGCTTCCCACCCTTCCCTCCAAGTCTGGGTCCTTATGTATTGCCCTATTTTGTTCCCCTAGCATGGCATTGTGGTTCCTTCCCGGTTTTCCAGTGCATAACTCAGATAAGGAAGGGTTTCCCCCTTGCATTGCAAAGCAGCTTAAGGACCCTCCTTGTAGAGCAGAGCAGAAGGAGGCACAGCCTCAGCAAGGTGGATTCTCTGCCCTCACAGGGAAGAGATGTCCTCTCTGCACCATTTCGTGGAAATTTCAGCAGAAAATTGGCTGTGAATGCAAGGGAAGGTCCGTTTTGGAGGGAGTGTGAGCACTATCTAAAGTGAACAATCATTGAACAATAAGGTTATTTGAATGCAAATTTGTGAATCTCACCTCCAGCTGCTGATCCACCCGCTCATTAGTCCTCAGTGTCATAATTGCCTCACAACAGACTGCTTTAGATGTCTATGTCCCTGTGGTAATTGGGGATGGGAAAAGGAAGAGTGCTGTGGAAGGGTAGGACAGGCTCTCCTGTCCTCTGCACAAGAGGACAGAACAAATCCCAGTGAGGATCAGGGAAGGAGTTGCTTCCCTGGCTGCAGTGTGAGCAGTGGGCTGGAATGGTCTCAGAATGTTTAGTAACTTGTCAAGTTTTAGTCTACACAGAGTAAAAGGGTGGTGGAAATTATGTGGACAGTGTTGTGTTCTAGTGTGCATGTGTCCCCCTCTTGCCTGGCTGCTTTTGTGCATGGAAGTGATTATAAATGAACAAAACCAAGTGTTTCCATGTTGGACAACACCTGACTCCCAGCAGGAGCCTGTGAGCAGCTGTACCACGGCCGAGGGAGCAGTGAGGCAGAGAAGCAGGACCGGGTGATTTGCTCTTGATGTGAAGGTCTTGTGAAACCTCCTGTGTTCACCTGCGTGCTTGCCGCTCTGGCGGTGAAACTCCACCCTGGGAAGGTATTTGCTTTGACAGCTGGACCTGGGCTGCAGGAGCTGCTGGAAGAGGTCTGGCAGGAGTAGTCACATGTGGGTTCTCCCCACCCTCTCTGCTCTTAGCTGCTCCTCCTTCGGAGGTACTGTGTGTCTCCTGCAGTTCTGGCTGGTCCTTTCATGTCCTGTGCTCCTCCCTGGCTGTTACAAGGGGACTGTGGCAGGGGAATGCTCGTCATTCTCCTTCTAACTGGAAATGGAGATGTTCCAGGGTGCTGAGGGCTCTTCATTAATCCCTGGAGCTGATGGTTGAGTTTTCTTTTAATAACTTACTTTGCTTAGTGCAGCATTCTGCCATCTTGGGTGGTAGGCAGCGCATTAGTGACATTCCTCAGAGCAACCAGAGAAGGGGTAGATATAAGGCAAGCTTGGTACGGCTGCCTTCAGCACTGTTCTCCTTGGAAAGGTGAGGGAAATGCCTTTGACACTTGGGCTTCAGATTCCACCTACAGCCTGTGCTTGGCAAGCGCTCGTGCCTGCCTGGTGAAGTTTGGGAATGCTCTGTTGAGCACAGTGAATACTGCTTGTTAAAATTGCATGTACGACTCCAGGGCTGCAGTGCTCCTGTCTCTAGTGCTGAAGCTGAGGGATTCTGGCTCTGGAAATCCTGCCATGGAGTGGGCACCAGATGGCTTCACTTTTAGCTTGTGCACACTGATTTTTATTTTTTTATTTTTTTGCAGGCAGTGTTAGATTCTGCTCATTGTAAGTTCTTCTCTGTGTTCCATCAAATACCCTAAAACGGCAACATCAGCCAAGGCAGAATCAATAGTCCCCAAATTAGTGTTTTCTGCTCTGGTTCTGCTTCAGAAGTGGGGTTTTTTTGAGTTGGGGATGGGTTTTTTTTTTTGCTTGGTTTTTTCGCATGTCCCTTCCCGCCTCCATGTCCTCCTTGTGCTTCTCTCCAGAGACTCCTGCAGTAGGTGGAGCACAGGCCTGTATTGTGTCGCTTTCCTGTGGAGTTGTTGCTCTTGGCCAGCTTTGCTGCCCTTATTTATAGAAGGAAAATCAGAGAGGGGAAAATCTAGCACATCCAGCTGCTGGAATGGGTCTGGTGATTTTGGGGTGCGGAGAGTTGTGAATGCCAGGTCAGTGGGCAGGAAGGTGTTTGTGGTCATGAACTTGTGTCCAGCACCAGCTGCTTCCAAATGAAGATGAGAAAATGTAGGGAAGTGGTTTGTGTTCATGGGCCAAGCTGTGACACTGCAAAATTAAATTAATATGTGGCTGAGAGAGCTGGGGGGACTCAGCCTGGAGAAAAAGGAGGCTCAGGGGGACCTTCTCACTCCCTTCATCTCCCTGACAGGCAGGTGCAGGCAGGTCGGGGTCAGGCTCTGCCCCTGGAGAACAAGGAGCAGAACAGGAGGAAACAGCATCAAGTTGTGCCAGGGAAGGTTCAGGTTGGCCATCAGGAGGAATTTATTCTTTTAAAGAGTTATCAGTCCTTGGCACAGTCTGCCCCTTGCCCTGAAGGGTGTCCAAGGAACAAATGGACATAGCACTCTGTGCTCTGGGCTGGTGACAAGGTGGAGGTTGTTCATAGATTGGATTCAACAATCATGGAGGTCTTTTCCAGCCTTAATGATTCTGGGGTTCTGTAACCTTTGTCTCATCAGGAAGGCCTTTACCAGCTTCCCTTTGCCCTTTTTATGTTGAGAAGCCCACTTGTGTCTCGCCAAGCTGATGTGAGGGCTCAGTGGAGCCACAGACAGTCTTGTTCCCTTTTCTGCATGAGTGTGTGCCACCATTCCCAGTGTGGGGTGGGTTGGTGGGAGATGGGAGCTGTTACTTGCAGCACAGAAGTAATTCGTTATTCTTTTCCTTCTTTTCTGTGCAGCTGAAGACGGGGATCACGCCCCAAGTGATGCCAGCATGGGGGTAGATGTTTTGGAGTCAGGTGACACCACACCTCCGACAAAGAGGAAAAGCAAGTTCTCAAGCTTTGGCAAGATTTTCAAACCCTGGAAGTGGAGGAAAAAGAAAAGCAGTGACAAATTCAAGGAGACTTCAGAAGGTAAAGTGACAGGGGCTGGGTGGGTGTCCCTGCCTCCATCCATCTGAGAAGGGCTTGCTGTCACAAGCCTGAGTGCTGACACGTACAAGAACCAAAATGGGACTTTGGTGGTGGGCTGGCACCTGCAATCTCTCCAGAAACACCTTGCCATGGAGCTGTAGTTTCAGACAGATTAATTCCTTTCTTTCAAGGAAGTTCCCCAAGCAGCTATGAGGAGGGAGGGTTTGCTTCACAATCAGCAGTGCAGTGTGAAGTGCAGGTCTGAACATGTAGTTCCTTCTCTCTCCTCTTAATCCATGCAAAACCAATGAAATTTGAAGCCATTTTATTTCCTCTAGAGAACCTCTTTAAAAGAAAAAAACCAACCTTCTTGAACTTCAAGCTTGCCCTGTTTTCTGAGTGCTTTTTTCCAATTTAATATCAGTTTTAGAACGAAAGATTTCTATGCGAAAGCCAAGAGAGGAGCTGGTAAAAAGAGGGGTTCTGTTGGAAGAGCCTGAGCAGGGTGAGTCTGCAAACAAACTTCTGTGTCTGTGTTGCTGATCTTCCCCTGGCCAAACCTCACCCTTGGGAGACAAATCTAAGGGCTTTCTGCTGAGGTGATTCCTGCCTGCCTTACCCTTCTCAATGCTCTCTCTTGTCTGTTTTCCCACCTGGGAGGAAGGCAGCCTGTTCAGGGAGGAAGATGGTGCTGAGGAAGCGCAGTGCCTGTCTGGAACACCTTCCTGCAGGGAGGGAGGGCTGTGCTGTGGTCCCTTCCCATCCTGTCCTTCTCTGTGCTGTCCTGCCAGCCTCTGCTGTCACACTGTCCCTCACCATCTCCTGCTGTTCCAAATGGGAGAGGTTCTGCCCCCGGGGCTCAGGCTGGGGGAGCAATCATAAATGGGTGAATTCTGAGCTGCTTGGGTAGGGGCATATCTTCCAAGAGATGCTTCATGGTATGGTATCATAGTCACCACTAGGCTTATTAAAGTTTGCACCGCTGTCTGGGAAGTCTTATCCCCTTTTCTTTCATCTTTGATGTCTCCAAGTTGAGATCATGCTGCCAAAATAAGTTGTCAGATCACCATCCGCTCACCTGGCTGGGATTTGTGTGATGTGGAAAAGTGGTGAGGAAAGCTGGATCATACTGCTCCCATGTCCCTTGCTAAAATTTTGGATAACCAGAGGCCGTTGCTGCCATAAAAATCTCTGTCTCATCTCTTGAGTTTCAGCCCTGGCTGAGGAGGAAACTCCCTCTTGTTGCTGTTTGTGCCGGCTGCATTTCAGGGAAGGGCAGTGAGTGAGCGAGGCAGCGCTGTCTACCAGCTCCTCACAGGAACTGAGGCTGCTTCTTGTGGAAAAGAAATCCTGGGAAGCTTCTGAATAACACCAGGTTAGGGAAGGGGAGGTAGCACTTTGGAGGGAGAGGAAAAGTGAGGAGGGCAGTGGAATAGATTGTCAAAAATCAGAACAGCAGAATGTGCTGGGGTCCAGCACCTGGAGAGCATGGATGCCACACACTCAAATTCCATCAGAGATGGCAGATGAATTGAAAAGGATCTTTAATGGATGATGTATTTATTTAAGTTTTCTTGAGTTGAAATTGAGTCCAAATAGGCAATTCCCCCTCAGAGGTGGATGCTGAGTCTTTTTTTGAGAGTAATACTGTCAAAAATTTGTCCTGTCAGGGCAATTACTGAGAATGGTGGAGTATTTCCTCATGGGGATTAGGAGTTTCAGGACCCTCAAAAGCATGGGTTGGATTGGATGGGGTTTTTTCCAAAAAGAGGTCTTGCTTTAACACTGGGAACCTCCATGCTAGAATTTGTAAAAGCAGAAGTATTTAAAGTGAGCTACATAAAATTCTGGAGCTGTGTCATTACATCTTACTGAAACAAAGGTAAAGTGAGGAAATCTGCCTTGCTGATGTTTTGGATTGAGCAGCAATTTTTGTGCCAAATTCAGGGTAGAAATGAGGAAAACAGAGGTGCTTCCGCTAATCTTAAGACTTTACAAAAGTCCCTTATTGCACATGCAGTAGATGAGTCGGCTCGTGCTGGAATCTGCATTGCTGCAGGGAGTTGGTGACTGCTCTGTGGTGGAGGGTGGATACAGAAGCTACTGGAGATTTATGGCTTCAGTTAAAGCTTCCTTGTGCTGCAGCATGGCACTGGGCACACTAATCTGTAACAAAAGAGCAAGGGCAGGACAGGGAGAAGAAAAGCCCTTGATAGCATACAGTGCTGTGTGATTTAGTCATTGATAATGAAATCAAGGGCTCTCAGCTCCAGCTGGTTGGGTTGCTGTGCTGTCCTGTGCAGAGGTGGCTGAAGCTCCTTCAGAAGCCAGAAGGAAGTTGGTGTGGTTCCATGATGGTTGAGTCAGCCCAGCCACCTCTCCTCTCCCCTGCCTTCTAAGTGTTTTCTCTTTGCTTCTGTGTCCTCCTGTCCCCTTGCAGATGGTGAAGAGGCAGAGAAGCTGAACCCACCTGCGCTGAAGAATGGCCACACTGTCCCTATTGGGGGCCCTGGGGTCTGTAACCTGCCCAGCCAGGAGGAAGAGGCCACAAAGCCACCCAGCCTTAGGAAGCCTGTTCCAGTGGAGGAGCCAAAGAGGCAGGGTAAGAAACCAGACGTGTGCAAAATCAGGGCTCTCCTGTAACCAGTTCTAAATTCTCATCTGATCCTTCCTACCCTCAGTGGACCCTCTGGTGCCTTAAACTGAGCTGCCTCCCTTTGCAGGCTCCTCCAGCAGCCACCCTGGGCCTGAACTGGAACCACCTCAGGAGCCACATGTTCCCAGACAACCTCTTCTTCCTCCAAAAAGACCTCCCTCCACTTCCCAGGAGGCAAACGAAGTACAGGCAAAGGATCCAGTACCTGCCAGCAGCACTGCAAAAACTGCCCCCTTCAGCACAGCCCCCATGGCAGCAAAGACAGTCAATTCCACAGCTGCCCCTTGCCCAGCCCCCAGGACTCTGCTCCCTGCTCCTGCCAGTGCCAACACTACTGCTCCCACCAGTACACCCAGCACAGCTGCTGCCAAACAGCCTCCTGTTCCTCCTCCCAAACCTGCCAACAGAAACAGCAACTCACTCATAGGTAAGTGACCCCACAAACTGGTTTTTGTACCCTGAGATGTTCTGGAGCCGCTGCTCCAAGACGCTCTTCCCTTCATAAGGAAAGATTTTTATTTGCATCCGAATGTCTGACCATCTTTCCTGAAAACAGTCCAGTTTGGACTCAAATCTGCCAGTGTTTAGCCAGGACACACGTGTTCTGGGAACAGTGTAATTACTGGAGTCTTCTGCCATGAGCTATCCCTGTTCCCAGCAGCTACCTGCAGGAGGGAATCCCTGCCTGCCTCTTCTCTGTCACTTCTAAGAGACAGTGTCTGAATGTTGATGCTTCACTGTGGGCTGGGAATGGTGGATGAGGTTTTGTGGTTAGTGACAATTCCTTCTTTCGGCTGTTTTTGGGAAAAAAAAAAAAAACCAAGAAACAAATCCAAAGAATCCACATCCCACCAAACAATGTCTGGCATGGCTGTCACTGCCAGGCCATGTGGTTTCCACTTAGGGCAGGAGCTGGTAGGGATAATTCAGACTTCCCTGGTTATACTCAGGCACCTCCTCTAAGGTCTGTGGCTGGGCTGTTGACATATGAGTCTTGTCCCTATGTCTTGTCCCATGGATAAATAAGCTCAACTGTAATTTGAACTGAATCTTCCCATTTAGAGAATTAAATGTTTTTATCTTTGTAATTTTTCTAAGCAGAAGATTTGGTGAGAGTTTCTTAAAGCTCATTTAATCTCTGTTCTCTGTGGGAGTTCTAGGGATCTTAAAGATGCAATTTTGAGAGTTGGTATGACTTCCATGCAGCAATGGCCTGTTGGCATTTCAGGTAGTTCTTTCACAGACATCTTCTAATCTTTGGACAGTGTTAGCAGAGGTTAGCACAGATGGGGAGGGAGGCTCCTGGGAAGATCAATCTGACAGGTTTGCACTGTTATCACAGAAACTGGAGGTGTTACTCAGGTGTGGTTTGAGAGGCAGTGCTGGATGTGCAGGTTGCCATCTGAAATAGCCTGGGCCACTGCTTTCGGTGTGGACAGATTGCTCTGGCAGGTTTTGCAAGTGACCTTGGTATGGTATTAATAACTCCCATGTGCCAGACTAGCTTGATTAGCCTGACCATGCTTGAGCACTCCATGAAATACCTTCTTGTTTTCTTTAAGCTGCTTGCACATGCTGCAGGTGGCATTTGAAATGCCCCAGCTCTAATTGGAGGAGGTACTTGTGGAATAAAAAATGTGGCTGGAAACAGCAGTGTATCCAAGGTGTTTGGAGCCATCCTGCCTCATCCCAGCAGCATGGGCTGGGCTGGGAGCAGCTGCGGGGTGTGCAGGGGAGGAGAGAACCAGCAGTTCTCTTTGGTTCCCTGGGTATGAACGCAGATGTAGAGGAGGCTCCACAGCCCTCTTGTCTGGCACAGTGGAGCTGGAGCTGTGGTGTTGCTGTGTGAGCCTTGTGCTGTCACTGTTGTTGAACAGCAGGAGTGGAATTGGCTTTGTGAGCTCTCCAGGGCTCTTCGGTGCTTGCTCTGACTTCAGGGGTGTCCTTCTGTGCCACTGTCACAGCCTGAGGACTGGGAGGGAGTTACTGTGCAGGTCACCCCTTTGTTTGTCCCCAAGATGCTCATTTCCTGAGCAGTTCTGGTGTCTCAAGCAGCAGCTTCCTTCTGACAGCTCCTTGGTCCCTTTCAAATTCTGCTCTCACCCGGAGGTCCTGCCAGGCTTGAAGCACTGCTCAGGAGACACTGGAGTCCCTTGGGCAGGAGCTGAGGACACTCTGTTTTGCACAATCTGGCCCTTAATCTACAAGGGGAAAATCTAAAAATGCTAAACATCTCACAAATGTGCCCACCTCTCTCCAGTTATGTGGCCTTATCGTGGGAAACTCTCCCACTTGCAGCACCCTCTCGTGGTGTCTGCACCTCAGATTCCCCCAGCTCTGTTCTGAGGGCATCCAGGTGTCGCTGTCACCCGCTCCAGGGAAATGTGTAGTGAGTCTCAGGCACTTTAGGCAAAGCCTCTACAAGCCCCAGAAGCCATGGATACATGGGTGTTAAAAACTGCAAACTCCTAAAGGAACAGCAGTCTTTACTGCTGCTATTTCCCTAGGAACAGAGGGGCGTTTGAGGATCCTGTGAGTGCTCACTGGAGGCATTTTTCATGTCTCTCTTTCTTTCTTCTCCATTAATCGGCAAATATTTAAGACTAAAGGCTTTAGGTATCTTTCAAAGTTTTTCTGTTAGCGGCAGATGAGTTTATATGGGGCTTAAGGAACAGAGATCAGAGGGAGTGAAGCAGAACCTCATCCTGAGGATTGCTGGCAGCAGGGTATTCTTGGGCTGGGTCTGATGGATGAACACAGAGGGGGATGCACATTGCTGCCTGCAGCTGTGCTGATTTTTGCCTCAGAGCAAAAAATAAGACTTTAAGACTTTTTGAGTCTTCCCAAGAAGTTCTTTATTGTGCAGGGGAGCTGTTAACACAACTGAAGTCTGGGGGGTCCTGGATGTCTTGGATTCCTTTCATGCTGTAAATAGAGCTGCAAAGTGCCCACATAAGTGCATTCCTGGGCAGGCTCCTGTGCTGTCTTTGAAGGGCTGGTGCCATTTCTCTCTCTCTCTGAAGCAGCAGGATGCACAAACCTGTCTCAGCCTGCTTGGTTTTGGCTGCTCTCCCAGGTCTTACCTTTGCTGCTAGAAGGACAAACTAGGGCCTTGTAACCTGGCTATTTCTGTTATGATACTCCAATAAAAGGTAGCAGAGAATGCTTACTCCGAGTGCATTGCCGTGTTTTTTCCACACTGGTGAAGCTTATCTGGAAAATACACCGTTAAACATTGTGGCTTTTGTGGTTTTTATTTTCAGCTGAACTTTCCCAAGTAATGACCGGTGGTACAGCCTTGTCCAAGCCTTCCCCTCCTCTCCCTCCAAAGAGAGGCCTCCTGCCTAACAGCTCGTCAGAGGCTGTCACCTCTAAGCCCGCAAATGACAGGACAGTGCCAGGGAGCCGCCCTGCACCAACCCCAGTGCATGTGACCTCAGCTTATCCACCACCTTCGCCCTCGCCGCCGCTGCCCACCCATGTGCCCCCTGAACCTCCACGCATGGTCCTGCCCACATCCACCCCTGTCCTGGACCCACCGTGCTCCCTGGACCTGCCCAAGGAGATTCCTCCTCCTCCTCTTCCTGAAGACTTCAGGTCCATGGAGGCGTCGAAGAGGACAGCAGAACAAGGCTTTGGTGAACCCCACGTGCTGCCTCGCCTGCCCCAAATCCCACTGCACATTCGTATCCAGCAGGCTCTGGCCAGCCCTCTGCCTGTCACCCCACCTCCCGAGGGGTCCCACAGGGCTCACTCTTTGCTCTTTGAGAACGATGGTTTTGGAGAAGACAATGGCACCCTGGGCAGGACAAGATCCCTGCCCGTCACCATTGAGATGCTCAAAGTGTGAGTACTTCCTTGTTTGTGTGCCGGCTCTCCCAGCTCCTGCGGTGCTGGACAGGGCTTAGGTCTCTGCTGAAACCATTTTCCCTGTTGTCCAAATCTGTGTTTCAGGCTCTTAAGAACCAGAGCATCTTCCCCATGAAATTACCCCTGGCTGTGGGATTTTATTGCTCACAAAGGGAAATGGGTTCCAGACTACAAACACAGGCTGATGCCAGGAATCCGGGCCTGGACCATCTGTAACTGCACCAAGATCAAACAAGGTCCCGGGTTCTATCCATCTGTGGCCTTCCTTAGCCTTTCATTTTGCTAAACATAAGTGGGAAAAGAACTGTCTTGTGTTGTAGCAGAGCTGAATCTCCAAGTCACAAAGCAGTGGAGTCAGAGGGCAGTTTGGTTCTGCAGAACCTGCCTCTGTCATTTCCTTGGCCAGAGCTCCCTGTGCTTTGAAGAGAGGGGACGGTGCAGTGGCTCTTGCACCCCTGGTTTCTGGGCTTCCCTGAGGGGAGAGCTAAGGGCATATTGATTCTAGGGATATTCTGCAGGCCCTGTGCCAAGTGTTCAGAGGTGTAATAGCGTGCTTTTTGTTAGTCCAGACGATGAGGAAGAGGAAGATGATGACCAGGAAGAGGAACAGAATTCAGGTCCTCGTGTGTATATTGGAGATGTGCCGTCTGTCACAGTCATCCCCACACTGGTACCCCAGGTCCTCCTGGAGGAGCAGGAAGGAGACGAAGGGATGAGCGACTCTGACTCGGAGGGGCCCATCCTGTATAAAGATGATGAGGATGAGGAAGAAGATGAAAGCCATAACAGTAAGGCTTTGACATTGCAGGTGTCATTTTTATTGCTCTGCTGAACTTGTGCCTGGCTGCATTGAGATCTGGATCGAAGCACTGGTCCCACAGCACCTCAAAGCAGCTGGTTCTTGGTTGCATGATGTAGCACATGTCCTCTGCCTTGCTTTTTCCAAGGCTCTGCAGCCAAACCTGTGCAATCACCTGCTGAGTGCACTCCTTCAGTTCCTGATGGCTCCTGTGACAGCCTGTGCTGTCCCAGCCCCTCAGGTGGGACGGCATTAGGTGAGCATGTGGTGTCACACAAAAAATGCTGTCTGCTGCTGCTGCTGTGCAGTGATTGCAGAGCTTGGGAAGAGCAAGGAGAGAGGACTGCTCTCGCTCAAGGAGGGGCACAGGGCTGGGACTGCTGTGGCAGGCTCGGTAGCCTTGAGCTGCATCCTGTTGCTCTCCCTCTCCACAGGCACGCTGGCCAACAAAGTGAAGAGGAAAGATACGCTTGCTATAAAGCTGGGGAACACCACTGCCCCACAGGAGGAGAAGAGCATCTTCCCTCGGAAGAGCAAGGAGGAGTGGAACGAAATCCGTCACCAGATTGGGACAACGCTGATCAGGTACAGATGATGATGATGATCAGTGTGTGTGGAGTGGGATTGCACAAAGTTGGTGCCTTGTCCAAGCAGCTTGTGCTGGAATAGGGTGGGTGGTTGGGCATGGCAGCTGGAGTAGGGCTGGGAGGTTGTGTTGCTGTTCCTCCTTCATTGGAAAAGTTGGGAGTTCTTCCTGGAGTTAACTATATCCCCCTGACAGGCCCCTGTTTCCAGAGGTTAAATGGACTGAGAGGGGAAAATCTCAAGGATTACAGACATGTAAAACACAGGTGTGGATAAAAAGGTGTGGATGGATGCAGGGTGGGTGCTGGTGGTGGATGAAGCTAGGACTGGTGGCAATCCAGGTTCTGCTGTCTGAGCTCCTTGCAAAGCTGCTTCTGAGCTGGGGAGCCCATAGCCCTTCCCAAAGCCGTGCCAGTGGCTGAGCAGCTGTTTGACAAGAGCATAGTGTGAAACAGGGCAGCAGTGATCCTCAGTGGTGAGTGAGGAGTGTCTAGGGCACTGAAACCAGGCAGTTTCATCCTTTATCTGCTATTGATGAGTGACCAGATACAACATTCTGTACTTGTCACACTTCTCTTCAGGCGACTGAGTCAGAGACCAACTGCAGAAGAACTGGAACAGAGGAACATTCTTCAGCGTGAGTAGCATTTCTCTGGTGGTCCTGAGAAACACCATAAGTTTGCCTTTAACATCTTTTTGTATTGGGTGGGGGTGGTTTTAAATTGAAAGAGATTTAGAGTAGATGTTAGGAACAAATTTTGCCCTATGAGGGTGGTGAGGCCCTTGGCACAGGTTGCCCAGAGAAGCTGTGGCTGCCCCATGCCTGGAAGTATCCAAGGCCAGGTTGGACAGGGCTTGGAGTGACTTGGGAGAGTGGAAGGTGCACTGCCCATGGCAGGGGGTGGGACTGGGTCCCTTCCAACCAAACCCATTCTGTGATCCTATGATTATGGATGGAATAGCTGTCTCATGCCTGCCACCTCAGAGAAGAGTGTGTGGGCTGGTTTAGACTCTGCTGTTACACAGCAAGGACTGTGAAAGGTATTTTTGTTTGGGCTGGACTTCTGTGTTCCAGACATTACAGCATTACCTTGCATGATCTCTAAAGCAGCAGTGCATCATAAAGTCAGGACTGTTTCTCTTGGCCATATCTTGTTCTGCAAAAGTTATAAATAAACATCTTGTGGAAATGTGAATGTCAGTTCAGGAAGTTTCCATTTAAAATATTTATCTGTGCTGTTATTTTCTTTTAAACTATAATAGCTTTGTGAAGGAGCAGGCTGCACAGTGGCTTGGATGTATTTTGGCGATATGGCCCTAAATCGTTGAGGTGAATGACTTACTGGTGTTGTGTAAGGGGCATATTTGCCCTGCCAGTTCAGGAGGTGACACAGGGCATCGAGTTGTACTGCACTCTCTGCCTGTCCTAAGCCTTTAGATCTGTAGATAATCTGATCCAGCTCAATACTGTCCTTTGTTCAAGCCTAGAAAGCACTTTTCAAAGCCTGATGCTTACATGAAAAATTTTTTTTTTTTCCCCTTGGCAGCGAAAAATGAAGCTGACCGTCAAGCTGAGAAGCGGGAGATCAAGCGCCGGCTCACCAGAAAGGTACTGCTGGCTCCTGTGGTGACAGCCACCTGGCCAGGCTGCCGGGCACGGGGGCCCTGAGCACGCTGCAGGTGCCGTGCTGTGCGCCAAGAGCGGGGCTCTTGTGCAAGTGTCCCCAGTGCCCTCGCACTGCAGTGACTTTGGAATGTGGACTGTCACCCACGGTGAGCTATTGGCACCAGGGCCGTGTTTTTGTCAGTGACGGATCTGAGCTGGCAGTGAGCGTAACAAGTGAGATGAGAACTAAATTTGGCACCTGATACTTTAAAGGTTTGCTGGCCTGGCTGCTTTAACACAGTGCTTCAGCAGCCACCATTTCACACCAGGCTCCCTGAAATCCATTTCTAAAGTAACAGCTGCTTTTAGCTGTTACATCCAAGTTACTTGTGATTGTTGCTCATGGCTGGGAAAAGCTTCCCCAAGGCCTGTGGGTGTGAAGTGTGAGTGCTGCCATTGCTGAAGCTGCGTTTAGGGCTGTCATGCAGGGCTCACCCTTGTAGCGGCTGTTCCCACAACCCTCAGTGTCCTCCTCCATGACAGTGCGGCCCAGGTTCTGCCCTAGCCTGGCTTTGTGATCCCAGTGCGAGTATCCAGTCTGTTAGAGGTTTACCTATTCCCTTGCAGGCAGGATCTGGTATTGTCTGTACTTAAGGCACAGTGAGGGAACTAGTTTTAGTTTTGCTTGGGGTGCTTAGTCCTGGATCTGCTGTGTGGACAAGGCTCAGACTAACCTCCTTTGTTTTTCCTGGTGTTCAGCTTAGCCAAAGGCCTACAGTGGCAGAGCTGCAGGCCAGGAAGATCCTGAGGTTTAATGAATATGTGGAAGTAACAGATGCTCAAGACTATGACCGGCGAGCAGATAAGCCATGGACAAAGCTGACTCCAGCTGACAAGGTAACTGAGAGTCTCCTGTCCCCACATGGGAAGAGGAGCCAGCCAGGGTGGCCCACACAAATGGGTGTGAGCCAAGATGATCTGCTCTGTTCCTCTGGCTTCACCTCTTCACCTTTCCCTCTGTGCCTTCACTTGCATGTGCTGCCCCATCTCTGCTTCCTGCTGCCTCATGGCAAGGTGGAGCCCAGGTGGGCGCAGTCTGAAAGCCTTGCGTGGCTTCTGCCTCAGTTTCTGAGTGATGTAAGAATGATAAAATCATGGAATCGTTAAGGTTGGAAGAGCCCTTGAAGATTGAGTCCAACTGTTTACTCAGCACCACCATGTTCACCAGTAAACCGTGTCCCCAGGTGCCCCATCTGCACATTTTTGAACAGTTCCTGGGATGGTGATTCCACTACAGCCCTTTCTATGAAGAAATTTTTCCTTGTATCTCATCTAAACTTCCTGTGCCTCAGCCTGAGGCAGTTTTCCCTTGTTCTGTCGCTTGTTACCTGGAGAAGTGACCAACCCTCAGCTCTCTTGACCCCCTGTCAGGGAGTTGTAGAGAGTGGGAAGATCCCCCTGAGCCTTCTTTTCTCCAGGCTCAGCTCCCCCACCCCGCCCAGCTGCTCCTGGTGCTCTGGACCCTTCCCCAGCCCCAGCAAGGATACTGAGTATTGGTCATGGCAGTGCAGTTCCCTGCAGGCTCAAGAAATTGGCAGGGAACTACCTATCCTTGTCCTCCCAGGCCACCTCTGGGCACTGCCCAGTCCCCATCGGGGAGGGCAGATTAAATTCAGCTTGGCATTAATGGACTGGGGTGAAAACTGGGGTGGCTGCTCCAGTCTTTCTCTGAGCCCTTTCCAAAAAATCTCCCTCTCTGTGCAGGCAGCCATCAGGAAGGAGCTGAATGAGTTTAAGAGCTGTGAAATGGAAGTGCACGAGGAGAGCAAGCAGTTCACGAGGTGAGAATGTGTTAACATAAGAATTTTCCACCTTTTTAGAGCTGTGCTGCAAGGACAGTACTCAGTGGCAAAATGCTAAAACCTTAGAAGAATTATTTGTGCAGCAGTTGGAGATTGAATGTCCTTTTCTGTCTGAGTCCTGGGGGTGACTGGAGCAGCAGCAGACACAAAGTGCGTTGGTTTTCCTTAAACTGGGGCTTCCATCCTGGAGGCTCAGTGACCCTCTGAAACTAGTGTGAAGCTGCAGCTGGAGTGAGCTTCTCTGGGGCTAGAGATATGCAGCCATAGCCACAAAACAACTTGCTAATGAGTGACCTTGGATGTAATCTCTGTAGTCAGGTCTGGATCATGGCCCAAGTGATTCCTTTCCTTCCAACTCTGTGTGGCAAAGTTGAGTGCAGAGCACTGGAAGTGAAATTATTTGATGTTCACGGCTTCCCTGAGGGCTGGGAGTTCTGAGATAATAATTCAATTTACTCTCTTTGGCCATCTATAGTGCCCAAGTAACCATTTAGCCTGAGTTCCAAGGATAACACTCAGATTTTTCACTTGGCTTTCAGATACCATCGACCATAATATTCCAAGGAGGGAGCAAGAAACCCGTGAGGGCTGGAAGTCCCTCTCCCAGGCAATACAGTGAGGGTGGAACCTCAGCTCTTCCAAGATTTGCCTTCCATACATATCCAGAAAAAGGCTTTCGGCCAGGGAAGGGGAATCCTGTCTGAATGTAGCATTTCACTGGAACAAACACATCTCTCATGCCATCAGGCTGGAAGTGACACTATACCTCGTGTGGCTCAGCAATACGACTCTGCCAGGAGACCGTGCCCAGGGGAGCGACCCCTTCCTCCCCAAGCTGCACAGACTTGTCTTGGGGAGTGCAATTCCTCATTTCCTTCTCCTTTCCTTCAGGAAGGGAGATTAAAAGCAAAGGCAGCTCTGATGTTGGGAAGCTGAGGAGAGCATCTGCTCAGAAGCAAATGTGTGTATATTAGCTGTGTACAGAGAACCCTGGCAGACAACTGACGGGGCACTCACTATGTTTTGGGGGTTTTGCTTTTTTGTCATGTCCTTAATGCCCTGAATCACTACTGACCAACGGTTTGTTGTCCTGGAAGGGAATTGTGTAGATATTAACATATGCTGCATCTTTTTGTTAAAAAAAAAAAAAAAAAAGGAAAAAAAACCCCACCCCAACATATGTCTAAATGCTCTGCACTCTCTCACACTTGCTGTGATCTTAATAACAGATCTTGAGATCCTTAGGCTTGTTTAACAAATTACAGAACCAGGAAAAATGACTGTTGCCTTTTTAAAACTTTTTAATTTGGGGAAACTGTGAGAGTAGTCAGTCCTTTTTATTGTGGCTTTCTCTCAAATGTTTTTTACTCTCCCAAATCAGGGTTGAAGCTTGCCTTTTTCTCATTTTTACAGCTAAACCTACTGGAAATTTGATCGTTTCACTGTGTGGGTCAAAAGGAAGGGAAGAATAGGTTTAAAAAGTGACCTTAAAAAGATGGTATTTCTCTTCTGAGAGAAAAATTCTTCCTCGATGCGGGTTTAAAAAAAAAATCTGGTAGGGCCACTGCTGTATTATGCACAAAACTAAACTATCTGTGAGATGCCACTTGTGCGGGGGTTTGGGGTGGGGAGGGGGAGAAGAACTTTGTCTTGTTCACAGACCACACGGCCCAGCATCTGCTGGGATCTCTTCCCTCACAGCATCCCCTGTACAGCCGCCATTTCATTGTATATCAGTCTCCGCAACAACAAATTTTAATTATGAAATAAAAGTATTTTAGAATTTTTTTTCTTAAACCCTGCTTGTGTGGTCGTGTCTTTTCCCCTTCTCTCAGCAGGAGCCTGACCGGCGGCTCCTTAGGGGGTGGAGCGCGGGTCAGCCATGGCGGCGCCTTCCCTGAAGCCGCGGCTTTTCGCGCCCTTCCGACTGCGCATGTGTCAACCGCCCTTCCAGCCATTGCGCAGGCGCGGCAGGCCCCGCCCCCTCCATTGGGTGTTGGCCCCGGCCCCCATGCCCATATACGGTCTGTCTCCGCCCCTCGCGCGGGACGCATGCGCGCATTTCAGCCCCGCCTCCCTGCACTATAAAAATCGCCGCGCGGGTACCCTCGGCCTCTTTCACCGTGGGGAGCGGCGCAACGGTCAGGTAGAGTTCGCTTCACTTTTACCCTTTTACTAGTTTTTACCCTTTAAGCTCTTTGTTTTGCTGTGGCGCGTGGTTGTGCTGGCCGCGCTGCGGTGTCAGCGGATGCCCGCTCTATCCCCGTTTTACCGCTAAACTACGCTGTGAGTTGCACGTGGCGGTGGGTGCTGCGGAGTCGCCCCGCACCGCCTCAGCCGCCGCTCAGAGACATTTCCTTTTCCTACAGGTTCCACCAAAGCCTGTTTAACCTTGGTTTGCCCATTTCGCTCTAACGTGAGTATCTTTCACGTGTCCCCGCCGCGTGGTCGGCGGAGCTGGGATGCGCGGGGGCCTGGGGCAGGCAAGGTGATTATAAATGTTTATAGCCAAGGTCCAACGTGGATATCCGGAGAAGTCGCTCTCTCTCGGCTCTGTCCGTGTGGCGCGTGGGAGCGCAGGCCTTCGGGCCCGTGACGTATAGTCCCTTTCCACGACGTTGGAGAGCAAGCCGGGCCCCGAGCCTGCAGCCTGCATATTCCTACTGCTTCTCTGAGCCCTTGGGCCGTGACAGAGGAGACAAACCATGCAGGAAACACTGACACGCTGGGTGGGACGGGGAACACGTGCTGAGCTGGGAGGGGGAGACATTAAAGCACAACCTCCTGAGCAAATCCTTAAATTCCTTTTTTTTCTTCATTTCCAGAACCGAAATTAAAAAAAGTTTGAGTGAAACAAGATTTTTAAAGGTAATTGCGTTAAAAATGTAATATTATGCCTATTTCAAAGATGTTTCTAAAATAATGGGTCGGTTTAGTGATAAAATTTAATTCCGGACGACACGGGTGGTAGTAACGTAAGTCCTGTTTAGAGGCTCCTAGCTTTGACGATTGTGTTGGATTTTGGATAGACGGGGAAGAAAAAGGCCACAAGTCTTAGCAGACAGAAAAAAACACTGCAGATAAATATGTGTGCTGAACTTAAAGCTCTACTGGTGTATTGTTGGACACAAAAAAAAAGCAGGAAAAAATCCCTTTCTTTTTTTATAAATATTGCAGAATTTGCTGGGGCGAAGTGACAAAGAAAATACGCCTTTAGTGGGAAAGGGTGAGTATTTTAAAGAGTTTGCCCAAGTTAGGTGGTTACCCAGTTCCTCTTAGCGCACTATGTGTAATAACAATGTAGCCGCAGAAATCAAAACGCGATGGAAGCAGGAGTGCGTGAATTTAGTGGTCTTTTTAAGCACGTGCTTTGAGTGCAAAAAATAACCGGTGGCCCTGGTCCCTTGGATGTCAGAATGTGTACCTATCTACAGTAGACAACTCAATAAACTGAACTTGACTATGGCTTGTTGTGTGGTTTTGGTGAATTATCTGAATATCAAGGGAAACTTTGTGCTCTGGATGGTGCCTCTTCTGTGTAGAAGTATTCTTGTTTGCTGCTGAAGCATCTCGAAGAAGTGTGTAGAAGTGCTGTGTGGCACTCTATTGGGGCTGGATTAGAAACAGATCCCACTTTTAAGTCCGGGTTTGGGCACGAAACCTTCATATCAAGAGCTAAGTCGAGAAGGGTTGAGGGGTCTGTGACCCCGGGGTGAGGGGAAGCAGGGAGGGGATCACACGGCTTTCCCTTGCCCTTTCAAAGGGGAGTGCTGCTGTTGGGGGGGGGGGGGGGGGTTAGGGGAGGTGCTGCTGTGGGTTGGGTGAAATAGGCGTCAGCAGTTTCCCAGATGGCCTGTCCACGGCCTTGACGTGGCCCGGGAAAACATCGGGGAGTGGCTGTCAAGTCCCGGCATAAGCCTGGGATAAATAAAGGTGATGCTTCTTCAAGGTTTTCCAATCTCATGTGGGTGGGCTGTGGGTGATCCCTGGGTATCACGGTGTGTAGATAAGGAGATACAGGCTGCTGTACCAGCCAAAATGTTAATTGGGAACATGATTTTGTTGGTAAATAAAAGATAGTATGGCCAAGTGCAGGCCTTCGGACTGGAACAGCTGAATTAAGCACTGGAATAAGGGTAATCACATTGGATGAAGGGGAAACTCTAAAGTTTGCTGTCCTCCGATTAACGGGAGAAGTTTGGTCTAGTTCCTGTTTCAAGAGTAAAAGGGTTTTCCACTTTGCAGCAGTAGGTTGCTGGAGAAGGTGTTGGTGCAGACTTGCTGGATTTCCATACTCCGTTATCATTGATCAGCGTGTTTAATTACCTTTTTCTGCAGCAGCTCTGTTCCCATCACGGCTGGCTGCGGCCTAGGAGGCATCTCTGGAGGTTAGAAGCAGGATGAGTTAGTGACACGGATTTATTGTCTGGGGGGCAGTGTATTGCCAGCCGCCTTGTGCTGCCTGCCCTTGTGTGTCTTTCTGTCCGCTGTCTTGCCCCGCCTATCCTCGTTCCGTCCTTCAGTCCGCCTGTCCTGTCCCACCTGTCCCCTTGTCCTGTGGGGACAGTGCCGGGGCCGCCGACCGCTAGGGGGCGCAGCGCCGCGAGGAGCCGGCGCGCGCATGCGCAGAGCGGAGCGCGGCGGCGCCGGCGAGCGGTGAGGAGCGCGGCGGGGTCGAGCCGGGAGAGCGGCGGGAGGCAGCGGCGGGGCGAGCATGGGGACACGGGGGCGATCGCGGGGGTCCCGGCGGGCCCGGGGCCGTCCTCGGCACAGCCCACCGGACAGCGAGAGAAGCTGCAGGCGGCGGGAGGAGCCGCCGGTCCGGGCCGTGGCCTCCGCGGCCCCACGTGGGGCGGCGCCGCGGGGAATTCGAACGGCGGGAAGGGGCGGGGGCCGTGCTCGGGCCGTGCGGAACCGGGCAGGGGGTGAGGACGCAGGTACGGCTTGGCTCCGATTCTTCCCTTTTCCCCTTTCCCGTCTTCATTCTCCTTTCTTTTCCCCTTCCCTCTCTCCTTGCCTGCCTGAACCTGAAATCTGGAGACGTTCACATAGAGTATGGATAAAACATACAAGAGAAAACTTTCTATTTTCCCAGAGTAGGAGAGGGGATCGGTGTTCAAATCCCAGCTCAGTCACCAGTCCCTCAGGTGGTTTTTTAGGGTGTGAGGGGGCACCCCAGACAGTGAACAGACCCGGTTCACCAGGTGGGTGACTCCTTACCGGCTCTTTTTGGCATTTAGATTCCACGATGCCGGGAAAACGCAGAGTGCAGATCCTGGTCCCAGAAGAAGTGTCTTCTGAGATGAAAAAGGTTAAAGGTTAGTAAAATCCCTTAGAATCTTCCTTCCACTTTCCCAGGGGTGATTTTTACCAGGAAACTTGTACTCCTACATGTACTTTCTCCCCTTCCCTCCCCACAGTCAGCCACCCATCACATCGCTCACAGCCTGGGATGGTGCTGACGCTGGGCCAGGGTAACATTGGCTCTTTTTGGCATATAGATTCCAAGATGCCAGCAAAACGCAGAATGAAGATCCTGGTGCCAGAAGAAGAATCTACTGAGACAAAAAAGGTTAAAGGTAAGAAAAATCCCTTGGAATTTTCCTTCCACTTTCCCAGGGGTGATTTTTACCAGGAAACTTGTACCCTGACATGTTCTTTCTCCCCCTCACACCCCGCAGTCTGCCACCCATCACATCGCTCACAGCCTGGGCTGGTGCTGACACTGGGCCAGGGTAATGTTGGGCAGCTGGGTCTGGGTGAAGACATCATGGAGAGGAAGAAGCCAGCTCTGGTCACGCTGCCGGAGATGGTGGTGCAGGTGGAAGCTGGAGGGATGCACACGGTGTGCCTCAGCCAGACTGGAAAGGTAAGTGCAGTGGGTTCTGGGGTGTGTTCTGGAGCAGGGGGTAGGAATCAGTCACTGCTCTGCCCACATCTTGTTCCAGCTCTAGGGGTGAGCATGGTCTCGTGGACCACAAAATTTAGGGGCTCAAAAGGAGGACCTGAAAGGGGCCTACGAGAGAATTGGAGAGGGACTTAGGATAAGGGCATAGAGTGATAGGTCAAGGGCAAATGGCTTTACACTGACAGAGAGTAGATGGGTGACACTGCCATTTTAGATGCGATATTGGGAATTCTTCCCTGTGAAGGTGGTGAGGCTCTGGTACAGAGAAGCTGTGGCTGCCTCATTGTGGGGGGACAGAATGTAAGAAAATAAAGATAGTGCAGAAGGTAATCTCGCCCCTGAGGAGTTGCAGCTGTGCTGATTACCAAAGATTAGGAACAGGCCACAGCTGTGTCCAATACGGATGAGTGCAATAAGAGTGGGTTAGCTGGGTGAGGAGAGACTTGGAGTTTGTTGGCTGTGCTATGAGAAAGAAGGAGTCAGTGCTGCAAGGAGCTTCCCTTGAGAAATCACTGAGAAGATATGAGAGCTTCATAATAAGATGACAGCACCTCATCTCTGGAAGTATTCCAGGCCAGATTGGACAGGATTTAAAGCAGCCTGGTCTAGCAGAAGGTATTGTTACCCATGGCAGGGGGTGGACGGAAGTGAGCTTTAAGGTTCCTTCCATCCCAGACCATTCTGTGATTCTGTAATAATTCAGCTTCATGACTCTCTGTCCCGTGACTTCATACTCAGCCCGTTGCCCCTCTGCTCCATCCTGACCATTTGCACCCATCTGCAGATCTACACCTTTGGCTGCAATGATGAAGGTGCCCTGGGACGCGACACCTCGGCTGAAGGGTCTGAGAGCTCTCCAGGGCTGGTGGAGCTGCAGGAGAAGGTGGTGCAGGTGTCGGCGGGGGACAGCCACACGGCCGCGCTGACTGAGGATGGCAGGGTCTTTGTCTGGGGCTCCTTCCGGGTACGCTGAGTCCTCAGATACTGGAAGCTCCCCTGGTGGCTGCTGCTCCTGTGGCTGATCCCTGTGTCCCTCTTCCCTCAGGATAACAATGGAGTGATCGGCTTGCTGGAGCCCTTGAAGACAAGCTCCAGTCCTGTGCTGCTCCAGCTCAATACCCCTGTTGTTAAAATAGTGTCAGGTGAGTAGGTGTCGTTGTTGAGATGGTCCTAACAAACAGAAGAACACCGTGTATTTAAGAAAGCTTCTCTTTTTCATTTTAGCAGCATGCTGTCTTTATATGCTCTCACAAAGTTTATACCTATTCATTGGGCACAATAAATCAACATAATGTTCATTGGTGCAAGGCGGTCAACACCACTGTTTTCTGTCAAGATCTAGTTGCAGGACCCCTTGTTTATCTTTTCTTCTCCTTTTCCACGCTGACAGCATCAGTGGGACTCCTTTCAGGGGCAAAGGCGACTCTTATCAGCTTCTCTTCTTCATCTAACTCTTTCTGACTCACAGACCAGCTGTGAGCCCCTTCCACAAGCAGGGCTCTGGGGCGTGCAGGGTCAGGCAGATACACAAGGTTGTCACAACCCTTGAGGAACGTCCATGAACTTTTCCTCCCTGTTGGCTTGTTCCAAGCCTGATACAAGGGTGTACTTGCTGATCTCTGACTCTTTCAGAGAACAAACCTCTTAGCCCCAGCAGATTCACATATTGAGTTAATATTTGACCAGTCTGATGTAGAATGCCTTCCAAGAGTGGCCTGAACTGTGACCCAGTGGGGCCAGAGCACTTGCTCTCTAATGAGGCCTGGGGAAGCTGAGCACAGCAGCCAGGGTGCTTGTCCGGGGCCCAGGGGAGGTTGGGGCACACCTGTGTCCTTACTGCCTTCCCAGAAAAACTGCTTTGAATTCCTGGGATTGGGAAGATGGAGATCCTGGAGTTTTAGGTGGTGGCACAATTGGTGTTGAGGTATCAAGTGCAGTAAGCCCCATAAGCTGGAACAACTGGGGTTTACCTGTGGGATCTCAGTCCTGAGGACTTGTTGAAGACTTGTCCATAACTTCTTTTTCCTTCCTGTCCCAGGAAATGACCACTTGGTGATGCTGACAGTGGATGGCGACCTGTTCACGTGTGGCTGTGGTGAACAGGGCCAGCTGGGCAGAGTGCCAGCACTCTTTGCCACCCGAGGAGGACGGCGAGGACTGGGTGAGTGGATTTAGTTCTCAGAGGTGCATCCTTTGGCTTTGGCTCTGCCCTTTGCAGAGGAACAAAGGGCCCCAGTCCCTGATGCTCAAGGGCTTATGTGTAATCAGTGACATGTGTGCAGTGAGCCAGATCCTTAGATGCAGCGAGGGTGTAAATCCTTAGTCCTTGCATAACGCTTTGTCTCCTACCCCAGAACGGATGCTGGTCCCCCAGCTTGTCCCTGTCAGAGGCAGAGGGAGAAGAAGCAAAATGCGCTTCCAGGACGCTTTCTGCGGGGCGTATTTCACCTTCGCCGTCACGCGTGAGGGACACATCTATGGATTTGGCCTCTCCAACTACCACCAGCTGGGTGAGCGATGTCCCTCCAGATCTCCTTCCGGTCCACTGCTGCCCTGGCCTGGTGGGGGAAGCTGCTGGGTGCCCCAGAATCTAAACACTGGATGCACCAGAGCTGGAAATGGGTGCGGGGCTCGCTCTGGGTTTAGGTCCCAGCCCTCATGCCCACTGGGTTTGAGCAGAAATTAGATTTTGGGCCTGGGCAGCTGCATTGGTCTCTGGAAGGGTGAGCCCCAGGGTGGATGGCTTAGTGCCAGAGCTGTCCATGCCTATGGACCTGATCCGCCTGGATTTGTGCGTCCCATCCTGCAGGGACCCAGGACACCGAGCCCTGCTTCTCCCCGCAGAACCTCACGTCCTTCAAGAACTCCACCAAGTCTTGGGTTGGGTTCTCTGGTGGGCAGCACCACACGGTCTGCGTGGACTCTGAGGGTGAGTGACTCTGTGACAGGTGGGCTGGGAGTCACACTGCAGGGTGGGGGGAATCCCATGGCCCTCAACCTGGCCAAGGAGCTGTTGGGATGAGGGTGATGTGCTGGAGTCCTCCAAGCTCTCGGTGTTAAGGGAAACAATGTTGGTGTGAGATTGCAGCAAAGGGAAGCTGACAACAACAGAGACCTGGACTCATTTGGGAGCTCTGCTCTTGCACCTCTCCAGCTTACTGATTTTGAGGAGCTGAAGGGTTTCTATCCCACCCTGCCCCTTCTGGATGAGTCTCAGGGTGTGGTGTGGAGGAACGATGCTCCTTCAGGAGTCAGGCTTGGGAAGAAGTCCTGGTCTGCTTTGGCCTTGCTGCAACTTCTGCCCAGCTCAGGTCTCCTGTCTTGTGTGTCCACTGTGCTCCAGGTAAAGCCTACAGCCTGGGCAGGGCAGAGTATGGCCGACTGGGCCTTGGGACAGGGGCAGAGGAGAAGAGTGCACCCACCGTTATCCCGGAGCTCCCCAGTATCATCTCGGTGGCCTGTGGAGCGTCAGTTGGCTATGCTGTCAGCAGTGATGGTGAGTGCCAGGGCTTGGGAACCCTGCCTTCTGCACTTCCTTCATTCCTCCATCCAGCCCTGCACACCGTCACCACACACTGCCAGCGGGGTTGGCACTGGAGCCAGGTTCTGCTGCCCATCTCCTGGGGGCAGCTGCGCAGTGGCTGCTCAGATGTGTTTGTGGGCCTGTTTGTGGGCAGCGGGTGGTGTTTACCAGGAGAGGGTTGTTGGCCTGACAGTCTCTTCTCTGACTCTGCCGATGCCAGACCTCCGTGCTCTGGTGGTGCATCTGCCTGTGTGCAGTGTCTGCAGGAAGGAATGTTTGGAGTGGGCTGTGGGTTTATTTTTCTCCCGCAAAGGGATGAAAGTTCCTTGGCCCTGTGATGGAACACCTGTTGAGTTGCAAGTGCTCGTTCTCTTCCTCCTGCTTGTGTTTTGGACTCATAGAGATGCACTGTCTGGGTGCAAGGTCACCTTCCCATTTTGCAACAACCGGGAGCTCAAAGCTTGCTTCACCTCTGTTGCAGGACGAGCGTTTGCGTGGGGAATGGGCACTAACTACCAGCTGGGCACTGGAGAGGAGGATGATGTCTGGAGCCCCGTGGAGATGACGGGGAAGCAGCTGGAGAACCGGCGGGTGCTGGCCGTGTCCAGCGGTGGGCAGCACACGGTGCTGCTGGTCAGTGACAAGGAGCAGAGCTGATGAAGCGACACCGCAGCCGGACCCAGCGGAATCACAGCACCCCCAGACCCCCCACAACTTCTGCCTGGGTTGGGGAGCCGATTACTTAGGGAGGGCAGGAGGCTCATGGAGCTCGGCCCAGCAGTGCCTGTGTGGCTGGAACAGGGTGCCCGTGGGTTCTCTCTGCAAGCGTTTGTCTGTTTTCCTGTGGTGCCCAGTGCTCTGTCAGCTCCCCGGGTCAGCTTGGTCCTAAACTGATCCCAGTTCTGTGCCTGGATGGATTTACACTTCTTCTCGTCTTTTTTTTTTTTTTTTAACATTTCCTGGCCCAGCAAAGCTGAGGGTTTTGTTCTTTACTCTGCAATCAGGTTTGGGTAATAGTCTCCCTGAGGTCCCCATGTCCCCCACATCTGGATGCTCTTCCAGCCCCTTCACCTAAATCACCTCTGGATTTGTCTGCTGCCACCCCCCAAACCCCTCTGAGCCTGTTCCGGGTGGATCTGAGTCCAGCAGGAATGTGCCCAGGAAGCTCTGTCCTCTAATCCAGAGCTTGTGACTGCTGTGGGGAAATTCTGCCTGGTGAGGGAGAATGCTGTTGGATGATGCCTAGCACAGTGTGACCGCTGGAGGCTCCTGCCTCCCTCAAGCTGAGCCCTCCCTCAAGCTGAGCCCCTGCCTGGCAGTCAGGCCAGGAGCAGATTCCCCACTCCCCATGGCCTGGAGCAGCTGCCTCATGCTACTGTTCCCAGTGCTGGCCACTCCCTCTTTGCCATTGCCTTTGGAAACCCAACCAAATCCATCCCACCGGTGGGAACACTGTTACTTTAATTTTTTCTCTTTCACTTGTTAAGGAAGGAGGTTCATTTGCTGTTAGGGCCTGGATGAGCAGACACCCAGACCGTAGCTATGCACGGAGTTGCTGGAAACAACAGCACTCCTCCTCCCCGTTGCCTCCCTGATCCAACTGGTCTTGATTCCTGTGCCCAGCCTGCTCCATCCTCTCCTTACAGGAGGTACCTTCCAGGTGCCTGGAGTGAGGAGGGCTCTGCAAAAAGTTAATTGTAGCAATAGGAGGGGGGGTTGTGGCTGGGGAAGGGTGTCTGGGGTTATACAATGGTTCCAAAGGGGTTGGATTTTTTTAAAAAAGAAAATGTATTTTGGTTGATTAATCAAGGCAGAAAGGACAAAAAAAAAATCTTTTAAATTTGGAATAAACTGAGTTTTGATAAACCCAGGCTTTTCCTGCGCTTTGGAGGGCTGGGCAGTTCTCACGTGGGGACAGTCGGGACAGGTGTCTCCTTTCGGGGCGCTGTCCTGGTCCCAGCTGTGGCCGCCAGGTGGCAGCCGTGGGGCCACGGGACTGGGAGAGCTGGGGCGGAGAGAGGGCATGGTCCCTGTCATCTCTGTCACCCCCTTCAGTTCCCAGCCTGGCTGACTGGTCACCCCACGTATCTTTGGGTCTCCAGGAACACAGCCAAGCCCGTGGCACACCTGGAAGGATCCTGGCATGTCCGTGCAGGGTGCTCCCAGCTGGAGCTGAGCCAGATGTGTGTGGAGACTGGAAGCCACGGGGCAAATTCCTACATCCTGGTGTGACTGGAGCCCCAGGTCGCTGTTTACACTTAATTCATTTGGGCAGGAGCAGGTTCCTTAGTGAGCCTGGGCGCTGAGAGCAGCTCTGCTGCTCCCATGTGGGATGAAATTGGATTTACACTCAGGGATGGCCTCAGTGGGTCCAGCTCTGGGGTGCTGGGGGCACCCGCATCCCATCAGGTGGGTTTGCTGTCCTGGGCTTGCAAAGGACTTTATTTTTACCTCTAAGCAAAAGATTGGGATGTGGGCCCACAGGGAATGTTGTATTGTGAGGGATCAAGCCCATATTTTGCTGTCACTGCAGGCTGAGCCATGGGCAAGTGCTCTCTAATCCTGTGGCTAATTTTGCTCCCTGGGGACCATCACCATTTGATACCGTTCAATGAAATGTGACCTACTGGATACCTGATGCAGAAACTGCTCTTCACTTAGGCTTGATTCCCAGCAACAATATTTATCCAAAACCAGCCTCAGCTACTGGGGAGATCCCACATCCCAGTGCTCCCAGTTCCTCCCTATCCCCTACCTTGGCAGGTTTTTGCGTCTATCTCCCGCATTTGGGCAGCAGGAACCGTATCAGTGGTGTGACACAACAGGGTTGGATCCTGCCAGGAGCTAATGCAATTCCCTGTTCCAGCTCCTGTGGGTGCAGAGAAAACCCAGATCATTACTAAAGAAGATGGGATTGTACCCATCCCTGAGGGGCTGTTCCTGTTTCTGGGAAGGGGAAAACATGTCTTTGTGAATGGGAAGCTTGTTGGTATATTGAAGAAACATGGGAAAAGGACTGGGAGAGAACAATAAGATTTAAAATATTCAGAACTGATGAGTAAGCAATTGTCTTGGGAACCAGTGACACTTCAGTGGGAAGCTGCTGGAAACTGGGGGAAGGATGAGCCCCCACACAGGGGGGAGAGGGTGGATGGAGGAAAACAGCTTAATTGAGCAAAGGGAAATGTCTCATTAACAAGGTTTTGTGCTCACAGAGTGAACTGGGGGCATTTTGAGGATTAGGAGGAGGAATTTGGGTCCTGTGGAGTGGACCCCTGGCTGTGTCAGGATCCAGCCATAGTCAGTGGGGGAGGTTTTCTAGCACTGACACCTCCAGACTCTCCCTCATCACCAGCTGGCAGCTCCACACTCTGGTCTCCATCTGTTGCTATTGGAAGTGCATAAAAGGCTTTTGCTTTACAGACAATAGCTGGGAAAGTGGTATTTGAGGGCTTTAGCATCCCTGGAGGATGAGTGTGAAGTGTGAAGATCTTTTGGGCTCAGATTAAAAGCACTTTGAGTGTTTGTGAGGGATTTTTTTCATGTTTTTTTAACATGTTCCTGTTTTAGATAGAAAATTTCTGCCTGTGCAGTGGTGCTGCTGGATCTACAGGGAGAGAATTGCATCTTCAGGAGGGTTTGGAGGATATTCAGATTGTTTTCTTGTTATTCCTTTCCTGCCTGGAAGAGGAAATGAGCTTTAATTATGGCCAAGCTGCCTGTGATGGGGTTTAATGATGGTTTAGTCATTGTACTGGGCTGTCTCTCCAATCATTGAGGCTCTTGCCTGACCAGTATATCCCAGGATAACTGCCATGTGCAGTGCTCTGGTGTGGCTCTAGGTAGAAGGGTGTCTTGGTTCTCTTTCGGATGAGAATTGGGCTGAAATAGTGATGTGGTGGTGTCTCTGTCCCCTTCCCAAACTGCTGACATCCTGGTTCCTTTCCCATTACAACAGGCCAAAAATAAGGAAAGTCTCGTATGGTTCACTCAACTCCTGGGAACTGGAGAGGGGGATCCTGGCTCTTTCCCTGCCTGGAGGAGCTCCAGTGCTCACACAGCGTCCCAGACATCCCCTCCCTGCATGTTCCTCCTGTTCCCATTTGCTCAGGGAATAAAACAGCACAAATTAAGCAGAATTTGTAACTCTGAAAGGAGAAAAAAAATCCTCTAGGAATTATTCATAGTTATTTTCTTTCCCTATTAAATGATGAATTGCAAGACAAGCATCTCTGTTGAGCTGAGAGCCTGGGTCCACCCCAGGCTGCTCCAGGGTCAGGAAGGTGAGAGTTCTTGTTGCTGTCCTCCCCAGGAAAGCCAGATCCCTTCATTTCCATCTGCATATTAATGCAATTCCAAAGTCAGCCTAAACCTGCAGACAAAGAAACTGGCATCATCATAATTAATCACAAGCTCAATACATCAGGGTTCATTATTTGGTGAATTAATTAAAGAAAAAAAATTGGGGAAAGGATGTTTCCTGCAATAGCACATGGTTTTGGCCTGCAAATGTCCCTGGAAATAGCCTGTTGGTGTGTGCCAGCATGGGTTGCTGTATAATTAATCTGGGCTGGCTGCTAGTTTAACTGGGCTGTGAAATCTCCAGAACTGGTGCCTGGCTCAGCTTTCCCAGGGTGCTGGGTAATGGACAGGGGTCCTCGAGTGGTTTTCACATCCACTCTGCACTCTTTATGGTTCTCCTTCTTTGGGAACTAAGAAACCTACACTGCAGAAGTGATCAGTACCCTAAAGTCCAAAGTCTTGTTAAGCCAGAGCAAAGTTACAGGCTCCAACACCCGTTTCTGTTGCTTTTCCGCTGAATCCTCATTTGTATTTAAATTACAAATGTAATTTGGGCCAGAATTTGGGCTGCTTGTTTTTTGAAATAAAATTATATCTTGATGACTGTTGGCAGAAGAGGTTTTTGGTGGCTAGGGCTTGCAAACAATCTCAGCTCTAAAGGGCTTTGGGTGTTCACAAAGGTGAGTTTTTCTAAGTCCATGTATGTATTTAAAACTTGAATTCAGAATCATCAAATGGCCTGAGTTGGAAGGGACCTTAAAGCCCATCCAGTTTCATGCCCTGACATGTGCAGGGACACCTTCAAGCTGTCCCAGGCTGCTTCGAGCCTCATCCAGCCTGGCCTTGGACACTGCTTCCCTGAGCAACCTGTGCCAGGTTATCCCCACTCTCACAGGAAAGGGTAAATTTAGAGGCAGTTTCATCACTCCCCAGACCACCCCCCTGAGCCAGACCTTGCTCATTTTTGATGCCTGTGAGTCGCAAGAGAGCTGGAAATTGCTTCCTATCTTTGATTTTATTTTTCTTGAACTTTTAGAAAGCAGGGTGCCTGTACAGAAATGCCACAGTAAGGCAAATATCCCAAGGGTTGGAGCTGGAGATAGTGTCTGAAGTACTTTGTGAGATGCTAGGGATCCGGCATATTTAGCTCCACCACACACGTAGCAGCTTCTGTAGTGGGAGGTGTGATGGGAGGCCTTGGGGTCTCTTTAGTTTCATACAGCTATAGACAGACATACATATATATTTATAAAAGTACACAAAGAGTTCCCTCCGAGCCCGCTGGCTAAAGCACGGCCCAGTCAGGGCAGGCTCTCCCGGTGCTGCTCGCTTGCACTAGGATTTGCCCACAGTTTTCCAGCCCAGCATCACATCCATGTCCAGGGCCGCCTTAGCTGCAGTCAGAGGTCTCTAAATAACACTAACCTAACAATGACATGAACAGTAGAAAGCTTTCACTGGGAATAATCCCAGTTTGAGGAACTCCAGGAGAATTTTTACAATGGATCTGGAGCTTTTTGAAAACTGTCTCTGAAGTGGCATAAGTTTTTCTTCCCATCTCCAGTTGTCCTTTGGACATAGCTCAGAGTGGGATGGAATGAGGTCCCGTGATGTGGCAGAGAAAATGGCCTCAAGTCATTCCAGGGGAGGATTAGGCTGGATATTAGGGAATGTTTCTTTCTTGAAAGGGTTGTCTAGCCCTGGCACAGCTGCCCAGGGCAATGGTGGAGTTAACGATCACCAAAGAGATTTAACCATCACTGCGTGGATGTGGCACTTGGGACATAGGCTAGTGGTGGCCTTTGTAGTGGTAGAAGAACAGTTGAACTTGATGATCTTGGAGGACTTTTCCAACCTGAATGATTCTGTGATGCTATGATCACCTCCTGGCACAGTTCCTTTCTGCCATGTGAGTGTTTCCCCTCTTGCTATGGGCTGTGGTGTCATCCTGGCCTGTGCAGGAGGATAAGCATGTGGAAATTGCAGTACTGGTGCTCTGGGCTCTGCCAAGAGCCACATGTTGGAGGGTGACAGCCTCTGCTGGGTGGTGTTGTTGGTTGAGGAGATGGCATCAGTGGAGCATATTTGCCCAACTTGCTTCTTGTTCTCTCTGTAGGAGAGCCCTACATCATTTGGTGAGTCCCAATTCTCCCATTTTTCTTTATCAGAATGTAAAATGTTTTTGCAATTAGTCTGTATGCAAACCCAGCAGTGTTAGTGAGCAGCACCCAGCCCACCATTCTGCTACAACTCTGTGGTGGTGACCTGGGTGACTTCTGAGCGCAGCTCATCTCCTCTGTGTCCCTGGCAGCCCCGCTGGGGGCTGCCCACGTCTAGTCATGCCGGCTTATTGCGGGCTTCAGAAGCGGTGCAGGTGGAGACGTGCTCCCGCGTGGTGTTCCTGGCGCGGGAGAAGCTGTTCTGCTCCACACGAGCTCGGAAAGGCAGGCAGAACTCTCGGAAACACCTCTTGAAGTTTTCATCCAGGAAAGCATAAAGGACAGGGTTGAGGCTGCTGTTGGTGTAGCCCAGAGCTATGCAGAAGTGCAGGCTGGCCACCACATAGGGGTTCTTCTTGTCTATGTCCACCAGCGTCCAGACGATGACGAAGATGTGGATGGGTGTCCAGCAGATGATGAAGGCTGCCACCACCACCAGCACCATGCGTGTGATGCGCCGCAGGTTGCGATCCTTCTCCTTGGAGCCTGAGAGGAGCCGGACGCTCTTCAGGCGAAGGATCATCAGCCCATAGCAGATGGTGATGACCAAAATGGGGATCAAGAAGGCAAAGATGAAGACACATATCTTGGTCACAGTGTCCCAGTAGATGGGAGGGTCAGGAAACTGGAGAGTGCACAGGACCATACCATCTGCAGCAGAGAGGAAGGTCAAAGAGGAAGCTCAGTGTCTGCTGAGAATATTCTGCCTTCTGCTCAGTAATGGCTTGTTAAAACCCTAGGGAGATGCATTCCTACCTGCCTGCTCTTGGCAGAGGTTCCCCAAGAGCTCTGTGCCATCAGACCCCTGTCCAGAAGACACTGAGGAGAGGCAGTGGATGCAATGACTCTGGAACCTTTTCCCTGCAGGGCCTCCTGGGCCACTCAAGGCCAATCCTGCCTTCTCTCAACCCCCACGATGGACATCCCCACGTCACATCCACATATCACCCTTCACTGAAATCTGTCCATTTCCTCAAGATGCCCAGAGCTTTCCTAGCAGCTAAGGACCAGTGACCCCACACAGGAGCTGCAGATCTTAGTGTGAGCCACTTGGAGACTTTTCAGCATCACTGGGGTTTTTTTAGGCCCCCTGCTTTCCATATCAGGAGGTGGGGAGAGACACTGCCTGGACTGGAGATGGGGAAAGGTGTGGGATCCCTACCCTTAAGGGGAAGGGAGGACAATTTCTGGGACAGTTTCAAAGATGGGAAATAACACCATGATGCTTTTTCCCAGACAGGGCACATTTATGGTGCCACAGACAGGTGCCCACTATTGACCACAAATCTGCTACAGGACCAGAGCTCAAGTTTGCCAGATCACCCCTGGGATGAACTGATGGGACAGGAGGGGACACGCATCCCAAGACACTTGCCTTTTGACTTGGTGACTGCCATGACCATGATGGGCACCCCGATGAGGGAGGAGAGCACCCAGATGCAGACATTGATGATCTTGGCTTTGGCCGGCGTGCGGAAGTCCAAGGCCTTGACCGGGTGGCACACGGCGATGTAGCGGTCCACACTCATCATGGTGAGGGTGAAGATGCTGGTGAACATGTTGTAGTAGTCAATAGAGAGCACGACCTTGCAGAGCAGCTCCCCAAAGGGCCAGGTCTCCATGAGGTACTTGGTGCTCTGGAAGGGCAGTGTGCTGGTGGCCAGTGCATCAGCCAGTGCCAGGTTGAAGATGTAGATGTTGGTGGCTGTCTTCATCTTGGTGTACCTGGGGGTGGCAGAGAAAGGGCATGTTACAGGTGGTCAGGGCACTTGATGTGATGAGGAGGGGGCACAGTTTGTCTGCTCACAAGGTGACACCGGCCTTGGTGAGCAAAAGTGTTGTGATGTGCCTTTCTGCAGCACCAATGTGCTCAGCATTTCCCTGAACCAGTTGCACAATGTCCTTTATCCCCTCAACCCTCCTTCATCTGATTTTCCACCTAGTAAATTGTGATTATCTGCTTCCCTGTCAAGGTTGCTTGTAGAAATTGGATCGATTACCCCCGGAAACAGGCCATCTGGAAGCAGCCCAATTAGCCAGCCTGGAGCTCCAGAGCCTTTGGGGGAGCCTGGCTGTATCCCCCAGAGCATTTGGGAAGGGCTGGCTCCGCTTCTGGTTCTTGTCACACCATGGCAAGAGAAATGTGTGGTCCCTCATGTCCAAACCTTTCCTGAAGGGATGAGGCAAAGTTATGGCAGATGACAGAGAAGCAGGGATGTGTGTGAGTGTCCCAGGAGCATCCAATCCTGCAAGTGTTGATCAAAGGGATGCTTTGAATGGTGTGGTGGCTTGGAAATAGATACTGAGGGATCTGCTGGGCACCCCCAAAGAGCAACACATGTGGGGCAGGAGGGGCTCTGTGAAGACCCTGCTCTTTGCAGGGCTGCACCAGCAGCTCCAGCTCTTCCTGTGCTCCCTTCCAGCAAATCCCCATTGTTCAGAGAGCATCCTCCCCAGCCTCAAGCTTTTTTAGATGTACCCTCATTAGTTAACATCAGGGTCAGTTTGCCCAAAACCATCTCTGCATGCCTAAGCCTGCCTGTAGCAGCACTAGGGAAAGGCATAGAGGGGGGAAATGACCCCGTTGTTGCTGAGATGAAAAGGTCGCTTTCCTTGGTGTACTTATAAAATAGACAGAAAGTGACTTTTCACATGTGTGACAGAGGTAAGACATTTTAAACTGACAGAGGGCAGGTTTGAAGCAGATATGAGGGTGGTAATAACCTGGCACAGGGTACCCAGAGAATCTGTGACTGCCCCATCCCTGGAAGTGTTCCAGGCCAGGTTGGACAGGGCTTGGAGCAGCCTGGGACAGTGGAAGGTGTCCCCACCCATGGCAGGGAGTGGAATGAGATGGGCTTTAGGGTCACTTCCAATCTAAAGCATTCTAGGATTCTGTGATAATTAGTACAGCTCATTGCATGTTGGGGGTACATGAAATGAGTTAAGGTAGGGGGATTGAGTGGTTCCCATCTCAGGTGGTCCTGCCATGGCTGGAGCCCAGGACAGCAGGTTGATGTGGGAAAGAGGCTCTTGGGATTGATGGTGGTATCCAATCCCTTCCCCTTATCCTTTCCCCATCTCAAAAGGATCAGGAGAGTGTATTTGTGGGGACAGAGACCCACCAAGTTGCATTGTCAATAGAACTGGGAACTGGAGCTGAAAAACTAATTTCTCTCTGTGAGAAAACAGAAAACAGCAGCTTAACCCAGCTCCAAGAGCATTCCTGTCTCCTTCACCATGGCTGCAAATGGCAGCCCGTTGCCCAAGGGTGGAAATATTCAAGCTGAGCTTTTTTTTTTAAATTTAAATATGGCATTAAAAATGTCTTGTCCTTGAAAAGTCCTTTTCTGTTCTCTTTAGTGTTATTTTCCAAGCGCTTTTGCAGAAAAGTTTCCTCCCAGGTTAAACAAAAAGCTGAGAATTTGTGGTATTGTCAGGTTTTGCCTCTCCTATGTGAACAGTCAGTTCAGGTAGATTCACACATCTTTGGTCTCTGTTTTTTGAGTAAAGTGGTAAAAAAAAATCTGTTATTCATTCCATGATCTGCCAGATGTGCTTAGCTGTGCTGGGTAAGCACTTCCCAACCCCCTGCCAGATGTGCCGAGGTGTGGGACTGGAAGGCCAGAGCTGTCACCCATCCCCAGGCAGGATGGGGCTGGTGAGGGCAAAGCAGGGACAGGGATGACTGGGATGATAATGGGAATGTCTAAGATGATGGATTGACTCTGCCAATGCATTTGACTGGAATAATAGGGATAACTGGGATGAGGCTGGGGATAACTGGGATGATGAAAGACATAACTGGGATGATGGGGTTGATGGGAATAACTTGGGATGATGATAGGGATGACTGGGATAATAAGGATGGCAATTTAGCTTCCAGTACTGGGGTTTTGAGGGAAGATTCAGCCCCCTCCAGGTTTGGGCTGAGGTTTCAACCTCCTGCACAGGGTGAGGCGTCCATCCTGATGACCCTCCTGAGCTGCAAATGAAACTGCTGCTCCAGGAAAGAGGTTTATTGCCCACATTAGAGCAAATCATCCACTGCTACTGATGGACCTCCCCAGGCTGCCAAACCCATTGCAATTAAGTGAGTGCCTTGATTGGGAAGTTATGCACTTGAACGGAACAATCTGGGTAGTGTTGATGGAGAGAAGAGATGGGAGGGGATGGGGCAAGCACAGGGCAGCTCCGCATTCCAGTCTCGACTCCCAAGTGGGGATGCCCTCTCCAAACCTCTTGGAAAATAAATAAGTGAAAGAAAAGTGAATAATAAGTGAAAGAAAAGCTCCTGGAGCTGCTAAAAGCCGCTGCCTGAAAGAGCCTGGCTTGACAAAGCCTGCACCCAGCTGTCCCTGCAGCCTGTGTGGGGGCTGGTGGGGGGCTGATGCACTTAGTGGGGATGAGGCACTTGCAGCCCTGAGTTCACAGCTGCCAATTGCTTCCAGGAGTATTTTTAAAAGCATCTGACAATACAATGGGCATGGCAGTGCTGGTCAGAGCTGTGGTGGGGAGGGTGCTGGGTGTGCTGGGCTCCCTCCAGGTGTGTGATGGGCTTGGCTGCTCTGGAGAGGGATTTATTTGGAATTTGGCTGTGCTTGGCTCATGGTGTGTCCATTCACAGAGCTATATACCAGGGCCCTGTGTCTGCATCTGCCAGCTCCTAGCACTCACGGACTTTGTGGCAAACTCAGTGTAGTCCCAGAGGTCCCTGACCCCCAGGATGTGCTCCAGCCGTGCTTCCAGACTGCCTGGACCCCCAAGGGCACTTAGAGGTGGCATTAGGAGAAGAGCACAAAGCAAACACCCAAAATCTCCCTGGCAGTGAGGTCCAAATCCAAGCTGATCCCACCTCATAGCCCTTTCTTCCATGGACACAGGTCTTCCCTAGTCCTGGCCTAAACCATGTCAACATGGAGCAACTCTGACAAGGACCCTGGGAAACTCCAGATGGCTTTGGCCATGGATGGGCGAAGGCACATGTCCCTGCAGCCCCTCCTGTCCCAGGGGCTTGGAGGATGATACTTGCTCATTTCATGGGAGATATTCTCCTTCCCCGGATATGTTCAAGGCCAGCTTGGACAGGGCTTGGAGCCACCTGGTCTAGTGGAAGGCAACCCAGCCTATGGCAGGGTAGTGAAACAAGGTGGCCTATAAGGTCATTTCCAAACCAAGTCACTCTGTGATTCTGTCTTTAATTCCAGCATCAGCTGGAAAATGTGGGGCTAGAAGGTGTGGTGAAGGGATCTGTGGCCATCAGGCTTGCTAAAGCCTGGGTTACATGGAGTTACTCAGTAAAATAGGGAGGATGTTTGCACATGCAATCACTCTCTTTAAAATGCTTTCCCTCTCCTCTCTGAGCAGAACCAGCTGGAGGGGGTCTAATAACACTCATCCCTCACCCTGACATTATTCATGGCATCTGTCTCTGCTGCAATTACCTCAATTTGCTTTTTCAGACCAGGGCTCATTTTTGATGCCCCTTCTGAGTGGATGAAAAATCCCATTAAGGGTCAGGTCAGGTCAGCGAGTTATTCCCCCGTGCCACTCCCCATTGCCGACACTCTTGGATGGTTAAAAACACACAGCAGAGCCCCACAAAGAGTGGCGAGCAGGGGCAGCAGAGCCTGATACCAGGGCAATGGGCACTCCAGGGTGGCTCATGGACACGTTTCAGGATGGTTTCCTTCCCTCCGGTGAGTCACCACATTTATTTGTGCGCATGCAGTGCCAGGCTGTGCTGACTTCTGGTAACAATAGCTATGGACTGAAAGGGATGGGGAAATGAGGGTGGAAATGGTAAAAAATGTGAATTTGGAGGGTTTGTTTAAATCCAGCCACCAGCTCTGGTTTGGCTTTAGTGTTTTGGCCAAGCTGGGGTTACAGCATCACCTGAGGCAGTGGAAATTGGAATCACCCCACAGATTCTGGACCGACAGGACCAAGCCCCCTCCAGTGCAAAGGGGGTGGCTGTGAAGCCCAGGCACCTAGTGAGACTCTTCTGCTCCCTCCTGCCAGGCTGGAGGTGTTGAGGTCTGTGCCCTCACAGAGTGTGACTGCGAGCACAGCCCCATCCTTTGCTGCTGGCAGAGCTGTGGAGGAGCTCTGTCAGCCCTCGCTGCTGGCACTGGTCCTGTGGTCTGGTAAGACTTGGCTTTATGGTCCCAATTTCTATGTCAACCCATCTTAACCAGGCAGGACCACCCAGCGTCTCGGACAAAGGGACTGATGAGGTTTTGTACCTTAGCACAAGTGTCTGGTGGGATACAGCAGTATCTTGCCATGCCCCATCTTTAAAGCGGGGGGCATTTGGGTCATGTTGCTTGCTCTGGGGTGCAGAGACCCTGCAGACCCTGCCTCTGCCCAGGGAAAGCCTCACCACAGGTGCCGAGATCTTGGATGCAGCTGAAGTAGGTCTCTCGGCTACTGGAGCTGGTACCCCACACTCGGGGGAGCAGAGGACAGCTCAGCCGTTGTGGGAGATGGGGCTGGGCCGTGCAGTGTCTGCTCTTTGTTAGGGAAAAACAGAAGTCAGGCAGCTGCGGAGGTGCTGGCACAAGAAGGAGCTGGGGATGAGTTGGGTGGGTAATTCCCACTGATGGAGTGAGGTGGCAGCAGCGGGAACCCGCCAGCCCCTGCCTGGGGCGGAGGGGGGGGGGGGGGGGGCCTGGACCCACCCTGCAAACAGGGCAGCTTCCAGCCCGCAGCGGCACCAGCCCTGCGGCTTCGCTTCCTCACAAAGGACAAGAGGCGCCCATTGGGGTCGGGCTGTGTCGCCCATGCCTCCCCCCCCCACCCCATGCCCAAACATCCCCGAGCTGCTCCAGGCACACATGGCCTCTGCTTTCACCCTTTGCACAGCACTGCACCCCCCACACTTGTACAGCCTGCACACGTACTGCTCACACGCATATCGCAGCCGTCTCGATGTGCACAAGCAGCCAGTTCATACCCAACCCTCCTCCTGCTGCTGGCAAACTCACACCCAGTGCAGACACACCTGGTGCACACTCACAACCGTTGCACACTCACTCCTGGTTTACGCTTACTTCTGCTGCTGTTTGACACGCAGCACACACTCACCCCTGCGCACGCTTTCTCTTAGTGCAAACTCCCTCCTGGTCCTGTCTCAACCCTGGTGCGCACTCGCCCCTAGTGCACACCCACTCCTGGTGCACACTCACTCAGTGTCACCAGCTCACACCTCCCATGTGCTGCACACTGACCCCTGGCACAGCCTGGCCCCATCGGTGCTTTCGCACTCGGTGTGCCCAAAATGCCCCCTTGCTCCCTGCGCACCCCTGCCCAGCTCTCACCTGACGATGCCGTACATGACCAGGACGTTGCCCAGCAGCCCCACCACGCACACCACGGAGTAGAGCGCAGTGATGACGATGGCGATGAGGATGGATGTAGCGTTCTTGGCCCGCTGCAGGCCCGTGTCGTTGACCCCGTGTCCGGGCAGGGGGGCCCAGGCGGTGCCGTTGCCCCAGGAGGTGGCAGTGGCCGTGGGCAGCCCCGAGGGCAGTTCCACGGGCACATCCATGGTCACATCCATGGGCAGCTCCATGGCCCGCGGGCGGCCGTGGCGCCGCTGGAGCCGCCGCGCGCATCCGAACCCCGCAGGTTCGAGCCCCGCTCCCGGCCGGTGCGGCCACCTCCTCCCGCACTCGCGCGGGCCCGGAGTGCTTTATAAACCCGCGTGTCCCCCAAGCCACGTGGGGCCGGGGGCGGCCCTGCTCGCCCGCCCGCCCCCTCGCCTGTCTGTATCCCTCCCGCTCCTCTGCTCCCCAGATCCCTGCCGGCTATTCTCCCCCTTGTTGCCTACCTGTCCCCCCCGTCCCCGCCTTCCTCCACCTCGGTCGATGGCTGCCTTTCTCCGCTTGGCAGGTCCTTGTCTTCCCTCCACGGTCCCGTTTTCCCCGCATCCCTGCCTGCCTCGCCCCATGCCTCCATTCCTGCCTTTCTCCCCCACGGTTCCCTCCTTGCGTCCCCCCTCTATTGCCTCCCCGGCCCCCCGCCCCAAGCCTGTCGCTTTCCCTCCCCATCCCTGCCAGCTTCCCCTCCCAGTTCTTGTCTTGTCAGTCCCTGCCTGAGCCCCGCTCTCCCCAGTCCCTTGCCTCTTTTCCCACCACCCAGTCCCTTACCTGCACCCCCTCCCTCATTCCTGCTTCTGCCTCCCCTCCCTCCCTGCCTTCCTAATCCCTGTCTCTCCTCCGGTCCCTGCCTGTCAGCCATCCCCGGAGCCCGCACGGGCCCCCAGCTGGAGGGGGAGCACGATGGATCCAGGCGCTCTGATTGTTCTAGGTTTTCTTTGTCTGTAAGAAAGCAGGGGGACAAGCAGCTCTCTTGTCCACAAAGCAAAGACGGGCGGTCTCCAGTTCTCCCTTGGCTTTGCTTTTTCTTCCTCTCCTTCACTCTCCCCACCATGTGTTGTGGGGTTGGGGGGTGCTGGATGAGTTTGGGGGTGCTGAGGAGGCCTGGGAGGTTGTTGCAGGGGGATTAAGAGGGACATTGTGGGGTGGGGGAAGGAACTGGAGGGGTGCTGGGGTGAGAATGATGCTGAAATGCTGAAGAGGGATTTGTGGAGCAATGTTGGGGGCATTTAAGAGAAATGCTTGGAAGGCAGTAAGGAATGCTGGGGGTGCTAAAAAAGGTTTCTGGGGGACTTAGGAGGGATGCTGCTGCAGAATAAAGGATTTAGGGAGATGCTGCAGAGTGAAGGTGCAAATACAGATCCAGCAGCAGCACCTGCTTAGCAGAGCTGGGCTTTGTGGGGTGTTGAGGGTCACCCTCCCCTTTCCAAAGATCCTTTCCAGCCTTGGAGCAGGACTGCCTTTCTCTGGCGGGGCTCCCCCCTTTCAGGGACTGCAAAGCTGAGAGGCAGGAGCTTTATTTTTCCTGGAGCCCAAATGGAGGTGGAGGCTGTGGGTACACACACTTGGGGTGTCCCCATCTCCTATTTGCTTTGGGAATAGATTAATTCATTGCCCTGTGCCCTGGGACAGCACTGGCACAGAGAGAGGGGATGATTTGCTGCAATTTTGGGTACATTTGACTCCAGAGAGACTGACCAGGAGACACAGGACATGGAGTAGAGGCCAGCAGCTTGTTCAACCCTGGAGATAGGGCTTTCAGTTTGCGCAGAGCTCTACCAGTATCAAACTCCTGCAGTACTGAAGCATCCAGACATTTCACCAAGACCCTCATAAAAACACCCAGAAGGGAATTAATGGCTTTTCAATCATCCCATGGTTCAGATGGTAACCATGGGATGAGAGCTCCAGGGCCTCTGAGCAGGGAGGCAGGAACAATGTGCTGTGTGTTTCTGTCCTCACAGTGTGAGGTGGCTGTGGTCCTGGCTGTGTCCCACAGGGCTGGTGGGATGGGTAAAGGCAGGAATTGGGAGCACAGGGATGGATTTAACATGCATATCTTGGTCCTGCCCTTTGGATGTATCAGCCTCCTTACCTGGAGGGGGTTCCCATTCCTGCAGTGCTTTCACAAGCCCAGGCAGGACAGAGGGGGATGTTCTGCACCTGTGTGTGGTCCAGAATACGGGATTTAAACACCTTCCTGGGTGAAAAGAGCCTCCAAGACCCAGAGTGAGGTGTTGAGCATCTGCTGTGCCCAGCTCTGGCGCAGGCTGGTTGCTGATCTCTCCCAGTGGGAAGGAAACATCAGGGTGGGGAGTGTGAAATAGCTTTTAGCATGGCTGAGGAGCTCTCTGGAAAAGAACTCATCCCTTTGCTTGACTCCCAGCATGGCCGGAGCCCCCACACTGACCCTTTTCCAATGGGCTATCTGCAAAGGATTAATCATGCTGGCAGGTTCCAGCAAACACGTCCTCTTGGCTCAGCTCCAACATTTCTTTAGAAATTTTTTTCAGCTGGAATGTTAAAAATAAACCCAGTGTACACATAAAACAAATGGAAAATATTTAAAGGGCTTTGGTGCTCATCTGCCTGCTCTCAGCTGTTGCTGCTCCAGCTGCCAAGCCTGGCTGCCACCATGAATGGAGTTCTGAAATTGGGGAAACTGAGGTACATTGGAGGGGAGAGCATCACCCTAATGCAGTCTGGTGGGTCTAGCAGGTCCTGACCCCCAGCACTGGTCCTGGGACTTCTGTCTGCATCCCGAGTTTGATCAATGCCACTTTGGCCACCCCGGGAGGGCAGTGAGGCCCTGGCTCAGGGTGCCCAGAGAAGCTGTGGCTGCTCCATCCCTAGGGGTGTCCAGGCTGGACAAGGCTTGGAGCAGCCTGGGATCGTGAAAGGTGTCCCTGCCATGGCAGGGGATGACAACTGGAGGGGCTTTAAGGTCCCTTCCAGCCTGAACCATTCTGTAATTCTGTGATCTTGGATCAAGTCCTGCTGTCTTGCAGGGATTTCTTCTCTTAGGAAGTTCTGTGTGGCAATGCCTTAGCTCTTATTTTCTCACTCACACCCTGAAAAATAAATAATATATCAAATTGAGATGGTGAGAGCAATGCTGAGGCTGTCGAGTAGCGCAATTCATGTTGCTCCTTCGCCTGGTGAGCTAAGGTCCATCCAAGGGGATTTACAGCTGGAGCCACTAATGGCAGTGTTTTGATTTACTCAGAGACTGAGAAATTGACAAAGTGTATTTCATGGTGAGAAGATGCTCTCCTCTGGAATTTATTGCTTTTAATCAAAATGGACATAAAAATAACATGCAAGAGTCATTAATCTGCTCTTGCTGGACTCCAGTCAAAATCCATGGGAACCTCCAGAGGTTAATGAAGGAGGAAGCAGGGGAGATGAATTCTTCATGAGGATTTTTGGAAATTCAGAAGGACACTGAGACTCCCTAACAGTACCATGGCTCTCACCTTGCCATGATGCTGTTAGGGAGAGCCTTGCACTGGATCTCTGGTGACACTGGGACGGCTGTGTCCTCTGCTGAGGTGGGGGCCAGGGCATTCTGCCCTGGTATAGAACTATGATAGAAATATAAAAGTATCTAAAATATAAATATATTAAAATATCTAGGCATTTCAGAGCTGTGATCCAGAGAGGGGAAACTGCATTTTTTATTCCCCCTTCATAGTGCCTATCTTCATAGAATCATGGAATGATTTGGGTAGAAAGGGACCTTAAAGCCCATCTAATTTCATACCGTGCCACTGGCAGGGACACCTTCCACTAGACCAGGTTCCTTCCTTCCTTCCTAGCCTCCTCTCCTCCCCCTGTGCTCCTGTCACAATTCTCCAGTGTCTGTTCCTACCCATCCCAACTCAGAAAACCAAGTAGTCAGCACAATGGGGGCACCAGGAAGGAGCTCAGCTTGTGGTGAACCACATTGCGGGGGCTCCATTGGCATCTAGCTTCCCTCATTTATAAGGATGACCCAGGACATGCACAGAATCACACCTTGGGGAATTGCAGCAGAAAATGTCACTTTGTTTTCTCTAGCTTTGAGGTGTTTTGGGGTTTGGGAGAGAATGGACCAGATGCTCATTGAGCATCAGCCCAACTGCACTGGTAACCACCGAGTTGCGAGTCCAGGCTGCTCCTCCATCTCCCCAGGGCTCATCACTTCCCCTCCCTCCACTGACAGCTCCAGATAAATCAGCCTTGAAGAGGAAAATGGGCTGATTTGTGTGTTTTGTTTTCCCATGTCAACATATCTGAGTGTTTTCATACCTTGCGGGGCAGCTGCTGCAAAGAACAAAGCCCATCCGTCAGGGGAGTTAAAATTAGATGAGATTCTTCTCTGCCTCACCATTCTGCGTGGCTGCATGTGAGCTGGGGGGTTTGCAGCATTGTTTCCTTGGCATTGTGTGTGGAGGGGCTGTCCCTCGGGGCCGGGTGTCTGCACACTGAGATGCCCAGAGTCGGAGCTGAGTCCAGAGGCTGGATGGAAAATCTCTGCTCACCACCTTGCAGGCAACAATCCCTCTCCCATAGGTTGGTGATATCTTGAGGGTGATGCCACCAGTATCCCAGAGGTGTCCTTGAATATGAGAGGGGCTGTTCTCCTGTTAGGCTCAAGCTGGTGGCAGTGCCAGCCTGCCCAGGGCTGGGGGCAGCAAGGTTCCTTACAAACACAGGGTGAGTGCATCTGCTAGTTCATCTTCTTCCATGAAAAATGCCTCCAAAGTGATGATTATTTCATCAGAGGGGTTAATGAGCCCCTTTCCTTCACCCATCGCTGGCCTTGTGGCAGGGACAGCGATAGCGAATGGCTTGTGGGCACCAAGCTGTGCTGGCAGTGAAGGAAGGACGGCCATTTCACCCCATCCCTGGGGAACTCAGTCCCCACAGGAGCCTTTTTCCCTGATTATTGCTTATTTAGGTATTTTCACCACCCCACTGCCCCCTCTGTGCTGTCTTTGTCTGACAATGGAGCATTGACTGGGAACTGGCAGCATCTCCCTGGATTTTGGGGAGCTGGGAGCCGTAGCTGGGCCCCCCTCAGCTTTGTGCTCAGAGGTGGCAGAGCTGCTTCCATTCAATGCATTAGCAGCCTGTGAGTCATCTCAGAAATGAACCATCACAGGGAGCAGGGAAACACAGCAGCATGGAAAAAGAAAGGTTTTTGCTGCTGGTGGAAGGAATTGGTGTCAATGTGACCCCTGGGCTCCCGGAGGGGCTTTCAGGGTTTTTCTGGACAAGGAGCAGGTCCTTTGAGACTGAGACATGGGGACTCAGTGTCTTATTGCTTGGGGCTGGTTGTAACATGGGAACCAGGTGTCCTGGTGCCTCGGGCTGGTCGTGACATGACAGGTAGGACTGTTAGGTCTGGGTTTCCCAAGGGATAAGGTCTCTTTGTCTGTCTCCTGTGAGTCTGACAGGAGATTTACCAATGTCTGTCACTGTACCAAGAGGATGGGGGTTAGACCCATGCCAAATGTGGCTTAAACCCCCAGGGCCACCTATGACCACACCGATCATGGAGGAGGCAGGCTTCTTTCTCAGCATATAAATGTTACATTTTGTGCAGATTTTTAGCTCTGAGCCACAGTGTAGGGGAGATGGTGCTGCCATCACCCACAGCCCTGGATGCCAGTACCAGATGAGATGGACACGTGGCTGCTCAGCTCATTGATTCACCTCCTTGGAGGGCCCTGGAGATGCTGGGGAAGAAGCAGGAATTATCTTTGATGTTGGGAATTCAGGTCAGCTGCAATCCTGCTGCTCTCTAACTGTGCCAAATCACAGAGCGCAGCTTCATAGCCTCTTGCTTTGGACTCAGACCCTGTGTCTTCCCTCCCCTTTTCATGCTCCTGCAGAAGTCCATGGGATGATTAGGTTTGGGGCTGGGAGAGGACAGGAAACCTCCTTGCAGTGTAAACCTGGTGGAAAAGCACAGGAAGGTTTGGATCCAGTTTAGTTTGGGGCTAAAGGATTGAGATTTAGGGTACTTGTACCTGGAGGCATCAGAGCTGCAGAAAGAGCATCAGCTCCTACCAGCTCTTAGTTTTTGTGCCCGTCATTCCCTGCCAGGAGCCAAGATGTAGAGGTCAGGGAAGAAATGGCATGGGAGCAGTTGTGGTTACAGGTGTTTTAAATATGTGATTAAGGCTCTTTCCTGGTTATCTCTGAACTTTTGATCAGCAGCTGCCAGCTTTTCACCTGGCTCATCCCTGACTTGTCTGAGCTGGATCTCCAGCATAAAAGCCAACTGCATCACTTGTTGGTGATGAACATTTGTGGTGATGCCACCCCTGATGCAGCTGCCTCTAGGGATTCCCCCTCCAGCCCTTTGTCAGAGCTGGGGATCTTGCTTTGCTTCAGTTCCCAGCCTGATTCCACCAGGTGCCTGCTCCCATATGTCCTGGTGGCCTTGGGAGAGCAGCCAGGGAGGGCAGCACAGGGTGCATGCCCTGTGCTGTATTTTTCCAGGACAGCCACCTGCTTCCCTCCCTGCTGCCAGGGGCAAAACCAAGCCATGGGGCAGAGCCTCTGCCAACATTGCCAGTCCATCAGCCAGCACTGGGAGCCTCTGGAGAGCAGGTGGGATGGCACAGCTCTTCTATGGCCATGGTGATACCCAGCGAAAAGCAAGAGACACCAGGGAAAGGAGTTGAAACCCATCAGTGCTGGGTCTCAGAGGAAATCTCTGGCTCTGTTTGTATCCTGTAATGAGAGCACCACTGACATCCCAACGCTGGGTGTTTTGGCCATCCTGAGGGTGGGCTCCCCATCCAGGATGAGGACAGGAACAGGAAAGAGCTGGAGGAAGAGGAGCAGTGACAGCAAAGGCTGCTGTGCTCAGCCTCTCCCAGCTTCAAAGGCAGCTCCCCCTCCTCCAGCCTCTCTAGCCTGCAGAACCTCAGACAGCTGATCAGAGAAGGCGATTTCTCTCCCTCTTTTCTTCCTTCTTCTGAAAGGCACAAAACTCACCCTTTCACTGCCTGCATTTTGCAGATGTGCTGGGATCTGCACCACCCCCTCTCCCACTCTTCCTCCCTGAAAATATCCCAGCCTAGCAGGAAGCCAGTATCACACTCCAGCTACATCACTGTACCCTTCCTGAATGCCTCTGCCTTGGGAAGACATTTTCAGGGAAGATATCCCCTCTGATTATCAGATTGTGGTATTTTTTTTTCTTAAGACCCCTTTTAAAGCTGCAAACCTGCTAGGCTCAGCTGGGCTGTCTCCAGAGAGCACTTGGCCAGCCTGGCCTGTGGTTAAATGAAGACTAGTAATAAGGAAAAATTGAAAGTGGTGATTTAATGATTGGAACAGCTCTTCTTCCACAGCTGTCTGCCTATCTAAATACATATATATATTTTCTAAACACAAAGAGCCAACATCCCTGCTCTGAGATGGGTGAAGCAGCTGAGAGCCAAACACAAGGATTATAAAGAGCAATATTAAATAACTGATGTCCAATGAAAGCCTTAAGTTGAAGGAAATACTCTGCAAATAGATACTTATTTACATGGAGAAGAAAAGAGCTGGAAACAGGTTTTTCCTCTCTCCCAAGTTTTGGCTTCAGCAGGTTGAGGGAGAGGATATTTGATGTGTAAATCCATTCCTGCTGCCAGGTTTGGTGGAGGCAGAGCCATGTCAAGAGCAGCCCTGGCTCATGACGGTGTTGGCTTAGAGAAAATATTGTTGATTTAAAGGATTTTTGAAATTTGGGTTTTTAACTTTCCCTTCTTGGCTTGCCCTCCCATGGCACAGTAGGCAGCAAAAATTGGTCAGGGATGGACACAGCTCCCAGGAGCTGTCCACCTGTCCTCACCAAGGAGCAACACACACACATCCATATGGATGTGGCAGAGAGACTGGGAGCATCAGAGCAGCAATGTCGCCAGGGATGAAGGAGGCAGTGTTTGCCCATAACCATCTTCAAGGTGATGTTCCAACATAATTCCCAATCCCAGAATGGATTTTTCCCATCAGCCTGATGGAAAGACCCATTCTCCTCCCTTCCACTAATAACTGCATTCCATTAACAACTTCAATGTTCTAGGCTAAGTGTTCCCATTTCTCCCGCAAACGGGGCCCTTCTTACCCACACAACAACACAACACCCCCTCTTCCCCATGGCTGTGGGACCAGAGCTGAGAGTGGGTGCCAAGGGGACAGTTTTTAGTCCTTGCTGTAACTGAGAAATCTTCTGAGCAAAGCAATTTTTCATTTTGCCTTGTGCTTCCACCTTCCCCGTATCCAAGCACAGCCGGGATCCTCTGAGGGCCTGGATGACTCACCACAGCACAGAACCACAGCAGAGATGTAAGGGCATTAGCATGATTCCTCCCTGGGCTCTGCATCTCCCACCATCAGGAGTTTTTATATTTCAAGCATCTTTCCTGCCCCGAGGAATTGTCACGTTTACCTGCAAAACGTCTGTGCAGAGGGAGCACATCGAGGAGACAGCAGGGATGGGGCTGGACCAGGGAGGGGGGTGTAGGGATCAGAGGGATGGGAGCACACGCACGGAGTGTCACAGCCACACTGATGGCAGCGTGACACACGTGTTCCAGCACAATCAGTGCCCTCATCCTGAGTTATAGCTGGGAGCTGCAGCGGGTCCCTCCTCTGAGGCTGCTCTTTCCCCACACCCCAGCACTGTGGCGAGTTCAGCTGGCTCACTAATTACATGCCATGCCTAGACCGGCTGCTTTGCACAGTGCTATTAATTAGCATTTGTTTCCCTGATGGCTGCTGACCCTGCCAGAGTTGGGAATAAATTGGCTGCTGTGGGTGATGGGTTTGCTGCGCGTGGCCGGCGCTGGTGGCACGGCTCCTGGGTAATGACGTTGTTACAGGACGCACTATTTATATTTTCATTTTGGAAAGACAAGACATTTTGTTGGGAGAATGTGGCCCTCAGTGCCAGCTGCTCTCAACTTTCAGGCTTCCAGAGACCTTGGAGAAAAGGCAAAGAGCTGAGACAGGTAGGATTTTTCAGCCTGGAAAAGAGGCTTTGAGGTCACCTAATTGTGGCCTTCTGGCACCTGAAGGAGCTGTCAAGAAAGACAGACAGAGACTATTTACAAGCGTCTGGAGTGGCAGGACAAGGGGAATGGCTTCCCACTGCCAGAGGGCAGGGTTAGATGGGGTATTGGGAAGGAATTCTTCCCTGTCAGGATGGAGAGGCCCTGGCACGGGCTCCACAGATCCCCTGTGGGTGCCCCATCCCTGGAAGTGTCCAAGGCCAGGCTGGACAGGGCTTGGAGTTACCTGGTTTAGTGGCAGGGGGTGGGACTAGATGGGCTTTAAGGTCCCCTCACACTCCAAGAACTCCATGGTTCTATGACTATGAAACGGGGCACAGATATGGCTGGGGGAAGAGCTGCCAACCTGCCCTCCTGGGGCATTTTTCCTCAATAAATAATTGACGTGGGGCTGGGGGACTGGGATGGTGTAAAGCAGGTGGAAAGATACTTTGGGGACATTACAAGCAAATGAGGGTTATAAAATGTGCAAAGATGATTTTTCCTCTGCAACACAAGCCCTGCCTGATCCATGCATTTTGATGCAGAGGATCACAGAGTAGGGATGAGCCTGAATATCCCACTGAGCCCCCCAGGCTCCTCTTCCTTTTTCCCATCACTTTGGGTGCTCTGCCTGCACTAAACCTGTCCTAAATCATGTCAATCTGTAGAGCAACTGTCCCTCCCTTCCCCTCCCCCCTTGTTCACCAGCTCTGTCCTCCAGCCACCTGGCACTTCATTATATCACTCAAGATTAATCCACAGCTCCTAATTGCCGGGCGCCCAAGAACTCCTGGCAGGGAGGGAAAAAAGTGTCAGGCAAAAAAAGCCAATGTCTTTTTTTTCCTCTGCAATATTTAGGTTGATGTGGGAAGCACAGAGATGGGAATTTGTGCTGTTTGAGGGAATTGGGGGGGATTATAGCATTTATCGGGGTTTTTTTTGCTGTCATCTCCTCCATCCTGGCTATAAGAGGGAAAAGTGTGCATGGTTCCAGCTGAAAGTGAGGAAAAAATGTATTTTGTGGAGGGATTTTTGCATTTAATGGGGGATCTTTGCTCAGTTCTCTGAGTATTCAGCTAATGGAGGGAAAAAAAAAAGGCCCATGCCAAGCACTGTGATTTTAGGCCGGCTTAGATCAAAGTGTTCTGCAGACTCAGCAAACCTCTCTGGCCAGGAAAAAGAAAAGGCACAGGGTTTTTCTTTAGGAAAGGTACATTCTGTAATTTTTCATGCAACACATTTCACTTTAGAAATAAAGGCCTCGGCCCAGTTTGGGCTTTTTTGATGCTTTTAATCATCACAAAGCCTGGTGCGCAGAATTGCAGCCATACACCTCAACGAATTGTTTCCTTCCAATGGACTGCAAACACTGCAGATGAAAAGTGATTTTCCTCCTTTTTTTTTTTTCTTTTCTCCCAAGAAAAACACCCCAAAGCAAATACCCAGTCAGCTCAAATCCATGGCTTTGCTCCAAGTATTTTGGCTTGGCTGAAGATCCAGGCTGGATCATGTGGCTGTCCTGGGCAATCACTAATTTTTTCAGAGCTGCTCCAAAGCAATTGAATCACTCACATCAAGACAAAACAATGAAATAGAAAGGAAATTCCATTTGCATCCCAATCTGGGGCTGGAACCAGAAGGAGGCTCAGCAATTTTTTCCTCCTATATTTCAGTGCTATTTGTGTCTCATTCAATGCTGGGAGTGTCCTGCTGGTTACCCTTGACTGGCTCCTGGGGTGTTTGGGGACCACCATACCACTGCATCCTTTGACAAGCACCCCTACGGAATCCAGACCCAAAGCCCTGCATTCTCCTGCCCTTCTAGCAGAGGCAGCACCTTGAATTTCGGAAAACCAGTGCTTAGGGTTTTATTAAAACAAAAAGCTTGATGTCTGGGGAGGCAGTGAGTGCTTGTGCCTAAGGGATCATTACCTATTGATTGGAAGAAAGCGTAGGAATGAGCAGGGGAATCTGCTCAGTTTGTCACAGAGACTGCCAGTCATGGAATCACGGAATATTTTGGGTTGGAAGGGACCTTAAAGCTCTTCTCATTCCACCCCTGCCATGGGCAGGGACACCTTCCACTAGAATGGGTTGCTCCAAGCCCTGACCAGCCTGGCCTTAGACACTTTCAGGGACAGGGCAGCCACAGCTTCGCTGGGTACCCTGTGCACAGCAGGAGCACTAGGACCCCCACTGAGAGATAAAGACTGGCTCCAAAACTGCTTTAATTCAGTTCAGTTCAGAGACACGAACCACCACCAGCTACTCCATTCCTTTCCAATAAGTCCAGGTGCTTGGGAAGCCCTGGCTGAGGTGAGACAGAGTGGAAATTTTCCAGAGGGTCCCTCTGGGATCAGCTGTCCTGGTGGTAGACAGGACACATCATCTCCTGCTCCATCCCTGTGCACAGGGACCTGCCACTGTGCTGTGGGGGTCGGTGACCGGGGCCAGGGGAGATACAGATGCATAAAGTGAGAGGATGGGGAAATGGGGTTGCCAAGGAAACCACAGAACAGCAAAGTTCTGATTTTTTTCTCAAGGCTGGAAAAATGCGGGGGAGAAGGGCAGCGGCAAAGCCCCGTACTGCGGGTGAGCTGGGGGGGACCTGGACTACGGGGGGTGGTGACCCGGACTACGGGGGGTGGTGACCCCTGGGCAAGCCAGGATTGCAAAATAAATAAAACTGGCCATGCGGGAGATTCTGTGTCCCTGAGGTGGCTGAGGGCTGCCTTTGGGGAAGGGATGTGGCCTGGCAGCACCAGTAGTGGCTGTCTGCTCATGGGGAAGCCTGGCTGGAGTTGGACACTCTGTGGGGTTGTTAAAAGTGTTGCAAGTTGGAGGTTAAATATAAAAATTCCATCAGATAGAAGATTCAGCATCTTCTTGGAGTCGCCTGGAGGGATTTAAAAGATATGTTGATGTGGCACTGGGGACATGTGGTTAGCGGTGGGCTTGGCAGTGCTGGGAGAGCAGTTGTGCTCAATTATCCTGGAGGTCTTTTCCAACTGAAATGATTCTGTGATTCATGCAGAGATAGGTAGGGAGAGGCAGGAAGAGACACCAGCCTCTGCTGAAGCGTTGGAGCATCCAAACCTGGAGCCTCGGGATGAGTAAATCAACCCCTGGCAGGAACTGTAAGGGCCTTTCCATCATTGCGTGGCCATGACCGGCCCCACGTGGGGCTGGAGCTGCAGCAGAAGTCCTGAGGGCTCTTGTGAAGGACACAGAGGGATGCCAGGACATCCATCATAACATGCTTGGAGTCTGGCTTCCTCTGGTATCACTTAAACACTTTCATTAGACTGGACTGCAAAAAAAATTAAGTCCAAATCCCCTATTTCAGCCTTGTTCCCGGCAAACACGCCCTGAGGCACCCTGGGGATGGCTGGGAGCCCCAGTCCTGCCCTACCTGTGCTCCCTTCACAGCTCAAGGTCACACTGATGTTTTATTCATCCCCTACAATCCGTTATATTCCTTAATTGCAGCCACACACACTGTCACAAGTGTAAATAATTGCCTTGGAGGCTCATTAATCACTTCAGAGTGTTAACAAGCACCACAGTCCAGAGAGCTCTTTCAGGGGGCTTAAGGGTGGTGGGGACCCCCCAAACACAGAGGGTTTAGCACCCAAGTCTGGGTACAAATGCCACGGCCTGTGAAAAAATTCACCCCTCAGGCCAAGATTTAAAAATTAATGATTGGTTAATTAACAGCTTCACTGTCCTTCTCTGCTCTCACACTCTGGCTCATGCAAGCATCGGAGCAGCACCCTCCACGACCCTGAGGCTCAAGCTGGAGAGCTATAAACTCGAGACAGACATCCCAAACCCATCTTAAGAAACAGTCAATGCTGCAGAGATAGTTCACACCTTTATTACTCTGGCTGGAAGGGTTCTTCCTTGCTCCTCTCCCTGCCATCATTCCTTCTTTCCTGGGCCATAGTGCCTTCAAGCCAAGATGGATGGTCCATTTGTCACAGAGCAGAGGGGCACAGTGGCATCCCAACAGCATCTGGACACGCTGCACCCACCCTGTCCCCTCCATGTCTCTCCCCTCCCTCTGTGTGCACTTAGGTGAGGAAGAAGGTGTTTGGGTTATGATCTGGCCCTCTGCCACCCTCAGCTCCCAGGCACAGCCCCATGTCCACGGAACAATGTCTCTCCTGCCCCCAAACCAGGAATGAGTCTGTTTCCAGTGGGATCCCAGCACACGCCAATCAAAGGCCAGGAATTTGCAGGGAAGAACCATTGAATTCACAGGGACCTTCTTGAGTGAACTTGACATTGCCGGAGGCCAGGTCCCCAGGATGTTTGAAGGAGCCCAGTGCAAGGGTACAAAGAGCTTGTGCTTAGGGACTGGGGTCGCCCTGATCCCTCCTCCCCAACGCAGCTGCCCAATGTGGTGTCACAGCATCTTGTCTTGCACCATGTTCCCTCCAGCCCAATCGCCAGCCACATCAGCAGAACTGCAGGAGAAGCAGAGCCCAGGACAGGTGATAAGCCCTCAGCCAGCACCCAAAGCACCTCTTCAGGGGGCTCTGCTACCCCTGAAGGCTAGGAAAGGGGTGGGTTGCCCAGAGCCTCTCCCCAGATGGTCACAGACCTTCCAGCGGTTCCCACACTCGTTGCACAGCACAAACGTTGTCATGGGCTCATCGGCGCTGCGCGTCTGTACCTGGGGTGGAGCAGCACTGCCTCAGTGAGACCCTTAGAGCATCCCCCGAGGCAAGCTCCCCTGCAGACCAGGCCTGACCTGGTTGTATGTGCAGTTCTTCTTCTTGCATTTGCCACACTGGAAGAGGTCGGTGACGGTGCCGCCTGTCTTGGCCATCTGGTGCTCCCGGATGGCCTCCTGGGTCATGGCATTCCGCAGCTTCTTCAGCTCATCACTGGCCATCTCCTGCCACCAGCATTGGCCCACATGGGTCAGTGTGGCCATGGCTCTGCTCACATCCAAATACCACAGTCCAACACCTTCCCCATCCTCTCCCAAAACAGGATTAATCCTGCTGTCTGTGCGTGCTGGAGGGCTTAAACCCATCCTGATGAAAAAATCATCCCATCTTCAGACTAAAACTGCTGTCTGCAGGGATCTGTCTCCCCACAGGGGAAACTGGGCTTCCGAGGAGCCTGATTTGTGGACTGTGGCTGAGGAGGACAAATGGGGACACTCCAGCCTGATTCCTGCCAGTGAGACATCCCACAGCCAGATCTGTGTTAGGCTGGGGGTCTGCAGGGCTTTAAGGGGACCTAGCAGTGCTGCCAGCTTTCTCCTAATGCTCCCTGTGTCTCATTCAGCACTGGAGTGGAAACAGGGAGGTGCTGGGACATCCCCACTATGGACAGCACCAAGCCAAGACCCAGCACTTGGGCACCACAGAGGAAGAGATCCAGAGGCATCAGCCCCATGCACCCCAGCGCCCACCTCAGCAGTCATGCGGGCGATGAGGCTGGGCTCGATGGCTCCACACAGCACATTCCTGCGCAGCCCAGGGTTCTTGGGGTCCTTCAGGTTGCTGATCCTGCTCCGCACCCGGTTGCGATACTTCATGTCTGTGCTCTTCAGCTCCTGGAAGATATGTGGGGTCCGTCAAAGAATCAACACGGGGATGGGGGCTGCCAGCTTGGTGCTGCTGTCACCAGGGCCAATGGTCACGTGGAGGTGGCTGATCTCAGTGGGGCTTTTCCTCCCTGTGGGAAGTGTCCCCATCCTTGGCTTTAAGAGGACGAAGCACAGCTTCAGATGTGGGGAGGAAAATGACTTTCCACTACCTTGGAATGTCTAACATCCAGGCAAGGCTGTGGGGCTCAGGGACTATCACCAAGCCCTGTGCTGGGACAAAAGCTCATGGTGCAGAGGACTCTGTCTACTCCCTGCTCCCAAAGAATATGAGTATGGACGGGTTGGTGTAGCAGCTTTGGGCACAGAGTCTGGGAGGCACCAAAAAGGGCACCCAGGAGGTGAACCACCCTGGCGTTGGTCCTGGTCTCAGTGGGCTGCCAGGAGAACCCCAAGCCTTGAGTTGGGGGTGGGCAGAGGTGGCTCCATCCCTTCCAGCATGGCACAGCCTGGACACTGTGACAGACTGGTTCTAGCAGGAGACACAGGCAACTACAGCAGGCTCATGGGAAAAGCTTTGGCTGGGTTTGGATTTATTTCCCCAGGGATGAAGGCAGGCCCCTTACCAGAGGGGACTGGGGAGGACACACAGACCCCTGGACAAAGGCATGTGCTCAGGAGAAGCTTTGCTCAGCATCAGCTTCAGCCTTAGCCTCAGCATTCTCTCACTGAGGTCTGGGCTCCCTCTGCAGGCAACGAGCACGGCAGTCTGTCACCCTCTGTCCTTGTCCCTGTTACCCTCTGTCCTGTACCCAGCAGCATTCTTGAGCCCACGTACACCCTCCCTAGCAGGTGAAGCCTGGGGACCCCTAGGCTCCCAAAGGATATGGTCTTCAATCTCCGATGCCATCTTCTCGCAGTTAACACCGAACTCCTTGTAGTCGTCTAAAGGGTAGAGAGGTTAAGGGGTGACTTTCAGGTGTGAAACCAGCCACAGGTCTCACTGTACCTCCCCCAGAAAATCTCACCTCTCCCCCAGTACTTGCCCCAGACCCTCTATCTCTAAAATACCTAGTTTTACCCATCTTGAACCTTACCAAGATGCATCTTCACATCCAACCCCCTTATCAGAGACCCTACCAACCTTTTCCTTCCTTTGGGGCTGAATGCTCCTATTAGGACTGTCCCATAGGAGAAATGGCCCAGTCTGGGGTCCAGCACCCCCAGAACTGCTCACCGTCTATGCGCAGTGCAGCCGTCAACATCTCAATGCACTTGTCCCGCACCGAGTCCCCTGTGAGGTAGCAGGGGGCCAGGAAGCAGGGGCTGGCAGAGAAGGAGGGGCTGCTGGGCGTTCGCGGCACCTCAGGCTTGGCCTTGCTGCTGTTGGCTCTGCAGGGGCACATGGAGGGGCACGGGCAGGTGGCAGGGTCCTGGCACAGCTGCAGGGACCTGCCGGGGTCCTTGGAAGTGGAGTGGGTCTCTCTTACCTTTCTTCCCTGCTGTCACTGGAGTTTCTCTGGGAGCTGGTGGGAGCTGGAGAGAGGCTGGTGCCCACAGAGGCTCTCCTGGGAGTGGCATGAAACAGGACAGTGGGGATGACACCAGAGACAGGGCAGGACAGGGGCAGGGACTGGTGGCAGGACCTCAGGCATCAGCACATGGATGAGAGTGCTCGCCCGGAAGCCAACAGGAATCTCCATTTGCTCCTCCCAGGAAATATCTCAGTGCTGTGGCAGGATCAGGGCTCCCAGCCACTTCTCACCCCCTCCATGTTCATGGTATCCCAAGGGGGACCCTAAGAGCATCCCCAGGCTGCCCAGGCACACCCTCTCCTTACCTCTCCCCTGACAGTCTCTTCTGTGTGGAGGAAGAGGAGGAGACAGTTGAGGACCTGGAGTCAGCAGAGGCTCTCCTGGCAGGACAAGCCCCATGTCAGAGGGCAGTAGCTGGGACAAATGATGGGTCCACACCCCAAGCACAACCCAGTGAGGGGCCAAGGTCTTGCCTCTCCCATCCTCATGCAGCCCCAGGACCCACCTCTCTTTCTTGCCATCCAGAGGTGATTTCTTGGAAGACGCAGTGGGGCTCCTGCCATCACTGGACTCTCTTCACCACGGCGCAAAGGAAGGGAGAGAAGCTCTCAGCAAACCCAGCATACTCTGGCAACCTGTGAGCTGGATCCTGTCCATCTGCATCCCCCATCCCTGAGCCCCGCCCCCCCCCCCTCCCCCCCTCCCGGCTGCCAGCAAAGCCTCCTCTGGGCTGGCAGTGCCTGGCAGAGCCTGGCGTGAGGGTCGAGGCAACCTTCAGCAGGTACCTCTCCGGGCTGGAATCAGCAGAGTGGCCCTGGGTGGTGGTGGCATGAGAGTCACACTTGCTGGGCTTCCTAGAGATAGAGAGAGCACGGGTCAGATAAGCACTGTCCAAAATGACCTAGTTATAGAGAAGGGAAAATAGAAAATATCCACTTCTCCCTCCTCCAAAATCAGCCCTGGTGCTGTCTCAGAGGCAGTTTGGTCTCCAGAGGTGCTGCCAGCATCCATGGGTAGGCAGAGATGGATAAACTCTTAAAGACCAAGCAGAGGGTGGTCTCATATTGGCCCTGGTGTCCCCCAACAGCAGGCAGGAGCCCTCACCTCTCCTTGTGCTTCTCCCTGTGCTTCTCAGCTGTATTCTTGCTGTGCTTCACCCCTTCACTGGGGCAGCTGGAAACATCCAGCTCCTTCTCCTTCTTCTTATCTGCATCCTTCTCTTTTTTTGTGGTGGTGGACTCTGTGGGAAGGATTTGGGCGTCACAGTCACAGCCCAAACCAGCATAGGGCACCTGCAGAGATGCATCCTGAGGTGGGGAATGATTGTGGAGATGCTCAGCCCTTGGTGGGGCACGCATTGATTTACACCACTCTATCCCAGAGTGAAAACAAGCCTTTGGAAAATCTGAGTTACAGGTTATAGGAGCCTGCATGTCCTGGCTCTGCACTGATTCCACTCCATCCCCCCAGAAAGCATTGGGGCTTGAGGTGCAGGGATGGCTCAGGGAGGATTGAGATTTGGGGGGTTCTTGTCTCCCTCCAGCATCGCTCACCCAGAAGCCGCTTCCAGTTTTTGATGAGGATTTTGGCTGAAGCCACCACCTCTTCATCTGAGCAGTGTTTCCGCACTGAGTTCACAGCCACTCCAATCCGTGTGGTCTGGGGACACACACCGGGGACACATCCTTAGGGATGTGGTGGCTGGCACAAGGCACAGGACAAGCTACCCCATGGGGTGTCCCCCCACCCAAACCCCCTCACCTGGAGCAGCTGGATGGTCATGGTGTAGCCAGTAAGAGACTTGAGCAGATCCAGTGCCCCTTCCTACAGCAGGGAGAAGCCACAGGAGCCCTTGAGGAGGCATCAGGCAGCACTAGGAAGGGCATGACAGGACAACCCAAAGCAGCCCTGGGCGGCTCCCTGGGATTGCCTGACCTCTCACACCGATTGAAAAGTCCCACACTCAAATCCTCCTGGATCATCCCAGCCCCAGGTCACATCTCCAGCTGGATAGCATGAGCTTTTCTTAAAACTTGGGAAAACCCCCATCTGCAAGAAAAATCTGGGCTGGTGGGAGTTAGGCAGAGCTGGGGGATTTCCCAATGTCCCCCACTCAGGGGTGTGAAGGTCCATGGGACACATCCTGGTACCCTGCAGTGGCAGCTGAGATAAGGATAGTCTAGCACAGAGCCTTCCTCCTCCTCACTGTCTTTCTCCTCCTTCTCATCCTTGGTATTTTTAGAGCCCCAGCAGCAGACACCAGCTCCCAGGTATCCCCCTCCAGGGACACTGTTCCCCGGAGTCCCACCAGGAGGGGCTGGATCAGATCCCCCCAGTTTGATGGGTGCAGGGACATTCCTGTGCTGTAGGTGGACCCTGGCTCTGTCCCATCCCAAAGTGTAGCAAGAGAAGTATAGAACACCCCTGACCCTTGACCCCTGGGTAATTCCTGGCACCAAGCAAAGCCATGGGATGTGGTTTGATACCAAGCGTTGGCATCCCAAAAAGCCACCAGATCCATGGAGACGGCAGTGCTGCCCCCCCAGCCAGGAGCCTGCACCTTGTCAGGGCAAAGGCCAGTGGAAACAGTCAAATATTAACTCTGAGAGCTGGGCTTGGCACATGTAACAGGCTCACCAGGATCCTCACTTGGTACAAGGGCGGCAGGGCTGGATCCTGGCTTCCCCGGAGCACAACCACCCAGGAAACAGTATCTGACCCCTTCCCTTCCCTTTGCCTACTTGTGCAACAGGCAGGGCTGTGCCCAAGGGTGTTACAGCCCAGAGCTTTTCCTTGCCTGTACACGAGCCTCTGGCCCTGATCAGGTGTTGGTGCACAGGCTGGGAGCCAAACACCTGTCGCCCACAGTCCGGCAGTGCCAAGCAGTGTCAGGAGCTGCCACCCATGGGACGAACACCCCTTACCCCCAAATCCCAGTGTCTGGGAGCAATGGGGCACAAGAGAGCGCCAAATTAGAGGCAAAATTAAATCCCCTGGGTGTTGACTATGATGTCCTGAGGCTGGGCTTGGGTGACACAGGCAGCACCCCTTAAACCACTCAGCACCTCCAGGGACAACGTGAGAGCTGTAAAAAGCAACGCCCCCCCCCCCCCCCCGCACCCTTTCCCAAGCCACACAACATTTAAACATGCATGTAAACAAGCAAGTGTGTAAATAAGCATGTGTGTAAATATGTACACGTGTAAATTTGTATGTTTAAATATGTGCACATGCCCCGAGGAGCTCAGCCACCTTACCGTGCTTTTCCTGGCCACCATCTTATCCAATTTCTTGGCAATCCGGACCAGCTCCTCAGCGGGCCCCATGGCGGGGGCTCCAGCGGAGCAGGACACTGGCTGTGGACACAGCTGGGCACTGCTGACATGGGGTCCTCGGCAGCGGGGTGGGAGGGAGCAGAGAGGAGGGGAAAAGGGGGAAAGGGACAGGAAGGGAAGAGAAGGGAAGGGAGAGAAAGCAGAAAGGAGGTGGGGCTGTCCCGGCCAGTTATAAACTCCTGCCCGGAAAACAAAATAGCACGGGGGAGGGCTAAATATAGTCGAGAGCCACGGCTGCAGGAGCGGAGGAGGCGCGCGGAGGAGGCGCGTGCTGGGGCGCTCGTGGCCGTGGGGAGCTCGGGCAGGCACAGGGCCCGGGATGGGGCTTTGCCATCGGCATGGCTGAGGTAGGGAATCCTCAGGGGCACGGGTACAGCGTGCCACAGGCTCTGTTTTTCCCAAAGCTGATCCAGCAGCGAGAGCCCTGGGGGAATAATCTTTATACTCCATGCATTGGAATGTTCCAATATATGTGGAATTCCACTATACAGGAATAGTTCTTATACTGGAGTACTCCGCATATTGGAGTATTTTGGTACTGAGAATACCCCATCCCTGGAAATGTCCAAGGTCAGGATGGACAGGCTTGGAGCAACGCACCTGGTCTAGAGGAAGGTGTCCCCCCTACATTGGGGTGGACAGAACAATCTTTAAGGCCCCTTCCAACATTCTGTGATTGTGCGATGACAAATGACACGCTGCAGTCTTTGAAGCACAGCATAGATGGTGCGCCAGCAGAGCCAGTTGATAGTGTGCCAGCCTGGGGCAGGAGCAGGAGCCCCTCAGACCTGGCTGGACAGGCAGCAAATACCTGGTGGCACAAGCCACGGGGAGTTGTAGGTGGCAACAACCTTGCCATCCTTGCTTGTCCCTGCTCCAGCACGCACATGGGGGGGCTGTAGTATGAGCATCCTGCTCTGGATCCATGTCCCAGCCTAGCCCCATATGGCTGCCCCCAAGGGTGATCACAGATGCCAGGGACTCGGAGCCTTGGGAACACATCAGCAGCATCACCATGCTGGGGATGGCAGAGCAGGGGTTGTACCCCCCAACACACTCCCAGGTGCTTAAAAAATGATGGTTTATTAGAAATCAGACAGAAAAGATTTTAAAAAAGACTTTTTTGAGATGAAGCATCTGACACAGAAATGAGAAGGGTAAAGTGAGGGGGTATGGAGGCAGGTGGCTCCCAGGGGATACTGCTACAGGGGTATGCTGGTCCTAGAAAAAGTTGCAAAACCCCCTCTGAGACCCCACCCCACCCCAGGGAAGGGGCAGTGATCCAGCACCCACCCCATATGAGGGACATGGGGCAGGGGCTCTGTGGTAGCACCTGAAACATCCCCTGCCCTCCAAATCAAGGAATGGCATTTTGCTACCAGTTTTGGAGAAGCTTTGCAGCATCCCTGAACTCCACAGTCCAGGGAGCTCCCAGAACCTGGGGTGGGGGATGGACACAAAAAAAACCCCTCTCCTATTTCTTGCCCATCCCAAAGGCTTCACAGTTGGGGTACAGAAGGAGGCTGGTGGCCCATGGCTGGCCCCAGGATGAAGAGGAAGCTTCATGACTACCTGGCAGAGGGTAGGGGATACCAAATACAGCTCCCCCATTCCAAATTCCTTGCAGAGAAGGAAGAAGAAAACCCAAGTGATGGGCAGAGACCACGGGAATGACAGAAGAGCAGCAGAAGCAGGGGCTGGCACAGAAACTTCAGCCCACGAGTGCAGCAAACATGTCCATTCTCTGCTCCTCAGCCCCCCACTGCTGCCATCCATGGACGGTTTTCCCAATGCAGGGGATCTCAGGGCCCCCTTGGAGGGCAGTGGTCTCATGCTAGGATCCTGGGCACATGTCCCTTTGGCCTAGCTCTACCAAGCCCCTAGCAGGGAGCTGGCTCTACTCCCAGTCAATGGGACAGTGACAAATGGGCCACCCCCACACGGTCAGTCTTGCAAGAGGTGGACGAAGCTGGCAGGGAAGACTCCAGTACGGGAGCCATCACCCTCGATGAAGCCAACCTGGGGGTGCAGAAAGAGGGTTCAGGGGAGTGCAAGTCTTATCTTGAGATATCAGCCTCAGAACTACTTCCCTGCTCAATTCCAATAGGCATTTAGAGAGGCAAAGCTGTGCTGACACATCAGTGGAGCCCTCCTAGCCCTCCTTCATGCATACATGGGGCAGAAATTCCCCATCTGTGCCCCCCCAGAAAAACCCAGCCTCCTTCAGAAAAGAACTGGAGGGGGGAAAGGACCAGGACCAGCAGCTGCCCATACCATGCTGACTCACCCAGATCTGCTCGTCCTCCTCCCGTGTCACCACGATGACCTCCCCCTTGGAGAAGGTCAGCTCTCGTGCCTTGTCTCCCTTGCAGTCAGCCACTGCCTTTACTCGCTTCTGCCTCCCCTTGGCCTGAAATGGGATCAAAAGGGGGTGAGATACCCCCCGAAGCCATCCAAAAGGTGGCAACAGGGATAGGACCCCCTGATCACTCCATCTGCCACCCCAGGATAAGAGGAGCCGGGACGCTTGGGGATGCAGAGGAGGATTTGCACCTACCGGAGCAAATCTTCTGGGCATGGGCACAGGGGGCAGCTTGCTGACAGCAGGGTCCTCAGGGCCACCAGGGCTCTGGGGGGACCCAGCTGACCCCATTTTGCCCACCATGCCACCAATGCGCCGGTACGAGCGGGTGCTCTCTGAGCTGTGGGTGACAGTGGGAACAGTGTCATCCCCCCGTCTGCTGCTGCCTTCCCCCCACCCTGTTTTCCATCCTGTGAGGTCTCAGGGAGGTTAGGGCTTCCCCCATGGGACCTGGATCTCACCCACAGCCCCCTTGATGCTGATGAAAAGGGTCCCCAGCACCCAAACTGCCTCAAATGAGCCCATCCCACCACATTTTCCCACAGGAGAGAAAAAATACATATGATAACTGGCAGAGGATCTTGGTGTCCTCCCAAATAATCTGCATCATTGTCTCCAAGGACAACCCAGCATCCCCATAACTGCCCTTGTCTCCTCCTGCATCCCAGGGTCACCATCAGCTTTCTTTGGAGATCCCAGAGGGTGGGGACCCTTTTGCTTCACAGCGATTCTCCATGCCCATGGGGGTGGCAGAGGTTGAAGTTCACCCACCAGCACCATACAATGATCTCCCAAAAGCAAGTGCAACCCCAGTCTGGAGCAGGGTCCCTACCCAAACTTGACAGGGGGGATGTCAGGGACTGTGCTGCCTGGCAAGGGCTGTGTGGGTGGGGGACTCAGCTCTGGCCCCCGCCGACTGCTGCTCGTGTCCGTCTCGGAGCGGGTTTCCCAGTAGGCTGCCCACTGGCTCTCGGTGGGGCTGCGGGTGCTGGGAGTGCCATCCAGGGCACCCGTGCTGCTGGCACAGGGCAGGCTGTGTGGTGCTGCTACCTCCGCTGGCCCAGAGAAGTGGGGCTCCGATGCCTGCCGGGGCAGTTCAGGGCGCTCTGGGGGGACACACGCAATGGGGAGAACAAACTTGGTCTCTGGGGGAAGGCACAGCCCCATCATGATGACCTCCTCCAACTCACCGGTGGGGCTGTGGCTGGGTTTGGGGCGAGAGCTGCCCCGCGTAGGGTTTTTGAGGGGCAGTGGCGGGGGGATCTCCTCGCTGTGAGCCCGGCGGGGCGCAGTGCGCGAAGGCACCAGGATGCTCTCGTAGGTCTTGTTGGTGATGTCCATCCCCATGCAGCTCCAGCGGGTCTGGGGGCAGGCAGGCAGCGGGCTGGCAGCCAGTGGTGATGTGCCCTTAAAGGAGCGCTGGAGGGGGCTCACCTGGGGGTACACACACAGCTTCAGGGATGTCCCACTGCCACCAGCCCCCCAAAAGGGTGTGCACTCCCACAGCGCCCTTACTGGGGATGTGGAGGCCCCACCATTCCACAGTACCTTCTCCTCCAGCTCATCCTCACTGTCATACGGCAACTCTGATAGGGGCTCCCAGTCATAGTCCACATGGATCTGCAGAGATAGCTTCCCCGCCTGCGCCTGCTCCAGCTGCCAGAGGGATAGGGCAGGTCAGGGGGATCTCAGGATGGGGCAGCCCACAGGGGTCTCAGCACTGGAGGTACACGTTCCAAAAGCCCCCCACCTTCATGCCAGTCCTCCTCAGGCACTTGATCCCTTCTCCCCACTCTGAGCTTCCCCCCCATTCCTCCATCCCACCTACCAGCTCCTCACACTCGCTGTACTTCAGCCTCCTCGCCACATCCAGAGCTGTCTCGCCTGCCGCGTTCACTGCCCAAGGGACAAAAGGGGGACAAATCCAATTTGCAGCCTTACCACTCCCACCAAAGAACCCCAAAACCTCTGTCCCAAGCTTATACCTGTGGTGAAGGTGGCTTTTCCTTTCAGGAGCAGCTTGAGGCAGTTGGGCTGGTTGTAGAGTGCACCATAGTGCAAGGCTGTGTTCCCATTCTGTGTCACCCGGTCCAGTGTTCCCCTGTGCAGGGCCAACAGCAGGAAAGTTAAGGCTTTGATACAAGCACTCTATACATTCCTCCCATGAGAGAGAGGGGCAGGGAACACTGGGAGCCCTTGGGGACGCACCCATTCTGGACGATGAAGTCCACCAAGGGAAGGGATGATCTGTCAGCATGGCGTACGGCCATGTGCAGCGGCAGCTCGCCTGCATCCTGCCAAGAGATGGGAGGGAGGGATGACCCTGAGAGTACTCATCTTTCCTCAGGAAAAAGTGAAAAGAAGTACTGGATCCAAGAATGCTCATCTTCCCCCCTGAATGAAGGGAAAAGGAGTGCTGGACACATGTATGCTCATCTCCCAAGATATGGAAGGGAGAGAAGAGCTGGCCTCAACAATACTTCATCTCCTGTGTGTAGGAGAAAAGAAAGCTGGACCTAAGGATGCTCACCTTCCAACCAGCATATCCCTTCCCAAAGCCCAAGGCAACCCAGAGAACAGCCACCCAGAGGGGGAAAATCCATTCCCTGTTGGGTGCAGGCCTCACCTGACCCTCAGGGCTGGCCAGGGGCTTGGTCAGGTCATGCCCCTCGGCAAAGGCCTTGAGCAGGGCCAGGAGGTCACGGGCTTGAATGGCTTCCCAGAGGCCGTGGGGGTTGTCCTGGCTGCTTTTCTGCACGTAGCGTCGCTCCATGTACTTGGCCATGATGTATTCCTTGCGCGCAGCCCTGCCGGAAGGGGGGCTTGGATGGGCATGGAGACGGGCTGTGGAGCCCTGTGCTCCTGCCTCCTCCTGAAGCCTCAGGATCAAGGGTAGGTCTCCAAAGAGGTGCAGATCCCCAACCACAATCCAGCAATGACACCAGGATGCCTCATCCCAGGGCTGCCTTAGATGGGCAGAGGCAGCATGGGGACAAGAACAGGGCACACACCATGCACTCCTTTTCCTTCTCCTCCTCTTCTTCCCAGCACACCCAAGTCCCTGACTCACATATCACTGCTGGCTGAAGGCTTGGGACAGTCCTGTGTGGGTAGTGCGGCCTCCATGATCTCATTGAAACGAGTGTTCCCAATGCTAACAGCCAGCTAGGGAGAGAGGAGAACAGAGGGACATAAACCCTCCTGGGTCACACTCACCCTGTTCCAGCCAGATCCCATCCCAGAAGGAAGGAATCCATTGGATCCATCCAGGGCTTTCCCAGAGCAGCATCTTTGCCAGGATGATGCTCTCTTATGGCAGTGGAAATCTATTTTAGGAGGGAGAAAATCCTGGGGAGCTGCCAGCAGCCCCCTGCTTAGCAAACAGCTTTGCAGAGCCCCCCTTGCCCACACCACTGTGCTGGGGAAACTGAGGCAAGTTTGCAAGCCCTGGAGCAAACTGGGGACAGATGGGATGGAAAAGAAGAAATTAACCCTGTGTCACAGGAGGTTTGGGACACACAGAGGGTGGTTCCCAGGGTGCCAGGAGATCTCTGGGCTCAGAAAGTAGCTTACCAGCAGCTCAGAGGTGCTGAGAACATCGAGAGTGAGGGACTGGATGCGGGAATAATGCACACCGAGCTCCCGATGGATGCCAGAGCACTCGATGCACGTCAGGATGCCCAGGTTGGTAGAGAGCCACGTGGGATCTGCAGTGGGAGCGGCGCGGGGCTCAGCAGCATGCCCAGCCCCCAAAGATGCTGCGACCCCCATGAACCCTGACTTACACCCAGGGCGGAGGGACACCCCAGGCCCTGACATACCTGGGGCACCACAGTCACAACACTGCTTGTTTCCTGGCATGTTCTTCACCTCACTGATAACCAGCCTGGTGAGCTCCTGCATGCCGCCGTCCACCCCGGTGCCTGCTGCCACCCCGCCACTGCCCCCATCCCCCTTGAAGGCATTGCTCAGGGCTTCATCCTTGCTGTTCTGCAGCACTGAGACCCACCTGGGCAGGAGGGAGGAGGAAGAGGAGGATGAGGAAGGCAGAGCAGGATCTGGCACATCAAGGAGGAGGGATGGGCTGTGGCACTTACACAACACACTCTTGCTCATCCTCTGCTTGAAAGTGATATGTCCTGTTGTCTGTAAGGATGGGGAGAGAAGAGAGAAGGTGAAAGGAGAGAAGCTGTGTCTGCCACTTCCCTTGAATTGTTTAAGCTTGGACAGGGCTTGGAGCAATCTGGTCTAGTGGAAGATATCCCTGTCCACGGTGCAGGGGTGGAACTAAACAGTCTTTAAGGCTACTTCCAACTGAAACCATTCTAGGATTCTGTGGTCTAGGGATGCTGAGGAATAAGCTGAAATCTCTTCAAAGGAGCTGCTTAATTACAAATTAAATCACTGCACATCACTCTCCCATCACCTGAGCCCTGTCACAATCTCTTTTTGTCTCAGCTTTCTAGTACTCACTGGATTGGTCCTTCATCTGTAAAGACAGCCAAGAAGACACCCAGAGCCAGATTAAAGAGGGTGACACTGTGTTTCAGAGGGAAAACCCACTCCAAAAAGGGAAAGGTCCCACCAAAGCCTCCACCTCCAGGTCAAACACCTCACACCCCAGTCACTGCACCTCATCCCAGGTACTCACGTGTCACCAGGTCAAAGCATTTTTTCTCCTCGGCATGGGGCCGCACCTGGCAGGTGAGGAGGTTCAGCTTCACAGGGGGACGGTTTATCTGCAGGGTGAGAGGACCGATGTGGGTTAAAGGACCAGGAATGAATGAATGCCATCTCCAGTGGCAACTGTGGTGATACAACCACCACCACAGATGGTTTCTCTCGGGATAACCATGCAAATCAGACCCTGTCTGACTCATTTCAGAAGAACAGGAACCCTTTGCAGAAGAACACGGCTCCAAGAGGTGCCTCTGTCCCTCCTGCAGTTTCCAGCCTCCACCGCCAGGGGGCAGCCCTTCCCTCCCAACCAGCCCGTCCCCTTTGGGTTCGTCTGGACCCGCATTGTCCGTCTGTCTGTCCCCGCCAGGATCACCTCCTCTCCCATGGACAGACACGGGGCACCACCCTGGGACCCCTGTCAGATACAGGGGACTTTCTTTGAACTGTCCAGTCTCATGCTGCATTGATTTTTAGGCCAGGCAGATTTGTGATCAGTTTTGGCAAAATTAAACCTGAAATCCAATGGACATTAAGCCCCAAAGGGTGCACAAAAAAGGGTCAGGTCTGCAGCCCTGACGCTCCCCACCGTGCTGTGGGAGATGGTCAGGCAGCCATACTTCACACCACACTTCCTCTTCTGCCACACTTTGCGGATCCTGAGAAGAAGGAAGAGGAGGAGTGAGGATTGCACAGCTGCAATCACCCACATCCACATCCCAAACCAGCCATGGCAGAGGCCTGATGGGAGTTCTGGACATGGGGTTATGCTTTCTCTAACTCATAGAATACTAAATGTCCTGTGAGCTGGATTTCAGCTCTAGACCTCTCACGAGCACTGACAATATCAGGATGAAGCCAAGAGCTCTCCGGGATAACCCTCGTCCTCACCCATCACTCTTCTTGTACAGGAATCCTGACTTTTCTGTCCCGTACTGCTTGTTGCCTTGGTGCTGATGGATACTGTAGCCACTGCCAGAGTTCTTCCTGTTCAAGTTTTCCTGAAAAAAAGACAATAAAAAAGCAAAGTGAGAGGCACAGAGGCAGCTGCTGCCCCAGGTGACCTTGTCCTTACGGGGATGCAGTGTGTCCACAAGATGCCAGACAGCCCCATGCCCTCCCAGCATCCAAATGTCTCCAGGTCCCTGGAGAAGTTAACCCAGCTCCCCTCTCCCAAACTAACCCCAGCGCACCCAGAACCTCCCAATGCTCCTTCCCAGCTCTTCCCTGCCCATCCTGCGGTCTCACCTCCTTGTTCTCCAGCTGCAGGATGTTGCGGAGGGAATCACGGGTCTGCGTGAGCTGCTTCACCTCCTCCTCCTGTGCTTGGCGCAGCTGCAGAGGGAGCAGCTGCCCTCAGGCCTGCCCTGAGCACAGGTGCTGGCCGGGGCTGGCACGGGGACCTCCCGGGGGACAGGCTGAGGGCACTGCACGGCAGCGTGAAGGCCTTACCGCATGCAGGGACACGGCGAGCTTCTCAATGAAGGGGTAGAGATTCTGGGCAGCCTTCCAGCCATCTTGGAAGAAACTGGGTGTTTGTTGAGGGTGATTAAGATGCAGATGGGGAAGATGGAGGAAAAAAGAGGGTTTTTAGAGAAATTGTGGCAAGAGATCATGGCAATTCCCTCCCTGGTACTTGCTTTGTGGCTCCCTGGCTACGGGGATCTGGAGAGAGCCCAGCAAAGGCCAAGCCTAGCCCATGGGGTTTGGATACCCCAAATATTAGGGAGGTCTGGCATGCAGGATTGGCCTCTTGTTTAATCCCAGCTCAACTCACTGGGGAGCAGTGCTGCCAAAAGCCACATTCTGGGGTGTCCCTGGGTCACAGTCCCAGTCAAAGACATGCTTTTGACCACCACAACAGTCTCAAACTGCCTCAGTTTCCCCACTTGAGAGCTGGAGGAGATGATGCCTCCCACACACTGCTACTCTAGCCTCACGGAGCAATGGGAAAGGCAAGGGGATATTGATCCTCACTCCAAACACTCTTGTTACAAGCCCCATGGCTAAAGCCAGAGCTGCTCAGCTGAGCTCATCCCTGGAAATCTATCCAGAAACCAAATAATCAGATACATCTCAAGCCAATGCCCCTCCCACTGCCCCATGGACACGTTTACAGCTTCTCAAGACAACAAAGCACATTTCAACTCCCCAGAGAAAACTGAGAAGTGATGGGCTCTGCCCAGTATCTCCACTAACAGCTTTATGGCTCTGGGATGAGAGCAGAAGACCCCAGACCCTCATAAGACCACCCAAGGGTGACAATCAGCCCCATCTTGACCCAGGTGGCACCTACTTGTGCTGAGCATGGAAAAACTTGATGAGGCTCTGCAGGAAATCTGGTCCCTGCTTCATCTGAGACTCTCTGGCTTTTAGCAGGTACTGGAGGGGGAGAAAACACCTGGTTAGGTGACAGAGACAAGGACTAGCTGAGAACATCCCAGAGGAAAGAGCAAGAGCCTGCCTAGCCCTTGATTCCCTTCCCAGCACAGGGAGGAAGGTTAAAACACTGGCTGGGTTTCATGAAGTCAAGTCATGATGTTGGATTTGAAGGCAAGCTCGCTGGGGACCACCCTCAAAAACCTGGCTCTGGAAGTTCTCCAAGACATGGAAAGTTCAAGGACTGAGGCAGGCCTCCAGGCTTTCCAGCCAAGCATGCTTCTCCCACTGCTCATTACTTCTGGAGTTAATAAATAACCAAAACTCAAGGCTGCTTGTGAAGGAAAGAAAAAACACAACAAAAAAGGCCAAATGTTTTTTAAGATATGGCCCTTTTATTCCCAAAAAATCAGATTCCAAGAAGTGAGCACCTGCAGCACACCAGCACTGGAGGTCTGCTGGGGTGCCTCATGGGCTGGGGAATTTCAGCTTTATGCATCAAACCCATTCATCAGCTGCAGGCAGGGAAGGAAACACACTGACTCTAGCTCACCCTAAGTAAAAGAAGGAGGGGAAGAGATTTTCCCCCTGCAAGCTCCTCTCCAGCTGCTGGAATGGTTTTGAATGGGGAGTGAGGGGAGGGGGAGGCAGTCCTGAGCTGTGGGGGCTTTCCAGGGTGAGACAGAGCTCCTGGAATGGAGCTTCCCCATGCCCCAGGCACTGCAGACACCCTGAGGGGTCACAGGACTGGGCACGGCTGTTGAAGTGCTCCATGACAGCTGGAGAGGCCAAGTCAATGTCAGGGAGCACATCCCACGTAGAAAAGGCCACGTGTGCCCAGCTCCTGTGCCACCCACATCCCACGGTGACAGTGGCAGCAGAGCATCCCAGGCAGCGGTGGCTGTGATCCCTGTGAACAAAGGGATGCTCCCAGCAGCCCTGGGCCCATGTCCAACTGCTCCCACAGCCCTGAGGGTGTGAAATGGCCCACAATGAGGAGACACCACCACCCCATGGAGTGAAACAGGACCCTGGAAGTAGCAAAACCCACTTTCCAATAAACCTGTGTGCATCATATGAGCCCCCAGCCGCCCAGAAGAACTGCCCTCCCATTTCCAGGGCCAATGCTGGCAGCTGTCATGCATGCAGAAACACGGGTGCACACGCCCTGCTCCAGCTCCCACCTCTCCATGTGCTGTTATTTATCCCACAGTGGAGCTATTCATGGGAGTGACTCATCTGGCCAGGTCCCAGCTCCGAGGCAGGCACAGCCTCCTACCCACAACCCCTGTTCTTTGCTGGACAGGCATGGGGCGGCACCTCAGGAACATGGGAGACCTCTGGGACAACCCATGGCAGACTTGTTTCCTGCTCTGCCACCCTCCAAGCCTATGGGGCTGCTGAGTGTCTGGAGCCAGGACACTTGGGTTCCTCATTGCTGCAGGGCTTTGAAATTGAGTCTTCTTCATTTATTCCCATCGGACCTCTTGAGCATGGACTGCAAGGACCCAGAATTGACAAGGATCTGGGGTGACTTGTGACCTCCGTCATCAAAGCCAGGAGCAGTTTTGATAGGCAAAAACCTCACGGACGTTAGCCAAAAAGCTTACTTTTTACCCAAATGCCACCCAAGGAAGGGTAGGAGTGGGGCTGGGGGGACATGGAAGGAACCCCCAAGCCACCCTTGGTGTGGGGCACCATGGGTGCCATTTGGAGCTGCATCTCACAGGGACCTCAGTAGGGGGATGGGATGGGATGGCATGGCATGGCATGGGATGGCATGGAAATTCCTGAGCTGGGACCATGCTGGGGCACAGGGAGAAGGGGACAGACAAGGGTCCCCCACAGCAGACAGGTGGGGCTGCTTTGGTGTCAGATACTGGGAGAGGCTCTGATGTCCCTGCACAGCTTCTAGCAGAGAGGTCCCCCATGCCCCCTGGGACTCTGTTCCTGGGGGTAAAAGTCCCCAATCCCCTTGGCACAGCCCCCACCTCACACATGTGGAGCTGCAAGAGCCGCCGCTCCTTCTGCATGTCCTCGGCCACCTCCGCTGCTGCTGGCTCCGCCTGGATAACCCCGGCCACGCGGGCTCGTTCCTTCTCCTTCTCCATCTTTCCCCTGTGGAATGGGATGAAGGTGGGCTGGGGACATCCCTGCTCTGAGGGGTGTCCCATGCAGGAGGCTACAGTGGGGATGGGATAAGGAGAAACATCTCCAGGCCCTCTCCCTTTCCCCTTTGGGAAAAGCTGGACCAGAACCCTCTCCATGACAGACTGGCACCATTGGTGCCTGGCTCCAGTCCAGGGACAAAACACCTTTGTGCAGAGTGGGATTAGGTAGATTTTGCCAGAGGCAGCATGCTACTTACACTTTGGTCTCATAATCCTTCCAGGCCCTTTCAATCTGCTTCTTGGAATCCTGTGGCAAAGGAAAAAGGTGGTGGCAGCTGTCAGGGAAAGCAAAAGAGCCGGTACCACCAAATGGGCCAAGAGGTCTCACTGCAGAATGTCACCAAATGAGTGACCTTGGGGACAGGACTTACCAGGCGGCCATCCTTCAGCTGGCCCTTCAACAGGCTGTCCAGGGGGAAGGACACGATGTTATTGAGGTTCTGCACCTGCAGAAGGTAGACATAGGGCCACCCCACAGTGAGGGAAGTCAGGGAGCTGGAACCCCAGGTCTTCCCCGGTGCCAGGGACCTCCCCCCAACTCTGTCACTGCCCTAGGAAGGGTTAAAGAGGCTGGAAGGGTGGCTGAATCCAGGATCCTGGCAGAGGGCACGCTGGGGCTTGTTGGAACTGGCTGCAAGATGTCTGACGAATGTGGCCCTTCCCACAAACCACACCAGCAGCACAGCTGCCAAAAACAAAGCTGTCTATCCCCACTGACACCTCATCCCTGTCCCCACTCTTGTCCCAAGCATCCAGCAGCATAACCAGCCCCTCCACGGCCCTGTGATACAAAGAGCTCACCCATGTCAAAGGGGCTTACCAAAATGCCTCCCTTTTTTGGGATCTGGGGATAGCAGTGCAACCACTACTACCCCTACCAGTGCTGTGCAGGGGTCTGTGGTGGGGACATGGGAGCCCACTGCTGTCCTGGCCTCCCTCCATGCAGCCCACGGAACAGCACCCCATTTTAGAGCTGTGAGAGAAGCTCCAGCACCCACGTGGGACTTCCCCAGTGTATCCAGATTTCTTTTAAAGGGTTTCAGTCCTCTGCAGCACCTGAGAAGAAACCCAGCCCCAGGGCACAGGACCACTCCCAAACCAGGGGTAATGGGGGAGCTCCAGGGAGACTCTAGGAGGGGAAACAGCTTTTTGGATCTGGTTTTGGCACAGAACTCACTCAACATCATGTGGGGCAGGAGGTGGGGACCCTCAGAACTGGTCCAACTCCTCCATCAGGACAGTTCTGCAGAGCTCTACTGGAGCATGGGAGTCCAGCAGGCTATGACAGCCAGGATGGGGAAGGGGAGGAGGAGGGAGGCCCAGATTGGGGTAACTGGGAGAGGAACACACAAAAAAATCCGAAATTCTTGCTGGGGGAAGGGCAGCAGAAATCAATTTCCTCTTTAAGCAGAGCCGGGGGCCAAAAACACCCTTTGGAGAGGGGGATTTGAAAGTGAACAGAGAAGGGGTGACATGGGACCCCCCCAGGGATTTGCTGCTGGGCATGCACGAACCCAGCTCCATTCAGGACCTGAGTTTTCCATCGGAGCCATTCCTGGCTCGGCTCACAGCCGCCTCTGCCTGCTCCCCATGGCCCCACTGTGCAGCCCAGCGTGGCTTTGATTTACTCTTGGCAAGCGAGATCAGAGATGCAATTGATGTGAGAAAAAAACAGAAAGCAAGAAAAAAGGGAAAAATGAAAATAGCAGCCCCAGTTTCCCATTAGATCCCAGTGTCAATGACCCCGGGGAGCTGGGAGTGAGCTATAAATCCAGTAACGAGGGTATCAGATGGTCTGAGAGCACTGGGAATGTGTCCCTGAGCCCAAGGTAGGAGGTAGGGATTGCTGCATGTGGTGGAGGGCAGCTAAATTGGAAGGAGGGGAGCTGCACTGGTTGGTGGGGGATTCCAAATCCAAGTGGATGTGGGACAGCTCACCAGGTTCTTGAAGAGTGCAGTGACCTCACGGGTGAAGACCGCCAGGTTTAGGAAGCCGGTAGAGAGCTCATGGTTGTTCTGGGAGAGGTGGTTGTTGCCAAAGTTCTCCAGGGCCTCACTGTACTGTTCTTCATTCTCCACATGGGCTGTATGGAGAGACACCAAAGAGGGACATGCGGTGACCCTGCAGCACCCAACACATTAGGGTCACACCATCTCTCCATCCTCTCCCAACAGAGCTGGCCCAATCCTAATGCAGGACAGCAGCATTGCCACAAAAAACCTCCTTAAGGTTCTCAATTTTTCCTTTTCATATATATTTCAGACAGTTTTTTGCATCTATGCAAATTATCAGGTCACATCATTTAGTTCCACCAGCAGCTAGCATCCACCTCCTTACTTTTTTTGGGTTTGCCCGGTGTGACCATTGCTGGTGGAGGATGGGGCTATCACACACTCACAGCCCCATGCTCTGGGAATGCCCATCATCTCCCCAAGCCCAACTCACTGAGCCCGGAGATGTGAATAGCTTTCACATATTTCCTGATCCTCTGGAGCACAGCTTGGTCCCCATCCAGGCTCTGCAATAGCAAAGAGAGAAAACAAATGGAGCTCATTAGCCAAGCATGGCTGCCACTCCCCCAGCCCAGCTGGCCCTTGGAAAGGCTGCAACTCTACTGTGCAGATGTGTGGGGTGCAATCCAAGCTCCCAGGGCTGGGAAAGGAGCTGGAGGCATCCTGGGATGCTGGAACCACAGCGTCCAGCCGGTCTCCTGCCAGGGCTGTGGTCCCAATAGCTTTGCTGCCAGGCAGGGCTTTGGCTGGCTACAGAGAGGAGGGTTTGAGCAAGACAGCAGGAGGAGGTAAGAGGCTCTTTGGATCCCAGCAGCTTCTATTAAGCATGGAAAGCTTAATAGAAAGCCAGCCTCACTGGCTCTTGCATGGACTGTTTCAACCAAGGAGGAGTTAAGCATCATGTATCACATAAGCCCATCCCCACGGCTCAGAACCAGGCAAGATGTGTGAGGGTGCTCAGCTCTCACAGGACCCACGTCCTGCTGATGGGGACCTAAATCCCATAGACCCTTGTGCTGATTGTGTGCTAAACCACAACAATCCTACAACAAGCAATGTGGCTTTCCAAACCCCCCCAGCTCATGCATGATCTTGCCCCATGGTCCCTAGCACCATGAGTCTCCCTGCAGCCCCATCACCCAGATCCTGCTCTGGTTTGCAGCTCTCCCCATCCTCCCATCTCTTCCTATCTGTATAGCTCTGATTTGCCCCCTAAGCACCACAAAAAATTCAACCCCACCAAGCCCTGTGACAAACTCACCCCACTCAACCCAAGGGCAAGGGGCTGTGGTGCTGCCAGCACAAGCATCTGAGCACACCCTGGCCCCAGCATCAGGAAAGGGTTAAGGGTGGCTTGGCTGCAGGTACCAGAGCCATGATAACAGGCTGGAAATATTTAGAGGGCGTGAACAGCAGAAAGGGCAGGGATGAAACCTCGGAGGAATTACAATAAAGAGGCTCTCTCTCTGCTTGAGCTCTTGTTGAAGGTTTTCAGGCTGATGTCAAGGCTGATTTCCTGACAGCAGGGTCAGCCCAGCTTCAGCACTGCTCTCTTCGTCAGATGGGATGCTGCCAGGATTAACTGGCTTGGAGCAGACTGGGGTTGAGGTGGGAGCCAAAGCCCCTGCTCAGGAGTCTTGCAATGCATCTATAGAGGGGAGAATGTTGGGGTGCACCAAAGCCCCACATGGCCCATCTCTGTGTCACATCCAGGTGCACCAAACTCTCCAGAGCAGAGATATTCCCTGCCTCTGGGGGAACTCGGGGCTGGATGCCTGGATGCTCCAGGCTTGCAAACTTGGCAGAGTCTTAGGAAGGGGAAACTGAGGTAGCATGAGATGCTTTGGAAGAATCACTGGGAAAATGTGGGAAGACACTCAAGTGTCCAGGATGGAGCAGCTCATCCTGGTGCCAGCTCACAGGTGCTGGATGCAGAATGCAGGGCTGGTGCAGAGCAGGGATTATCCAGGGAAGGACACAAGGGCTTTCAGGAAGGGATCTGTGCATCTACCAGTGGGCACAGGGCAAGCAGAGACAAGTATTTGGGTGGTTAACACAGAGGGAATCACTGTACAGTGCTGCTGGCACCTGCAGGCAGCACTGGCATCCCCAGTGTACCAGACTGGCTGCTGGGAACACAGTCCTTGGCTGCTCAGGAGTGGAGGAGCAGAGATGTCTGAAGCCCCCGATGGCATCCATCATCCCCCAGGCCCAGCTCGAGTGCTTCTGGTCAGGGGGCAGTTGAGGACATCAGCATAACAGGGATGTCAGCAGGAGGAATTCCCCATGGGATGGAGGAAGGGATGAATGCACACCTGCACCACAGCTAGCTGGGCTCGCAGCTGAGGGATCTCAGGCAGGATGCTCAATGGAGGCCATTCTTCTCCCTCCTCCGCTGCTGCTGGCTCGTGCTACCCAGCGAAGGAGCCACCATGGGTGCCAGAGCCAGGGTGCCAAGCTGTCAGGCCAGGAGAAGTATGTGGCACTGCCCTGGGGGACAGGGCAAACTGGGAGCTCATCTGCCAGCAGCCTCTGCCATGTCACCCTGCCCTAGGCCAGAGGTGCCCAGTCCCCTCTGATGTGCACACAGCACCAACCACCAAGGGCTGGATTCAGCCTTCCAAGCCCACTCCAGAGACCTCAGGCTCTGTCTCTGCAGCAGCCCCAGGGATCCTGAAGTACCACAAACCCTGGGGAGAGGACCCTCTTTAATCCCAGGAGGTAAACTGAGGCACAAAGTAGCTCTGGGCAATATCAGGATGTCTCCTTAGTGTTGAGCAGCAATCTCCAGTCCTCTCCCTGCTCACTCCTGCCCCTGATTTGAGAACAGCTCCTATCTTGGGTGCAGGTGGCCATGCTTTGTCCCAGGGTCCTGGTGGGATGTAGCCATCCCTTCCCATTCAGCAGTCACTGGAGTTCGACCAGCATCCTTCGCTCCCTCCTGCTCACCAAGCCACCTGCCAGTATTTGGGGTGGTGACAGGATGGATTATGGCTGGGTTTGGTCACAGAGCGTCTCTCCCCTCCCGCAGTGATCCCCAAATCTGCCACTGATTATCCCCCTTGCCTCATGCTATCACCATGTTGCAGCTCCAAAGATAGCAGGGAGCTGGTTTGCTCAGATTTCCCTTCTCCCCTCATGCTAGGACCAGGGGGATGCCAAAGGTCTAGCAGGAGGTTGGCCTCCTCCCCAGACCCTCCAGTGGCATGGAGGGTTCAGCCCTGTGCCCTCCATGGCACATTTGACATAGCAGTCACAATTCCCAGCTGTCGCTCATGCTTGCTGGAGCTTTACTAAGCCAATCCCAGAGATTCCCTGTCCTTCCTGAGGGACACATTTCTCCCCATCCCTGCATCCCTTAACCACAGCCTCTCCAAGCAGCCAAACAAAATTCCTGCTGTTCCCTCCTGGCTAGAGCTGCCTCCTCCTTCCCCGCTGGGAAGAGGATCCATGACAGTGACCAGCATGTGCTGATGGAGACCAAGATGCTACATGGTGTATTCCCAGATTGCCAGGCGTGGGACACCCATTCCACTGCCCCCAGGTATTCCAGCAGCCCTGGCACTGGGGACCCCCCACTCCCTGCCAGCTCTGGCTCTCCTTCAAAGTCATTACTTAGCTAAGAGGAGTTGGCAAAAGCCACAGGACCAGCTGGAAACTGCCTTTATTCCAGGCGGGAGGAGGATGAAGGCAACCCACTACCTTCACCCTTCCCAAAAAGGCTGCCGATGACTTTGGGGGAGGTTGAAAATACTCCCCAAGGAAGAGACCCCCCCAGCAACACCACATCCCATCGAGGCTGGCTCCAGTACAAGAGCTCGATAGTGGATAGAAACGTGGGGCTGATTCTCTGAGGGCATGTCCTGGTCCCCGGGAGGGGCAGGTGGGGATGCTGTGGCCCTACAAATAAGGAAATAGGCCGCCCTGGCCTCGGGGTGATGGGGGATATGTCCTGGCCTCGTGGGGGGGGGGCACTTGGAGCTTTAAAGAAGCCTTTGCTCATTTCGACAGGCTTAGCTCCCCATAAAAGTACGATGGGGCTGCTCGGGAGATACAAGCGCCCCCCCCATCTGAGGGTCCCAAACCACGCATTCAGGAAGACCAGCGTAATCTCGGGATGAAAGGGTGGGCTCTAAAAAACAGAAGACCGAGGGAGGCGCAAGCATCAAGGGACTAGCACCTATTGGTGCGGAGGTGTCCCCAGGCGGGATGCGCAGTCTGACCCCCCGACCACACCCCCGGGCCTCGCTCACCTCCTCCAGAGCCCCCACGGCCCCCCGGCACTTCTGCATCTTGGAGGCAAAGGCGGCGGCCGGGGAACCGAGGTCCTCGCTGGCAACGGCCAAGAAGTCGGCCACGCTGAGCTGCTCGGGCATGGTGCGGAGGGCACCGGGGGCACTGGGCGGCAGTGGGGGCTCCGCTCCTCCCCTGCGGAGCGCCCCAGGGTGCCGGCTCAGCCCAGCTCCGCACCCCGCACCGCGCCGGCAGCCCCGCACCGCGCCTCCCTCCGCCCGCTCCCGCCCTCCGCCGTCACGCGGCGGCCCCGCCCGTCCGCACGTTAAAGGCGAAGAGCAGCGGTGCTCCCCAGGAACTGCTTCAGTGACCCCCGTTCTGGGACGCAGGGGGTGCGGGGTTCCCCCGTGCTCTGGTGGCACGAAGAGAAAACCCTGCGGTTTTTCTTCTGGATCTGCATCCCAGCCTTGCCTCGGCACCCGCCTTTCCCAGGCACCAGCGTCCCCCTAACGCCAACAACCCCCCTTTCCGAAGCACTCAGCAGCCACCTAACCCAAGCACCCATCTCCGCCCGGAACCCACCTCACCCCAGCGCTCCAGTAACCACCTCTCCCCATCTTGGTAGGATACAGAGACACACAGAGTGATGGCTTAGGATTATGCCCAGTCCGCTCCAAACACCGGTTTAACTGGAGGTCACTCCCACCCTGCCCTTCCTAGGACCGTGAGGGTACAATCCTTGGACAGGGGATAACTACTGGAGCCTTTGGCTTTTTGTCTCGCTGGAGGCAACCTCTTTGTTCCCTCTCCCGTCCCCTCATTTGTCCCACCTCTCAACTGAATTTGGTGTCCCATTCCTGTTTATTTGCTCTTCATGGAGGATGGGGAAGCCAGGGCACCTCAGGTGCAGGCAATTAGGTGGAACAGACACTGAGCAAATCCCACTGCAGGACTGGGGTTGTGGACAAACTGGAACAGAAAGGGGCAAAAAGCCTCACTGTGACTGGTTTGCCATGAGAGAGGCCAGCATGGGTGCAAGGGGGCTTTGCATACCCCTCCCCATGCCCCTTGCACTGCTCACCCATGGTGAATCAGACCCTCGACCCTTTTACTGAGCTAGGAGTGGGGCTCAGTAAAACAGGTATGTGCCTACCCAGGACCAGCCCAAGTCCTCCTCTAACACACGGTTACTGAGGTGCTGAGAGGGACTGGGGTACAGGAATAACCATCATAAGCCTTGGGTGAACAGCTACGCTTGAAAGATTCCAGCTCTCTGGCACCGGCACGTAGGCGAGCCCACAGTTTGGGGTATCCTCCCCCCGTTTGGGAGCAGCCAACATCTGCCGAGCTCCCAGGACAGCCCTCGGCAGGGCTCTGGCAGGCAGAGAGTTAAAAGGCTGCAGCCCAGGCAGGACTGGAGCAGCAGGGATTTGGGGTAAGAGCCTCGGAGCAGACAGGCAGCCCCCGATCCCCCCGCTGCCCCCGGGGTACCTGCGGTCCCTTGGCCGATATGGCCCTGCCACCTCCTGGCTGGCCTGGGGACTGCGCGGGCGGTGGCAAACCGTCCAGGGGGATCCCCTTTCGCGCGGTAGGACACTCATCCCCACGGGGGATGTGGCCTCTGTGCCCCTCGCCCTGCTCACCTGGCCCGGGACTCTCCTCCTCCACACCACCAGACTATGCAACGCCAACACGTGCCACGATCCCGAGTACGAGACATCACCAGGTACCATCAGCCATCACTGGGTACCACCAGAAATCACCCAGGTACTGTTGTTGTATTGTTGTTATTATACTCTTAGAGTCCATACCTTCTGGCTTCTGTACTCTGTAGTGCAATTCCTCGTAGCTTCCAAAGGGGCTTATCCTAGACTCTCGACCCCCACCCCCTTTTATCCCAGCTAGCTTCACGAGCCACAGCTGCTGCCCAACTAAGGACTTCGCAGCTGTGATTCATTTAGAATAGCTAGGACCCACTTATCCAATAATCCAGTACATAGAACTCTCACTACATTTCCCCCTTTTTCTATTAGTAACAGACATATATTCAAATACAATATAGATATTCACTAGGACAATATATACATTTCCCCATGACTCAAAGATCCTTGCAGGGTACCACCACATGCCACAGGACATCATCTGGTACCACTGACCATCACTTTGCCACCAGCACTGGTGGCATTGTCACAGGAGACACATGGGGAAGGACCTTACGTGGACACAGCTCCCCCAGGATCTTGCTTTGCAGACCTCAGATTGGGGTGCACAAGCCCACCCAGCCCCAAGATCCATAGGGAGCTGAACCCCAGCCTTGGTGGGACTTTTTCCACACTCCTGGTTGGAGGGGCTCTGGCTAAGGCAAAAGGTCAATTCAGCCAGATTTGAGCTGGAAATCAGCAATCTGAGCAGGTCAGACTCATTCTCCTCACTCCAGTCAAAGCTTCATCTGCAACCCCTTCTCCACAAGTGCCTACAGAGCAGACTGGCCAGCTGAAAAGCCCCAAACAAGGCCATTGAAACAGGAGCAAAACCAGCTCACCTCCCCTCTCCAGCCAAACCATTCCAATGTTTTGCTGCTTAGAGGAAAACAGCCCTTTATAAAACCAAAATTTTATTTTATTTCAACCCCTCCTGGGCAGAAAACATCAAGCGCCACAAGTTTATCCAGGCCAAAACATTCTCACCCACACCATCTCTTGAGCCAACCTAGAGGAGCACCAACAACCCAAGGAAGGACAACTTAAATAGACCACTGACAAATCCAACCCCTCCCAGCCCTGCCAGCCCCACACCAAAGGGGAAACCCGGATAAATACAGTGCAATAATTACAGATATTTAGCAAAGAATGCTACAGTTAAAAGCCCTATCCTACCCCATGTCCCAGGGCTTGTCCGAAGCTGTTTCCCAAGCCCCTCTCTGCCTCCCACAGGCATACCTGTTCCCAGTACATTCCAGTTTTGATACTGCCAGCACCAGCAACTCCAAGAGGCTGGAGGGAGCTGGTGTGCACTGGGGCAGAGGGGCTGCAGCCCCTCAGGGAATATGGCTCCAAATGTGGCTAGAGATTTGTCAGAGCTTCATCCTTCCCTCACCCAAAGATGACTTCAGCTTTGCTGCCTCAATGGTTTTTTAAGGATATTCCAGCCGTGGTGGGGAAAATGCCACTGGAAATGACCTGTTGTGACTGTGAAGAAGCAGTTTAACTGAGGAGCAACTGGAATGACCCCAAACCATGACACAGCCCATTCTGGGACGGACGAAGTTTCTCTGCCACCCAAGGGCACCCCTAACCCATGTGGGGCACCCAAAGGCATTCCCAGTCTACCAGCATGCCCAGGGTGGTGGGAGGTTATGGTGGGAATCAGTGTCCCATGGATTTATTGGAGGATGCTGGAAAGGGTCCTGGATGGATCACAAGGCACTCTCAGAGTCCAGTGAGGTGACAACCAACCCAGGAAAGTGCAGAGAAGCCACACTGGGTGAGCAACACAAGGCCCCTCTCCCCCCAGTCCTCAGAAAACCCAGTACTCCCCAACATACCCCAATCTCTCCAGTCACCCCACAGATTCCACATGCTCAGGACACAAGTGGCCGGAGGGAACAAAGGCAATGGGGACTGGAGGACACTCAGTGCTTCAGCAGGTCTCCCAGGTCATATGTCTCAAAGAGGTCTGTTACACCCTCACCCTCAAGCCCCCAGAGATAGTCATCCTCTTCCAGGGGGGGCGAGAAAGCAACAAAGGGTCCCAGCTCCAGGCGGGAGGGGGTGTACGGCAGCTGATCCTCTGTCTGCTGCAGAAGGTGGGCAGGGGAGCCCAGGAGCCCAGACTCCATCTCCAGCAGTGAGCTGGGTCCCCCCTGGATTGGGAGAGGCAGAGATGGGGGTGAGAGAGGAGTTCCTGTGCTGCCCCAGCTCTGGGAGATGGGGTGGAGTGGCTGTGTGGCTGATGGGGAGCTGTTTGTCAGGCAAAGGGGTACAGAGTGGTCCTGTGGGGAAGTGACAGCAGAGGGTACAGGGTGGTCCTTGGTGGGGCTTTCCTCCATGATCTCCTCTGGGCAGAGGTACACCTCGATGGGGCCGTTGGTGCTCTTCAAGTAGAGCTGGAAGTTCTCCTGGGAGGGCAGAATAAGGCTCAGGGGGGGCACCCAGAAGGTCACCCATATCCAACTCCACTAGCCCCAACCCATGAGGGATCCAACTGGGGCATTGCAACCCTTGAAGGATCAGCTCAGAGTCAAACAGCCCCATGGAGACACCCCAAAACCACCCAGGGTCATGCTAGGCTGTGTCCTTGGGATACCCCAGAAGGACCCATCAAGCGTGTCACGGATCCAGCAGCACACACCTGGCTGAAGTCTGGCACCTCCAGCTGCGTCTCAGGGGGAGCCTTCACGGCAATCACCGTCTGCTCCTGGAAGCTGCTGATGGCACGGAGGTCCTGGTAGGTGACATATGCCAGCGTGGACAGGGACGAGGTATAGGAAAAGGAGGGGCTGCAAGCAGGACAAAACCATTGCATCCCTCCAAACACCCCCCAAGCCCAGGGGAATACAGCTGGAGGAGAAGGGGCTCAGAGAGATGCTCAAGACACTGCCCTCCCTCCCATCTCCCTCAGCAAGGATATCTCTGGTTGGACTCATTGTCAGCCAGCTGCTGGATCTGCAGGGCACAGTCCTGCACGAGCTGGTCCAGCATCCTCTCTGTCCTAGCCAGTTCGGCCAGTTCCTCATGCAGCACTTGTTGCTTCGCCACCATTGCTGCATCCTCAAAGATCCCTGTCCCCCTGCCAACGGAGATGGCATCTGAGCGATGGCACAGCACACCCTACGTGTGTCCCCAAGCCACGTGTCCCCCACCCTGCCCCATCCCTGTGTCCCATCACTTACATCCACTGGATGTGGTTCTTGGATTTCTTGCGGATGAGCTGGATGCCCTCCAGTACATTGGTGATGTCGTAGATGCGACGCTTCTGGACCTCCAGCACCTCGGCAGCTCGGTTCAGATCCACAACACCGTCGGGAGACTCGTTCAGCAAATGGATGAATTTTTTGGTGAGCAGCCCCAGTGAGGTGTCGTAGCGAGTCTTCTCCCCAGGAGACTTGGGGGCTGTGGGGAAAAAAGAGACCGCCCATCCTCTCCTTAATTTGGGATGTGGGATGGAGGTAACATGGGGCTAGACATCAGAGGCCACGTTTTCCTTTCTTTAGTGTCGGATTTGGGACAGAGATTATATAGGGTTGGAGAGAAGAGATCTCCCCATCCTCTCCTTAGCCAGGCCTGTGGGATGGAGGTATCACTGGGCTGGACTTGAGAGACCCCCCCCATCCTCTCCTTCATGTGGGATATGGGCTGGAGGTGACATGAGGTAGTGCTAGAGGGGACATGGCTCTAAGAGGGAAGAGAAGTGGGGTCTGCTCCCCCCATCTTCCCCTGCCCCATCTCACCCCACATCACTTACTCCTGGGGCTGGGGACCTGTGCCAGTGTCCAGCCCTTCCCCTTGGGCGTGCGAAATTCAGGGCCCTCCAGGTCCAGCTTCCTCTTGGCCTGGAGCATGAGAGAAAACCCTGCATTGTGGCCAAGCCAGACACCCCTCTGATTTCCCCACACTGCCCCAGGGCCATCAGCCAAGCCCTGGGTGCCACATCCTGGGGTGAGGGAATCCTGCAAGAGGCTCATCCAGCTGCAATACTCCTTTTGGGAAGGGGCACAGCAGCACCCAGCAGTGAGGTGAGAGGCCACTGGGAGAACTGGACAGAGAGGAGATGAGGGGTCCCGTCACCCTCCATGACTTCCTGCACACCCTGGCAAGTCACAGGGAATCCACCAGGATTCCCCCTCACCCCCAGCTCCTGGCAGGGCTCCATGCGCTGACCCCTGGGAATGCAGCAGCTCCAAAGCCAGATTCTCACCCTCCCACCCTGCCCACTGGGGTGCAGGATTTCACTTCCCCCCTCCCACCAGGTCATGGTTGAGGCAGCCGAGGGCACCCAGCTGCCACCAGCACACCTGGGACCAGCTGGGTTCAGCCCCCCCCCCCCCCGGGACCCCTGGACACGTGTACGCAGCTGGAGGGAAACTGGGGTGAGGGAAATATGCTGGGTTCTGGGAGGGGACACAAACATCCCTGCACCTGCTGTCCCCTCACCATGGCAAGCAGCTCCTTGAAACTCACCAAGGAACCCTGAGCAGCACTTGGGCAAAGGGCCCCAGGGAAAAATACAGCAGAGTTAAATCCACAGGAGAACTGGAGGCTGTCACCACCCCACCCCCCCCCACCAATACAAACAAATCCCCCAAGACCCCTTCACACACACAAACACGCACAGGGTGATTTGTGGAGGAATGCTTTGGCTCAGCAGCAAAAAGAAGCCCCCCAGCCCCATCCCAAGCCCCCAGCAGTACCTGCTCCCAGGCCGGGCTGTCCTACAGGGTCCCTCCCAGTACGTCCCGCATGGCACCCAGGTCCCTGTGCCGGCTCCGACGGCGGCTCCCTTGGGAGCACAATGCACTGTGCAGGGAAGGGTTGGGCACCTCTGCCTCGTTCCCACCCGAGGGGGCTGGTGGGAGAGGCGCCAGGGGCTGTTTTCCTCCCCCCCAGGGAGCCAGATTGGTCCCGAGCTCCTGTGGGAATCTGCTCCCTCCCACCCTTCCCCGAGCAGGTTTTTCCCAGTGAACTTGCCTCCAACCCCAGCCTCGTGGCCCCAGATCTGCCCTGCAGCTGCCGGCACCACAACAGTTAATGCTGAGCCCATGGGAAACACCTGCCTCAGATAAGACCCCATCCATCTGCCAGCACCCTGCCCTCCCGCCGGTATCCCTTGCTTCTCCAGCATGGATGGCCATGGCCAATGTATGTTGCCATCACTGCTGGGGAGATCAGCTGCACCCAACCTACCCCAAGCCATGGGGAAACTGAGGCACAGAGAAACCCATAGCAGGTCCTGGTGTTTCCAGAGGCCTCCAAAGCCCCCGAATCCCCCGTCCCCATGTGTAGGAGGGGATAAAGGGGACTCCTCCTTCCCCAGGTGCAGTTTTGGGGGTTTAGTGGGCTTAGACAGCGGCAGGACCCTGAGTTCTAGGACCCACCAGCAAGGGACAATGGACAAGGGGCTCCCTCTTGTGACCCAGCTGCCATCCCCCGATTTGGGCAGGATTAGGCACACAACAGCTGAGTGGGGCACAGCAAGAGGCTCCCAGCACCCTACCGGCACTGGGGGAAGGGGGAGGGGGGGGGAAGATAAACCAGAGTAGGTAGGGGAACAGGGACCACACCCAAAGACCCCCTCCAAGATGTGGCAGGACCACCCCACACCACTTGCCAGCCCCCATCCATGGCTCTCCAGGATGTGGGAACATACCATCTACACGCAATATGGTGGTGGGAAATCAGGCTTGACCCCAAAATTTCGGGTGTATATAAGGCAGTGAGGGGGCAGGCTGGGCCCCCTGCCAGCTCTGCCTGCCAAGCAGCCCTGAGCCCAGCCCTGGCGCCAGGGGCTACACCCTGAGCCCAGCCCAAGCATCAGAGCATCCCTCAGCCCCCCCGCGGAGGGCTTCTCCTGCCAACCTTCCCTTTCAGCAGCATCCGCTGCCTTCTCCGGGCTTGCCCGGGCTCTGCCCGGCCCTTCACAGGGCTCCCCCCATTCCCTCTTTCACCGGGGGCGTGGGAACGCAGCGCCCGGGGCTGGGCGCCAAGGGCCACTCCAGGATCCTGCTGCTTGTGCTGAGGGGCTGCTGGGTCACACCCCCACAGGTGGGTCCCCCACTGCCTGGGGTGGCTGAGGGCTAGTAGTGCACGACAGGCAGACAGGGGAATGGAGGCTGATCCCAGATCTGGGAGACAGTGAGACCACCGTGCACTGGGGAAGCAGACAGTACCCTCAGCCCAGGCACTGCTCCCTACTCTAGGGTGCACCTAACATCTGCATCCCCTCCAACGGCCCCATCCTGGGAGATGTTTCCCGGTAGTGAGGAGCTTTAAAAGCCATAGCCAAAGAAGCCTCTCCAAGGGCAGCAGCACAATCACCACTTCCCCACCCATCCCTCCCCCCAAAATCCCCCCTTTTGCCTATGCAGAAAACCCTTTGATGGGATCAAGGTGGGGGGATGGGACTATGTCACCCCTGTAGAATCTGGGGTGCTGCTGAGCAGGTTCTCCCACAACCCACAGGCGCTGCCAGTCTTGGGTGCTCTTTGCACAGATGGCTCAGGCCTGCCAGTTCGTTCAGAACCACAGAGGACTCTTGTCCCTCTTCAGGGTGAGGAGCTGGGATCCCACGGCAGAAACACCCCTCTCTCCAGTGCTCTCACATAGCCCTAAGCCCCTGTGGAGACCAAACATGGGCAAACACTGACGATGGGATTGGCATGGGCTAAACCCACTCCAAAATACACATTTTTCCCTGAAGGAAAAGACATTTAATTACTCCAGAACCCTCAAATTGGAGAGTATGGTAAACATAAGGCTTTTTTGGACGGTGGGAGACAACCCATCCTCCTTTCCCGTGGGGTGATAGGCTCCTCCATGTGATCCCAAATCACTCATGTGGCACATAGCCGTTAGGAGTGGCTGCAATTGCCCTGCTTGGGAACTGGGAGGAAACGCTGGTATCTGATTGCCTCGGCTCTGCACACAAAGGCTGTGCCATAAACAGGGTGTGTGCGGCAGAAACCCCCGCTGTCAGGGCTCTGAGCGCCATACTGGGGCTGGAAACAGTATCTTCAGCACCACAAATGGGATAATGGCAGCAGGAAGTGGGGAGAGGGGGGAATGCCTCTCCAAAGCCACCAAGGGGGAGAGAGGAGCGTGTCGTGTCCCCAGTTGTCACATGAGCCCCCAGACCCTGCTCAAGGGATGGTTGTAGGCAGCAGCACACGGAACATCTCCTTGTGTGGGTGATAATGGTGGTGATGACAAAGAGGCAGGTAGCCCAAAACCTCTTCATCCCAGATGTCACTTAAGGACAAGCACTTCATGTCCCAAGTGTAACACAAGACCCCCAGGCCACTCCCCAGCCACATTTAGGGGACGGTGGCAGGAAGGAGTACCCTGAGCACTGGAATGGGTGATGATGATGATGACAAAGGGGCCACTAGCCCAAAACCAGCTCTGCACATCCACAGAAATGGTACTGGGAGTCTGTGGGGTGTTTTTAAGGGAGGGGGCAGAAATGATGGTGTCTTCTTAAACAACAGACCTTGGCAATGCAGGATGTCTCACACAGTTTGGAGACAAAGAGGCCGGAGAGGAGACAGGTGGTCCCAAAGTCCCCCGGGATGGAACTCAAAACAGCGGCATCCAGCCCCCCAGCCATGGCACAAACGGGTATGCAAAGACACTCCCTCTCCCTCCGCTGCAGCAATGTCCCCAGCTGGCACCAAGCATCAGGGATTGGGAAAAGGGGAGGGGGCGGGAGAGGAATAAATAAATAAATCAAACTTTGGGAACACTAAATCAGTGTTAGTGGGGTCTGGGATCCCTCCCAGGACTGAGGAAAACAGAGGCTCACAGTGAGGGCTGGATGTGTGCCCAGGCTGGAGCAGGCAGGAATTAAATGCCAGCTGCTGGCAGGGCCGACGACTCGGAGGGGGCCCTCCGGGAGCAGGGACAGGCTGGGCAGAGCCTCCTGTGTGCCCTGACAATGGGCACGGGACCAGCACTCGGCTTGTGCCTCACTTTCTCTGTTTAGGGGTAGCTTTGTAGCTTAGTGTTGGGCTTTATAAACACAATCGTGACCCCGTGGCTTGGCGGCAGGGATATGGGACAGCAACCCCCTACCCAACTCCCAGCACCAGGGTCTGAGCTATAAAGCCTTGGGGTGATCCATGACATCTCATGGAGGATGAGACCCCTCCCAAAAATCTGACATTGCCAGCCCCACTGTAGCCACGGGAAGAAACCAAGGTTAGAAAGCAACCCCTGTTCTGTGTCCTCCCACCTGCCCGGGTCACCTCTGGGGGTCACAGCTCCAGGCAGGGGCTCTGCCTGTACCCATTCCTCATTTCCCCACCATAAAAAGGGCTTCTCAAAGCGCCTGGGATTGCTGACCGGGTGCTGAGGCACAACCCGGACTTTTTGCAAGCTGGAGAAGGGAAATGAGGCCGAAAAAGGCCAAGCCGCGGGCACGCAGGGGCGAGGGGAAGTTGAGAAACATCTGAGCCATTTCACTGCGACTTCTGATTTCAGACCCCACCCTCCCCCACCCCCAGAAAGACACATTAGAGGGTGCAAACTCCAATATAAGCTGCAAAATTTGAGAGGGAGCTGTACATGCTGAGGTCACCTACCCCTTGCTCCCCACCCAGCACCATCCCTAGCCTCCCGTGCCCCTGAAGCAGCACCCGAGAAAGAGACGGGATGCAGACATCTTACCGGCAGCCGTCCCGCCGAGGCCGAACAGAGGGTCCTGAGCTCGGGACCTTGGGGGGTGTCACAGAGGCACCCGCCCCGCAAAGCGGGGGCGCTGACAGCCGCTGGCGTGTAGACCTGGGTGAAACAGCCTGCGGATAACGGGGGGCTGCCCAGGCTGGGAGCCCCCGGATCACAGGAGACCATCACTGACATGACTTTCTTCGGGTGGCGGTGGGGAGGGGGAGGCGGGAGGGCGGTACCACCCCTCCCTGGGGAGGGGGACACTCCCCTGGAGACCCGCAGCATTGCAAAGTCCTTTCTGAGAAGCCCGGCCCGGGGAAGGGGGCAGGAGCACCCCGCGATTCCGTAGCCGGGAGCGGGGGGTCACAATCTCAGCCGGGGCATTTTGGGGGAGCGAGAAGGCGTTCCGGCGGGCGATGTCACCGGCCGGTCCCCAAATTGCCCCCAAAAAAACCCGCAGAGAAGAATGCGGCGGCGATGCCGCCGAAACCGGCGGAAAATTCGCTTTTGGCCCCAAAAATCAGCCGCACTGGGGCCATATGGGGCCGGGGTGGCTGGAGAGCGGCCCCGCCTGGGCCGGGACCCCCGTGCCCGGCTCCACTCCCGCCCGATCGCGCCCGGCCCCGAGCGCTTCTTTTCTTTTTCTTTTTTTTTTTTTTTCCGGTTTTTTTTAAGCGCCAAAACCCGTGCCGCGAAATTCGGAATTCCCGCGGAAAACGCCGCGTGCTGATTGGCTGTCGCCGCCGTGGCCCCTCCTCTCCGCTGCGGCCGGGAGGGACCTTAAAGCGGCCGCGCGGCGGGTGGGGTCATCGATGCAAATAGGGGATGGACCTTCTTGAGACCACCTGCTGGGGATAGGGGTGCCTGTTTTGGGGGCGGAGTGCTTTTGCGTTGGGGATCAGGACTAGGATACATTTTCTGCTACTTATTTTTTCGAAGATACTCACCCCCCATCAATCTGGTGGGGTCCACCCCGGGGGCTGCGACCCTCCAACCCCATCATCCCGCATTGCTCACTATCTCTTATCTCCATCAAGCCCCAGTCCTCATCTTCTCATCCTTATCCCACCCTTCCCATCGCTTCCCCACCCCTATCCCCAGTTACAGCAACCCAGGGTAGGGGAGAGGGAGCCACCTCTATTTAAAACAAAAATTTTGGCCTCCACCAGCCAGAGGCTGTCAGGTACCTCCCCACCCTGCAGACAGGTGACAGTGGTGTTGGGGGAGGGCAGGGATCTCAGAGGGGGTCAGCATGAGGAGATTTGGCCCCTGGTTCACTCATAGTTCATTCAACCTGCCACCCATTGCTCCACATGCACCCCACCCATGTCCTTGGAATGAATGCACCAGGTCTTCATGACTAAGTGGAGAGAGAAAAAAGGGATGAAGGGCACCCAAGCTGGCCTACAGGGTATTTCAGAGTGCAGCAGTAACAGGAATCACCGAGGCAATGGCAAACTCCCAAGCAAGGGCAACTCTGACCCTTACTGGCACCAGTAAAAGGCCACCACAGCCACTGAGACAGGCCGGGGTTTAATTCTGCTGAAGCAACCAAGCCACAGCAGTTGGTTTCCCTTCGTCCCTCTCTATCACCTTGTTTGTCTCTGTCCCCTGGTTCCTTTCCATTCCCTGATTTGCCTCCATTACCTGGTTGGTAATGGAGACAAATGCCTACACCCATTCATTCCTCCCCATTTTTCTTCTCTCCATCATTCTCCTCTTCAGGAAGAGCCAACTCCATGCTCAGGTTGGGATAAGGATAATAATGTGCAGAGATGGACTTTTGTGTGAAGAAGCCTCCTGGAATACAGAAAGATGGATACACATGCTGGGCATGGCCTCTGCTATGGACAAGGAAGGACACTCAGCTGGGAGAGGCACCTAGAAATGTGCCAGGAACCTTGGATCAAGGATAGTCATTTGCCTCCCACCGTGCGAGACTTTGAGGCAGAACAAAAGGCCTGGCAGCAGCGACGCTACCCCAGCTGGGCAGTGCAACCCCTGTGCCAGGAGTGTGGCTGAGCTTGGCAAATCAATCCACCCAGACCTTCTTCTCCCTCTCTGTGGGAAGAAGGCAAAGCTGTCCTGATCCCAGTGCACAAAAACAAGGCCATGACCAGCAGTGTGGATAAATTTGTGTCAATTGCCTGCCTTGGGCTCGCTCCAGTGGATGACTCTTGGGATAAGGACACTGGGGTATGGGGTGGGCCTGGCAGCTTGTGTCCTCAAATCCTCCAGTTTGGGCAAAGCAGAGGTGACATCCACACATGTTGGTAGCGTCACCTCACTGGGGTAAGGGCTGACCCAGAAGGTGGGAAAACTTGTTGGCTCTCATCCCCTCAGCTGTGCTGTGCTGTGAGTCAAGGGCATGTTTCCCACTACCCAATATTTGCTCAATAAGCCTTTTACAGCCATGGCTTTCCACCAGCAAAGTCCTCTCCCATACCGGAAGACACTGATTTGTATCTACCTGTGACACCAAGGTGTCCAGAAGGGCAGGCCCTGCACCAGCTTCCACCCTTCAAGCCAGAGGGGCTTGGATTGGAAAGGACCTTGGAGACTATTTATTTCACTCTGTCATGTTACAGAGGTCTGGAAGGACCTCGTGGATGGCCTGAAGCACCCCTAATCAGCCCCTTGAACAGCTTCCTCACCCTGGAGCAGGGTGAAAGATCCCATCACTGTTCTGGCCATAGTGAGAGGAGGAGCCAGGAGACCTCTCCTAGCTTCTCCCCTGAGGGTCTTGGGAGGGTCTGAACTGCACCCCAAAAGCAGGGTGAAGAGCTGATGGCGAAGAACAAGTAATTATGTTGTTTTTCCCAGTGCAGATTCAGCACATGCAATAGTGGTACTACACCTGGGCTGCTGCATCTCTGCACAGACCAAGAGAGCACCACCAGAGGCTTAGGGGTACAGCCCCCACACCATCACTCACCTCAGGATCTGGAAATTCTTTTGCATATTCAGCTTGGAGGTGAGGGACCTCATCAGGATGCAGAGCACAAGGAGGAGGTTGACTATATCCCAAAAGCAGGGGGCTGAAGCTGGGCTGTGGACCCCAAATGAGATCCCATTCCCTAATTTTCCTCCCCAAGGAACATTCCCAGGAGAGAGAGGGTACAAGGGGTGCTGCTGCCCTATGGCTCTGCCCAGACTGGGGGGAACAACTGTCCAAAGAGCATGTGATGGGCCACTAGGCAAGCACACGTGGTCAGCAGCCCCCACAGCCCAATGCCACACATCCCTGTGCCTGGAATGGGGGCAACAGAGAAGGTCACAGTCCTTTCTGAAAGGGCATCAGAGAAGGTCTTGATCCTTCACAAGGAGAACAGCAGAAGAGATCCCAAATCTTTCCGGGATAGGCATCGGGGCAAATCCTGGTCGTTTCCAAGGCTACACCAGCGGAAATGTGAAATCCCAGATCTTCCCGAGGGGAGAACCTTCCCGGTGAGCCGGGCTCTTCTTCCTCTGCCCTGGAGACGGCAGCAGCGAGTCGCGGCTGCGGGGCCCGCGCCGTTGCGGATGCACCCTCCCTCGTCCCCGACAGATTTTGGGACATGCGTGAAGCCTCAGTCCCACCGTGGGACAAAGCCCTGATGTCACCTGTGGGAGGGGGAAGACCAGGACTGACAGGAACAAGCGGGTTGGCTACCACGACGGAGGATGGTCTCCACGGGGGTGGGGAGGGAGCAGGAACAGCTTCCTCTAATTCCACAGCATCACTGGGAGGTCCAACCAAGGGGGTGCTGAGCCCCTACGTAGGTTGGTTTGCAGGATGAGCCCTCTTGTGCATACATGCACACGTGTGTAGGCACGTGTGTAAGTGCACTCACGTATACATAAGTGTGCCTGTATTTTAAGTGTGCACAGACGTCAGTGCCCGTAGGCATATTGTAAGTGTTTATGGGCATGGATGTAAATGCATGCTTGTGTGTGAGTGTGCCTGGACACGTGTCAGCATCTGAATACACATGTGTGAGTGCACATAGCTGTGTGTAACTGAACACAGTCACGTATGCACATCTGCCCGTGTGACGTGCACTTACACATGCGTGTCAGTGTTCATAAACACGTGTGTAAGTGCACACAGGTGTGTGCAAATGCACAGTCATGTGTGCATACATGGACACACATGTGAATATGCTCATGCCACACGTGTCAGTGAGTGTATGCACACCCGCGCTCAGCGGCCAGAACCCCCCTCCCCGCGTGAGCGCGCCTGGCCAAGGTCACGCGTGTGCGCGCAGCATCTGTGTCAGCGCGGCTGGCGCGGAGCCGGGCGGGGGGGCCGCGGGGCCAGGCCTTGGCCGGGGCAGCAGCGGGAGGAGGAGGAGAAGGAGGAGGAGGGAAGTGCGGCTCAGACAGCGCGGCGCCAGCAAACACCTGCAAACAGCTCCGGGCACACAATGGCAAATACAGGTGGGAACCGCCGCCTCCGTCAGCGCAGCGATTGCATCAGACTCCGTCGCTTGCCAAGAGGCGAACGAGCCGGATCACGGGCCACCGGCACCGCGGCGGGGTCGCGCTCGACCTTCACCACTCACCCCCCCCGGTATTAGTTTTTGCCCTCTTCACCCTCTTTTCTCCACCCCTGCAGTGCAGTTGGGGTGGTAAAAGTAACGCCGGGCTTACTCGGCCAGGAGCATTTTTCTCGTTCCAGCTGTTCTCCCCGAGGTGATTATCGGCCCTTGCGGCTATTTTTAGCTGCGTGTTTTTCCCGTTTTCTTTACTTAATTTTTTTTTTTTTTTAATCAGGGTTTTCCAGGAAAGCATCGGCATCCCACAACAGCCAAGATAAATCTGTTCCATGGGGTAAATCTTCTCCCCGAGGTAAATCCCATCTGCCCCACGGGGTAAATCATCCCATCAACCCCCTGAGGTAAATCCCAGTCCCAGCAGTTATTTTTAGTTTTGGGGGGGGTTCCTATTTTTTTTTTTTAGAGGCGTTTCAAAGAAAGTACTGGACACTGACAGCCCAGTCCAGGGAACTAGTGGGGGTCTGAACACGGCTTGTGCCAGAGTCTGGGAATGCCGGGGTAGCTGTTCCGGGCAAAGCGCCGGGATCCATCCACCACGGGGGAGGAGGTAGCGGCCCTGGGAGGCTTTTTGGGAGCTAGAGCCGAACCCCCACAGCCCCTGGCCTCGGAAATCCCCTGCCCTGATGCCTGAGAGGGGATAGGGGCCACCTCCACTCCCCAGGGGCTGCAGTCCCCCTCCACCTCCCCAGTGTCATTTCCATCCAAAAAGCCCCAGCAGGACTGGTTTCTGCCACCCTATCCTAGCCCCTCTTCTCCAAGTAACTCCTGCCCCAAAGTAGGCTCACTAACGCTCCCACCAGTCTAGGATTTCCACCACCATCATCTCTGATGAGGGACCGATTAGGACCTGGGATGGAGTGCTCACACTGCAAGAAGCTGCACCTTCCAGGTACCAAGACTCATCCCTGTCCCCTGGCTCATGCCCAGGATGCTTTTCCCACCCATCCCACTTAAATCTCTTTGGCACATCAGCACTGGCACAGCTGGAGGACCATGACACCCAGGTGAATGTGGGGACACTCGCCCCTAACCCACCCCTTGCCTTTTCCTCCAGAGCCAAAAACCAGTGGAGATGGCAAAAGCTAATTTTTTCACTGTGAGCATAACAGCAGTTCTGTTCCCAGATGCAGTGGTTTTTGGATGGACACCTTCACCTGCCTCTCACCATGCCCGGACAGCCCATGTCACCGCATCCTACCCCATCCAGAGGTGCAGGAGGATACAGGCCCTGGGGAGCCTGGGGACATCAAGCTGGGAGGAGGGAGGAAAGTTCCCAGGGGCTGGTGATCCAGTTGGACCAGGTGGTGCTTTTTGGAAGCTCCACGTGCTGTTTTCTCTGTGGAAATGCCCATGGACAAGGAGCGTTTGGCAGGTGCCTGCTGCACCCCAAGCTCCTGTTCTTCCATTGGGTAGAGTCTGAAGCCAGTGTGTTAGGGCAAAGCTTTGTATCACTCTGTGCTCCGAGACCCTTGTGTCTTCTCCCTTCTCCTCTTCCAATGATGTACCCCTGGACGCTGGAGCACCCTGGGGACACCCCAATGCCAGGGGGCAGGATCCACATCATGCCTGGCTAAGCCCACAGCAGCAAAACCAGAGCCCAGCACAGGGAATAAAGATGATGGTGCTACAGGTGGGGGTGAAGTCAATTTAACTTCATCCTGGGCAGGCCAACACCTTCCCCAGGGAGCATGATCCAGCTCCACAACTGAGCCAGCCCCGGGTCACATCTGTTCTGCTCCCGGGCCAAAGGGAAACCACAGCATTACCCAAGGAGAGGGAAAAGCATTTTTGCTCCCAACACCTCTTCCCTGTAGTGTTGACCCCGAGGAGATCGGGCCAGGCAGGGGCTGCTCTCTCAATACTACCTGGGGCAGCAAAAGCAGTCCAAAAACTCCTCTACCCATATGGGGTATATCCTGGGGGAGCAACATCACCCCTTCCAGCCCAGTAGAAGCTCAAATCCAGTATCATAGCAGCTATCAGCCCATTTTCACATGACTAAAAGTGGAAAAAAGCGTATTTTTCCCTCCTTCCCAGGGCTCCAGCTACACTTCTAGATGGTCCCCGGGGCTGCAGCACCGTCTTCACTCTTTCGGTATCAGGTAAGCACAGCAGCACACAAAATAGCTGGCAGCCACCTCGGCCAGGAACGGGCGGCCCAGGGTTAATTCCTCCCATACTTGAGCTGACATTTCAATGCTATTACACAATTATGGAGATTCCTACTGTAACCCTAGAAGTTCCCATCAAAGTTTGGTAGGCTCCCACCCCCCCAGGGGGTTTTCCCACCCAGAGGTACACCCTAGCTCCTTGCATCCCAGCGATGAAGGAGAAAAACCAATCAAAATTATCTGGCTTTTATTATGCAAAAATGGTAACTTTTATAAAAAGTTTATAAAGCAAGTACAAGGCATATTCGCAGAAAATCACCTTCCTGCACAAAAGGTACAAAAAGTTATACTCTAGTATAGAGCTCCACAATACACGAGGCCACAGCCCCAGACAGTTTAGTTCATACTCAAGGATGTTTGTTCCCCCCTCCCCAAAGCCCCCTAATCCCCACCCCGCCATCCCATTAAACACCTTTAAAAAAAAGGACTCGCTGCTATAATCCAAAAATATACAGACAACCTCCGCTTCATCATCAGTCCATCATTAAAAATATCTCATGCGAATTCGGGTCCCAAACTGGGATGCTGAGCTCCGTGGGTGGGATGCTGGCGGTGGAAGGCTGGGGGGGTCGGAACCAGCCGCTCCCCACTCGCGATGCCGGGGCCGGTAGGTCGCAGACAGCCCGGCGCCACGGAGGAAGCTGCTATTTACCTCCGGCTGATAACGAACCAGGAACCGACACTCGCTGCCTGTTTGCTAATTGGCACAGGGAGGTGAGAGAACAGAGGGGGAGGGAGGAGAAAAAAATAATAGTGGTAATTAGTGCCGTGGTAAGTGGAGTTGGGGATGGAAATTTGGGAAGAGAGGGTGGGAGCCAGGAAACCAAGTTCCTCGGGGACTGTGTCTGGCTCCCGGCTGGGAATGCTGGGGATGGGTTGGTGCTGGTTGGGGACTGGAGTTCAGGTGGCAGACTTGGGGGGGGGAGGGGAAGGGGGAGCACTGGTCTGCATTATTTGGATCGGTATCGGTGGTGGGGTGCGCGTGGTGAAAAACTGGGGCGAGGGGAAATTGGGGAGAGGGAAGCATGGGTTTCTGGGGTTTGGCCCGCTGGGGATTTTGATGCTGGGGGCGGGAAGAGGCCCCAGGACGCCACCTGGGCTGTGGGCACATGGGGAGGGGGGGACTGGGCTGCGGATGGTGGTGGCGGTGGTGATCGGAGGCGACACTCACCTGGTGGAGGTGGCGTTAGTGACACAAACTTCTCTCGTCTTTGGTGCGGAGTTCTGAGGCGAGTTCAGCCGCCTGCAGAGAAAAGGGACGGGCTTAAGATTACCCCGGCAGCGGGGGGTCCCCACTCCTCCCCACCCACTCCTCCCCATTCCCCACCAACACACTCGGGGACTCAGCAGCACCTCCGTCCCGACTTGTTATCACCTCCAACCTAACAGATCCTCTCTCCCCAAATCGACATACCTAGCCCCGAGTCCGAAGCGACCCTTACCTTAAGGGAAAATAGGGTGGCCTCGGAAGAGGGGTCGCGGCCCTTGGACCCCTCCTCCAGCACAATTTGGAGGTCGAAGATGTAGTCTATGACGTGCTGCAGGATCTCCACCTGGCTCACCTTGGTGCCTTCAGGGATGCCCGGCACCAGCTCCCGCAATTTGGAATAGCAGTCGTTCATATCGTAGAGCAAGTTCATGGGCTCTTCCAAGGCCGGGCTCTTGTTGTGGCTGCCCCGGGCGATGGCTAAACTCTGCTCCGAGAGGCAGCAAACAGCCTCGTAGCAGCTCCGGACGGATCGCACCGGGCTGATGGCTTTCATGGTGGGCTCAGAGCAGGTCTGGAGATGCAGGACGGGAGGATGCCTAGGAGCCTCAGGGGCTGTCGCGGCAGCGGGGGTTTTGCTGGGACCTTCGAGCACCAGACCGCCAAAGAGGGGAGCTCTGAGAGCTTTGACTCTCACCCCCTGGACCCCCAACTTTCGTATTTCGCTGGGGATCGGAGAGGATCGAGGAAAATGGGACGTACGCGCGCCGTCATTATATAAGCAGCGCCGCTTGACCGCGCCCACCACATGCAAATTTTGAGCAACACAACCCCCTTTTATGTAAAATAACTATTAATCTCTTCCCTTTTATGTTAACGAAGCCCTAAACCCCGCCTCCGAGGGTCAATGAAGCATCAAACTCCACCCCTACACATAAATGAAGCCTTTAACCCCTCCACCTCAGCCCCCCGGTCTCCCCCCAGCCCCCCAGATTGACCCTTGGTGGCCCGACGGGGGATGACACGACCACGCAGGTCCCCCTCCCCATAGCCAGACCCGCCAAACCTCTTGGGGATTATCCCCCTCTAACCCCTTCAACACCCTAGCACCCCGAAACTGTCCTACTCCCCTTCCCAGTGAATTGCCCCTATTTTTAGACAGGACGATGGGGTTTCCCACCTCCCAACCTCCCTGTTTTAAGGAAATTAGTGTCGGCCTTTTTCCTCAATCCGCTTCTCATCTGACCTCCAGACTTTCTGGCGTCAGGAATTATCTTGTGACCAGCAGAAAAAAATTAATTGCGGTAAAACTGAGGTTACGATGGAGAAACCAGATTTAGGTCAGCGCCTGCGAGAGGCCTGGAAGGTTTTTTATTTTGGAGGTGGGAGAGGAGATTTATAGGCAAAGGGGTTATCCCTAGCAGAAGTGATTGGCGGCCGGGGGGGTTGGGGGGGGGGCGGGCAGGATATGAAGGAAACTACCCTTCTACCACAGCTGCCTTAAAACTTACAGAATCAGAGAATGTCCACAGAAAAAGCCCAAAGCTGGAGCGATCTGGGGTCCCCGGTGGGTGTCACTGCAGCGGGTGGCACGTGGAGGGGTCCCGCAGTAGTGACAGCCCTGCAACACCCTGACAGCCAGTCAGGATGAGCCTAAGGGAAAAATCCTCTCTCCCCCAAATATTGACTTTGGTGGGATTTAGTTATGGGGTTGTTGTGGGGGCTTGGTTATGAAAGTGCAGGAAGGGAATGTTACAGCCAAGAGGGTTGGAGGGAGGCACTCTGGGAGCCTGCTTGGCCCAGGGCTCCCTGATAATGACGGGGGCAGGGGGCTGAGGGTACAGGGACCTGGACCAAATTACTCCTGCCCACGGCAGCGATTTATTCTAGATCTGCCCAGATCCGAGTTTGGTAGTGCTGGGGTTTATTTCCACCCCCAAAGGGGTCTGGGGACTGCAGGCTGGAGGGCACCCTTCCTCCCACATCTCCCCCAGGCCATGAGCTGCTCAACAAAAAAACCTTGAAAGCAGCATACAACACTCTTTGTGCTTGGATTATTTTTGTACCTTTTATTTTTCTCTCTACTCCCCCCCTCCCCCATCTCCCCGAACCCCCCACCTCACTGGTTATGAATTTCCTGGGAAATCACCTCTGTGTAAAGGATAGCAGCTTGGGAAGATGCATAATTACCCTCATTAACCAACTCCCCCCCTCCCCCCAAAAAAACCCGAACAAAATAAAGTTAAAAAAGAATTAAACATCTTTTAAAAATAAATGATTACTGTAAAACTTCACGAAATTAACACAGATCTTTAAAACGTTTACAAAACATTCAGAAACTCTTTTCAGACCACCACCTGAATCCTTCTTATGACTTCCCCTCAATACAAAACAGCAGCGTACAGCCTCTGCTTATTCCCATACACCCCCTCTCATTTCCCAAGGGATGGCGGGGGGGGGGGGCGCTGAAAGGCTTCAGAGGGACTGGGAAGGGAGCTTTTGTTTGCAGGGGGGTTTTGTTGGCGGCGGTTCCCACAGGCCCTGCCTGGGCGGCGGGACCCGCTGCCTTTGCCCAGCTGTGGCCCGGGCCCTCCAGCTGTGTTGATCTAACTCCCGGCCCCAGACAGCCTGGCGCCAGCCCTGCGCACGTCATGCATTCACAGAGGGATGCGTGGCCAAGGCAACCTCCCCCCACGCCTCCCCCCGCACCGCCGCAGCCACGGCCACGCTGCCGCCGTATTCCAGGGGCATTCATTCCAATCCTGGGATACCCCGAGTGTGCGAGAGGGCTGGGAGCACAAGAATGCTTTTATCTGATCACCCCAAGTTTGTGTTGCCCGGATGGGTCACTTCACTTTTGACTGGGACAAAGCGGCGCTTTTAGGGTGCCCTTGCGGTGCCAGCTCCGGGTTTGGGGTGTCCTTATGCAGTGGCTGCGGGAGGAATGGATTTCTTGGTGTGGAGAACAGAAAATGGGGGAGGAAGGGAGTGGGCATGCTCTGGAGCATGATGATTTCGTAGTGGAAGGGCCCACACTGGGTGTTTTATTAAAATGAAAAGTAAAAGAAGCAGCAGAAGAAGCAGGAGCTGGGATTTTCCACCTCAGCAAGCACCCCAAAATGATACCAAAAAGCCCCTTGTGGGACGGGTGACCATGTATCTCACTACAGCTCAGCTATTGCTCCCTACCCACCTTTCTCCTTTTCCTGGGAACAGATTTTTAATCCCAGGGGATTTGCCCATGCTGCAAATATCTGCAAAGGTCCTCAAAACTTGGGGGGGAGCCTCACAAGTAGTTGCTTCCCCCCACCCCAAAATAATCTGCCCCTTGGGCTTGGGTTTGGTTTGATTTTTTTTCCCCGTGAAATAAGTCACTATAGGTGACAGGATGTGAGGGATGTAACATGGAGTGGAAATGGCCAGATTTGGCCTGGCTGCTGCAGGGCAGGGAGGGCGAGTGTGGGGGTCCCTGTGTCCTGGGGGAACACCACCAGCATTTTGGGAGGAATTTCTTGTGTTTTGGAAGCTGGGGGCTGTCTGGAAGCCCTGGTTGCGGGGCAGGGATTTGATGGGAGAGGAGAGGAATGGAGATGTGGCAGGCTGCCCAAGGCAGCTACAAAGGGAAGAAGGGCTCTTTCCCAGGGGTCATCTGGATTCTTTTTCAGATGGGGCTGAGGTATAAATCCCGTTTACCAGGGATCAGGGATCTTCAGAGACCTTCAGGATCTTTCAAGAGCAAGGGAAGCTGAGGGACCTGGCTGGCTTGCTCTGGCTCAGCCCAAATGGGAACAAAAGCTCAGAGAATAATGTACAGATTTTTGGAGATGCTTCAAGCCTCTCCCCCCCCCCCCCCCATCCCCATCTTGGGCACCCACATGGCACACCACAGCAGCAATTTGATGGAGTTGTGGTACTGGAGAAGAAATCTAGATGGAAACTCAAGGGAAAAAAGGGATTCTGGCTTCTTAAAGGGCTCTGAGATCTCTTTCCCACATTATCCCAAAGGCCATGGGGAGGCAGTCCAGTACCATTTGGTGATCCTGCTGAACACTGTGTGGCAGCTCTCTTGACATTTCAGTTTGTGCTGGGGCCAAGTGCTCCTGGATGGACAGTGAGTCCAAGATAGGCAAGGACAGGCAGCAACAAGCATTGTGGCATTGTGACCCTGCTCTGGCCATTAGTCATGCAGAGAATGTGCTGACAGGTTCCTGTGTAGTTTGACAAACCCTCCCTGGGGTCCCCGTAGCCACAGTGACACCCCTATATTGAGCTGCGATGTCCCAGATTTGGGGTGTTTCAGGATCGATGGAGATTATAAATTGGAGCTGGGAGATTGGATGGATGGATGGATGGATGGATGGATGGATGGATGGATGGATGGATGTTAGTCCACAGCCCATGCAGAAAGGAGCCTGGCTCCGTTTTGAGGATCTGTGCCTCAGTTTACCGCCTTCACCCACCACAGGGACCCTCTGCCAGAGCCAGACAATACCAGAGGCTCCATAATGGGCCATGAATGGGGCTGGATGAGCAGACAAACGGCAGAGAATTAGGTGGGGAAAAGGAGTGGCACCTACACCCAAAAAGCAGCAGTGAGGTGCCCTGCCCCCCAAGCCATGTCACCAGGAGACCTGATCCAGCCCTGGGGAATGTGCAGCTGTTTGTGCAGGGGATTAGCCCCAGGACCCTCCCCTCAGCCTGAGCCCAACCTAGCCTGGAGGCAGCACCCAGGACAGTCCCTGCTGGTGATCATTGGGGACCAAGTGAACACCATGAGTCATTACCCTGTTCCAGAGTACTCAAGGGAGGGAGAGGAACACTCTCATCTCTCTGGAAGGGAACCAGGAACTGTGACATGAACTGTGGCAAAGCTGCTCAGTCACTGTCCATGCCTCAGTTTCCCCACACTTCCTCTCATCCAAAGCCCTGTCAAGAGCAGAGCCATGTCTCCTTCACCCTCAGAGCCAGAGGGAACCATATATTCCCATGAGGAGTCACAGCTGCTTCTTCAGGGCAAACCCTGGACATCTCTGTTTCCTGCGGAGGAGAGGCTGGGACATTTGGAACATCCCTGGGTAGTACCCAGAGTGGGGAGAGACAGTGGGGTTGGGCCTAGGTGGTGTTGGGCAGGCAGCAGTGGCTGTTCCCAGCACCGGGATTCTCCTCAGCTGCTTCCTGCTGCCCTATCTCACGGGTGCATCTGGGGAGCTGGGAGCAGTGCTTCCACTGCCACTGCTTCCTGTGCCAACCCCCCTGCCCCAGCCACCGTCCTCATCACCTCCCCCCATGGCTGGACAGACGCCACTCTTCCCCTCCCCACCCATGACACGGTAGCAGCCCCTCTGAGTCCATCTGCACCCTGAGGGGTCTTTTCCCTCCTGGGACCCTTTTGGGGCACCCCCAATGTTACCCTAATGAGCATCACATCCCCATGTTACCCTAAGGGGCCCAAGACTGATCAGCTCATGCCATGTGACCCCCATAACCCAGGCCCTGTTGAGGGGGTCCATGAGGGTGTCCCCAGCAGGGTAAGTGCTGAGGTGCTGCTGTGCCATTGCTGGAGATACATTCACAATTTGGTGCTAAACCCACCCCTTGCTCTGCTCCCTTCTCTCTCCAAAATCTTTTTAATTTCTCCCTTCCCAAATTGCATCCATCCAAATTGCATCCCTGCAAAAGGAGGAGGAGGATGGGGCTAGGGGTGCAAAGGCTGCAAGCTTGAACAACCCTGGCTGCTGCAGGTGTGGAGACACTGGGCTCAGAGGAGCCTGGGCCCCGCTGCCACTGCTAGGGTGACAGTGAAGCAACTCCCACAATATCCTCGGGGGGCTGGGGTGCAGCAGCAGGGGGGCAATGGGCACCCAAACCTGGCACTGTCTGCCACAGCCTCCCCGCAAACATGGGGTGCTGTAACCCTGGCATGGTCCAAAGTGGGGAAACAGGCATGGGGACAAGGAGCCCAGCCTGTGTTATGTCAGGGTCCCAGGAGGAGTTCTGCTGCTCCCTGTAATCCCAGCCCCCAATCCCTTCCTTTCTCAGCACCCCAAATTGCTCCCCCCAGTTCCTGCTGTGCTGCCGGATGTGGCATTGCCAGGCTGCCCTTACTATAATCAGAGGCTGTTACAACTCATCACACCCCCCACCCTACATTGCCCAGCCCTAAATCACACCAACCCCAGCAACCCTCCTCCAGAAAACCTGACACACATCCCCAAAACCCTTAAACCTCCCAGATCCTCTCCAAAACCCAACACAAGCCCCTAGCCAAGCCATCCATCCCCACTACCCCCAGAAAGCCACATCACCCAGCATCACACAAAAGAGCCCCTCCATGGAAAAACATAGTGGGGAGTGGGGGAGAGATGTTTTATCTTGGCCTCCATCTGCCCCTAATAAGGCAGGTTTATTTTTAGTGGAGGTGAAAGTCAGAGCCACCAGCTCAAGAGCTTTTTCCACTCACATCTGCATTTGTACAATTTGGGTTTCCTGTCGTGGTTTCGGTGCTTTTCAAACCTGCCCAAATTGTTATTTTCTTTGCTCGGCAAAGAGCGACATAGATCGCTCCCTCTGTATCCTCAGTATAAATATCTTGCCAGCATCCCCTGCCCAACCTCCCCTCTCTAACCTCTCCATTCATCTGGCCCCTCATGTGCTGATATCTTGGAATGGGGTCCAAGCCTCCTCATGGGGCTGGGATGCTGGTGAAAGTTCAGACTGGACCAAATAATTCCTGCCCTAGATTGTGCCTTTCCATCCCCAGTGCGTGATGAGAAGCCACTCTTCAGACTCTGAGTAGGCAAACTGAGACAGGGACGGTGTCAGTGCTGTAGTTTGTGGATGGTGGACCAACAAGCCTTTGTTATCATTCTTTGTTTTTCTATTCTTAGCTAGCCTTCTGATGAAATCCTTTCTTCTATTCTTTCAGTACAGTTTTAATATAATATATATCATAAAATAATAAATCAAGCCTTCTGAAACATGGAGTCAAATCCTCATCTCTTCCCTCATCCTAAGACTCCTGTGAACACTGTCACACCAGGCTGTGATGGAGGAGCAGGTGAGTGGGGAATGAGGGGGGGTCATGCTGGGTTACTCTCCCCCAGAGAGACTAAAAGCTGTCAGAAAATTCACACGGAGGGGTGGGTGTAGAACACCAAAACCTGTCAAGTTTTTCGTTTTTATAGGTATTGACAAAGATTTGGAATTTATTTCTAAAACCATTTGGAAAGAATGATTTGGAAAGAATCTATCCATTCTATTGTACACAGGAATGTAGGAAACTCTGAATAGAGATGCGTAGTCTTTTTGAAACCAATGTTATAACGTTTTTACCTAGGAATGAACCCATCAAATGCCCTTAAACTGTAGGAACAGCTGTTGGGGCCGAAGGGAATAAATACAAAAGGCTCTCCGGCAGCTTCAGCCTCCGTTCCTTGCCTGCCCCAAAGCGCGTCCAGCACGGCCCGGGCAGGGGGGCGGTGCTGCCGCCTTGTGGGCACAGAGCGGTACTGTGCACAGAGGGGAGCGGTAAAGCCCAGTTAGGAGGGCAAAGGGACGTGGCCGGGCTTGAGCGGCCGCCGTGCGGGGCGGTGGCTGGGAAGAACGACATCGGCGGGGCCGGTTTCGGCGGGCGGCGGAGGCGCAGACGGGATAGAGCTGCCATTTCAAGATGGCGAAGCGCCCGCGTACCAGGACCCTGCATGAGCCGGGCCGGGCTCCAGCCACACACAAGATGGCGGCCGCGACAGGACTCTGGCAGAGACGTCGCCGCCGCTCCCTGCCGCTTTTCGCGGGGCTCCGGTGCCGCCGACCCCGCCAACCGTTTTCTCCCGCCGGGAAAAGCAGCAGAAAATGGCGCTGAGAGCGCGGGATCGCGTCGGGACCGGGTTGAGGCAGCCGGCAAGAGAAACGCCTGTGTGAGGAATGGGGATGCCTAAGGGTACCACAACAAAGATGGCGGCTCGGCCGGGGGTGGCTTCTGCCAGTACCAAAGATTGCGGAGAGGAAATCCAGGAGAAATGGGTGCTGGCATCCTGGGCTTGCCAGACAGGTTTTGTACTTTCTTTAAATCATTATAGTTTTGGGTTTACTCCCAGGTAGCCTGAAAGTTACTACTGCTGCTTTTTTATTCTAAAGCTAGAAAGGAAAACCAAGATTAGAAATACACGGAAAGAAAGAAAGAAACGCACAGAGCGGCTCCGAGTTCGGCCGAAGCGAGCCGAACCGCGCCGAAGAGGCGAATGCAGCCGACAATAGCCGAGTTTAGCCGGTAATGGCTGAATTTAGCCGAGCAGCTGTGAGCCTTGTGGTGAGCGTGCATCATTGCTGGCTTGGGATTGAGTGAAATGCACTAAGGAAACCAGCTCTGGGGAGGGAGGGGGCGAGGGAGGAAGGGAGAGGGGGAGGGAAATCCTCTCTTAACATTTACCAATTCTGTCAAACTCCTCACGACAGGACAACGTGAAGACTGAAAATGTAAGATGTGGAGGGAAACAGAGAACCTGACAGAAGCATCGAACGCACAAGTGCACAAATTTTGCTTTTTACTTGGATTTAAACTCAGAAGTTGTAAGGAATTTGGGAATTTCAGAAGGAGAAGAAGGAGAAGAAGTTGCTGTTACAGTCCTGGCAAAAGCTTTTGTTCTAGCTAATAAAAGAAGTTAGTTTAAATAAAAAAAAAGAAAAAAAGTGTGTTTTTTTTTTCCTTCACTACTATGTTCATTACTGGTATATGGCATCTTGTTTTATTTCTTGGTATAATTAACTCTGTGTAAATTGTTTTTTGAGTGAAGCTAACTTTCTGGATGGGTTGGGTTGTATTTGAGGTAGGACTGATTTCAATAGGTTTCTTTCACAGACTTCTGATAGGTATTACTGGGATTTTGGTTTTGTTTACTGTATGTATAAACATACAGATTTGGTCGGACCAGCTCAGCTGCTGGAGTTTTGGGTGTTAATTTATTAAATGGCTTTTGTTAAATACAGAATAATTATGTAAGTCAACAGCAAATTACACAATTACCCAATTTATGGAGCTATGCTACTTAAACACAAAGTTTTATGTCTTACCATTTTTCTGTCCTTCTGCTCCAAGTAGTGGTTGCAAAAAAGAAAGTGCTGTTATTTTTCTGAAAAGTTTTCTTAAATAACAAGCCCTTTACTGCCTTTGAATTCAAGTCATAGGAGCCAAACAGCTGCCGCTGCTCTGAGGGCTTTTATACCCGGTGGGATTTGCCCCCTCCCTTTTCCTGGGTGCCATGGGAACGAGAGGTGGGCACCATGAGGGGTATATTAACCCTAGCCTTGGCTGAGGGGCTTCATTCCCTTTCTGGGATGTGCTGGGGTAAGAGCTCTCCTCCCATTTCAGTGAAGAGGCTCTTTCAGCTATCTCAGCTTGTTTCCAGCAGGTGTTTCTGGGCATCTAAAGCAACAGAGGTTTGGAAGAAACTGTGAGAAAAACAGCATGGAATACAGGGAGTGTTTAAGTTTGTTATTTTGGGGTTTGTGTTTATGGGTGGTGAAATGCATTTGCAATTTCTGGTGTTGTGCTTCTTTTGTTTAGGTGTTTTTGTGTTTTTTTTTTTTTTTTTGTATTTGTTTTTTTGGGGGGTTTTCTTTTTTTTTTTAGGAGGAATACAACTTCCAGAGATTCCAGATTGTGTCAAGCAAAACACTTTTTTCAGCAGATTCATCATGTCACAAGAAGGATCTGCCCAGTGTCAAAAATGCAAAAATGATGTTGGAGATTGAGGCTTCAGATGAATTGTGGGTTGTGACTGGGAGAGGGAGGGCGAACAGGTATCCAGGTAGGAGTTATTGGGAGGGGGTAGGTTTGCAGGCAGCAGGGTGAGAAAGGGTGTTTATTTGAGGACCTCCCCTCACACAAGGCTTTTCAGAAGCCTAGCAGAGGCATTGCCATGTCTTACAGCACACAAGGTCTGTACAGCACACAAGGTCTGATCCACTGCACTCACAGGAATGCCATTTAACTTTGCCTTTCTCTAACCCAGGTGCCACTCCTAATAAAGGCCACAGCCTTGGAATCAGGATGAAACTGGAGCCTGAAGGAGCCAGGCACACTCAGGAGAGGGCAAGTAGCTGCCTTGCTGGGATTTGACCCACATAACTCTGAACTCACACTTTGGTTTTGGTTTTCTCTATTATAGCTGACTGAGAGGCTAACAGGCCATCACAGGGCCCTCCAAGGCAGGCTCATTTCAGGTGCAGCTTGGGTCCACATCTCTGATCATCCAAAAGATAAGTCAGGGGCCATGGCCTGGAGATGGGAGAGTAGCGGGTTGGGGGTTCTTGGGCCAGATTTAAAAATTAGCAGAGGGAAAAGCAAACTTCTCCAAGAGCCTCTTAGGCCAGCTAAAGGGAGAGGCTCTACTTTTGATGGCAGCTTTCAGGCGGGCAGTGCAGAACAGCTCTGGTTTGTGTCATGTTGTCCAGTGTGCCGTGTTACCTAGTGTGTCTTTGGGGTCTCTTTTGCCTTCTTCCCTCAAGGCCCTCCCCACAAGCATGATGTGTCGTGTTTGATGTCCCCCTGTTTGTCACGTTCTGTGTCACGGGTGTCTGCACATATTTGTGCCGGAGCTGTCCTGCCCTGCTGCATGGCCTGCTGCAATAGGACAAGCCCTGGGGAGTGTAAATTTGTAATGTGGGTTGTACTTGGGCTCTAGATGCTATTCCAAGATTGACATAAGGTGTTTGCATGTTGTGAGTTATCCTGGTGGTGTTTGACATATGTTCTAACTTTCTTTCAGGTGCAGATGTGTTGCATCCATGGCAGAGGGTCAGGGTTAGGAGGTGCCGGGCCTTCCTAGGAGCACGGTGAGTAGCAGACTGGTGGGGTTTTGGGTGATGTGGTGCCAAGATCAGGCACTGATGTTTGGTTCTCTTTAATACAGCTGTCTGAGAGACACCAGCCAAGTGCCAGCAGGACCTTCCCAGCTAGCGAGGTGGCCTTTCTTTGCACCTGACAGGGATCAGCATCCCCTGATGTCTGAGAGATAAGTAGAGGGCTAAGGCCCACAGAGGGGATGAAAGCAGGTTTGGGAATTACTAGGAGGGGTTTTGGAGTCCACTTTGGAGGTGGGGCGTGTTCATGAAGTGGCCCTTTAGGCCCCATAAAAGCAAAGTCTCACTTTTGATCACAGAGCTGAGGTGTGCAGCAGGGCAGAACAGTCTCGGTATGTCTCGTGTCACTTGTCTATTGTGCATTATGTGTTGTTTGGGTGTGTCATGTCTTTTACCTTAGCCCTTTGAGGAGCCTGTCAGAAACCCTGGCATCATTGTTAGCATCTGTGATCTCTGCATTCCTTGGCCTGGCACCCAGGCCATAGAACTTTTGACTCGGGAGTTCAGACAGACATCAGACTCTCTTCTGTCTTTAGAAGCATCCAGTCAGATGTCTTTTCAGGTCTTGTTCTGAGTTATATGGACAGCTATGCCCCACCTGGATCCATTATGGTGGATTAGGGCTTGTAATAATATGAGGTTAGTTAGAGGATTCTGACCATAGGACTCCTAGGCATCCATCTTTGCTGTTCTTGGAATAAATCATCCAGTTTAGCATCTTCTTCCTCCAGGGTTCTCTGAGCCTCATCAGCTCACCATCGGTCTTACCTCGGTCATCTCTTTTTGCATTCTCTCAGTCCTCGCAGCCATTTTCCTTGCCAAGAGATTTCTGTGCCTGTTGTGTCCTCGTTGTCTGTCACGTCCTATCCCGTGTCATGGGTGTCAGCCCACATTTGTGCCAGAGCTGCTCTGCCCTGCCGCATAGCCTGGTGCAATAGGAGAAGTCCTGGGGACTTGAAGTTCGTATTGTGAGGTGTAGGTGGACTCTAGATGGGATTTGTAAATGGACACAAGATATCTGGAGCCCTTAAGTTATCCTGCAGCCCTTTGACTCTTGTCCTAACTTTCTTTCAGATGCAGAAGGATAAAATCCAGGGCAGAGTACCCCATCCCAAGTGAGGAGGTTCCCCGAGCAGGTCAGTCACTGTTTGTTGCTGTAGAGGAAGCATAAATGGTGGCTGTTGCAGCACTGTTCTTTGCCTCTCTTTTTAGGAAGTCAAGGGCCAGAGCAGCAGTCAAGACCGAGTGGGCAAGGTGAGCATTGAGTAGGGTACAGAAGCAGTTGTTATTGCTGAACTCTCAGTTTCTGGTGCAGCTCTAAGCATCTCCTCTTGGTTTTTTTTTTTTTTATTTTAGGTGGCCGCCTTGCGATCTATCCTGGCCGAGCACGCCCATGCCAGGTGGGTGCAGGCTTAAGGTATCGGTGTGGCATACTTGTTAGGGTTGGGACGTTGTGTTCTCACAGTATCTCAGCATGCTTTTCTGCTTTGTTTCTTTGCAGGTGCTGTCACTGCCCTAGGCATGCCCAGGAACAGAGAAGGGCAGGCGAGTTGGCGTTTAGGCAGGCTGACTCATAGGTGAGCTGGGCCAGTGGTGTGGAGGACTCCTGGGGATTACTGTTTTTGAGAGCAATAGTCACATGTTCTGTTTTGTCTTAGGTCCCCTGAGGAGGCTTGTAGCCAAAGCTTGGAAATGGCAGCACCGAAGCACACATGGAGCACATCTCAACGTCCACATCCAGCCGAGGCTGGATTTTGTCCACTCCTCTTCCAAAAGCTGAGTGTTGGGGCCAGTGGTTGGGAGAAGGGGAAAAACCTTTACTGTCACAGGAGGCAATCTGATGTCAGCTTAGTGGAGAGGTCTGTAGTGGGACAGGCTCTCTGGAAGTAAAGGGAGAGGGTTTCTCCTCGGCCTCACCAGAGCCTTTGCCAGGCAGGGCATTTCCGACCCATCTCCACGTTCATGTGAACTTTGCGTCGTCAGCCTTCCTCGACTCGACACCGTCATGGATCTTTACCCCGAGGAGCTCGCCTTCAGGTCTGGAGCTATAGCCACGGTCACCTGGCAGTCTGCTTCCTTCTCTAGGCTTGCTCCTTCCCTCTCGAGCATCCTCTTAACTGCTTTGGCACTAACTTCTTTTAACGAGTTATATTTCATCATCACATGCTATTGTCATAGGGCTTCCTTTGCTTTGGCATCATCAGCCTCTGGCTCATCTTCTGCTAGGAATCTCAGGTAACTAAGGGGAAAGTGCCAGGCAGTTGCCATTTGTCTCTGTTATGTTATCTGTGTCTATGTTATGTCGTCCGTGTCTGTGGTATGTAGCGTGTGTCCATTGTCTTCCACCTCATAGGCCTTTGTAACGTCTCGATGCTTGATCGGCACTCTTCTGTGCCATATAGGCCTTGTTCTACTCACATTCCTTTCCGGATATCCCTTATTCCGGCATCTTTAAATTTTTACTCTTTGAGACAGGAATGTCTCACAGGGACAAGATGTTCTCATCCATCTTCCTTCTCACTACCAGCTTCGGTAGTGCCTTTTTTCCATTTTCTTGGACTTCTAGAAGGAGCGTCTTGCACCCGTCTCATGTGACTGCAGTAGTTCTATAGATTCGATCTTCTCAAAGGGTATAGGGCTCAAGAATTCATTGTCCAGAGAGTTATCTCCAGTCCTGGCTTGTATTGTATGTACCTATATTCTGTGTACCTATATTGACCTATATTGTATGTACTCACATTGTATGTACCTATGCTGGCTTGTACTGTATGTACTTACATTGTATGTACCTATGTTGGCTTATACTGTGTGTACTTACACTGTATGTAAGCGCGTTGCCCTATATTATGTGTATTTACACTCTGTGTATACTTGCACTGTATGCATCAGCTTATATTGTGTGTACATACATTGTACCACTTATGGTTGGGGCTGCCCTGCCCTGGTACGTAGTCACAGTTAGGTAGAACAGTTATAGAAATTTTACTGTTCAACTGTCTTCTGTGGGATTTTGGGTAGAAAACTTATCAGTCCAGTTTGGGGACAAGTCCCAGCTGTCAGATAGCCACTTGTTGACCCTTCCTGTCATCTCACAGGTCCCCGACGCTGCTGACTTCCCCAGGATCTGCCATTTATGTCAAGGAGCGGCAGCCAGAAGATGTGTCAAAGCACGTTCTTCAGTGTCTCAGGTAAGGGCTGCAGCAAGCGTGTAAGTGGAAAGAATGTGTGAGCGTGTTTGAGAGCACATGGCTGTGTCTGTGTCTGCTCGTCTCTGCATGTGTGAGCACATGCTGACTGGATTTAACCTTATGATATATGACTTTTAACCTTATGATATATGACTTTTGCTTTTCAGGTTTTGCAACTCATTGTTAAATTTAGAATAAAAAATCCCAGCTGCCTTCCCCCCCGCCGCGGCTGTTTTTTTTTTCTTGGTCCTGGTCGGGTAAAAAACCAGAAAAATACCCCAAGATAGGCGAGAAAAGACCCAAAAAAACCCCAAGATGGGCAAGAAGAACCCAGGAAAAAACCCCAAGATGGGCAACAAAAAAACCCCACAAAAACCCAGGAAAAAAACCTCAAGATGGGCAAGAAAAAATCAAGAAAAAAATCAGAACAATCCCAGGAAAAAACCTCGAGGTGGGCAAGAGCAAACCCAGAAAAAAAACCTAAAAAAAACGAAGATGGGCAAGAAAAAAAACAAGAAAAAAATCCCAGAAAAACCCCCAAAATGGGCAAAAATAACCCAGAAAAAACCCTCAAGACGGGCAAGAAAAATACCCAGAAAAAAACCCAAAGAGGGACAAGGAAAAATCAACAAAAAAAGCGGAAAATCACAGAAAAAAACCCCAAGATGGGCAAGAACAATCCCAGAAAGAAACCCCAAGATGGGCAAGAACAATCCCAGAAAAAAACCAGAAAAAACCAAGGAAAAAAAAACCCAGGAAAAAAACCCGAAAAAACCCCCAAGATGGGCAAGAAAAATCCAGAAAAAAACCCTGAAAAAAACCCCCAAGAGAGGCAAGACAAAATCCCAGGAAAAAAAACCCCAAGATGGGCAAGAAAAAATCAACAAAAACCCCAAAAAACTCACAGAAAAAAACCCCCAGACAGTCAAGAAAAAAACCAGAAAACTCCCACAGAAAATACTGAGAAAAAACCCAAGATGGGGGCAAGAATAAATCCAGAAAAAACCCCCAAGACAGGCAAGAAAAAACCAGGGAAAATCCCAAAATGGGCAAGAACAACCTCCCACAAAATCGGCCGTAAAGCGCGACTGTCGTAAAAGGTGCCGTAAAGCGCGACTGTCGTAAAAGCGGCCGTAAAGCGCGACTGTCGTAAAACTGCCGTAAAGCGCGACTGTCGTAAAAGCGGCCGTAAAGCGCGACTGTCGTAAAAACTGCCGTAAAGCGCGACTGTCGTAAAAGCGGCCGTAAAGCGCGACTGTCGTAAAATCGGCCGTAAAGCGCGACTGTAGTAAAAGCGGCCGTAAGGCGCGACTGTCGTAAAAGGTGCCGTAAAGCGCGACTGTCGTAAAACAGCCGTAAAGCGCGACTGTCGTAAAAGCGGCCGTAAAGCGCGACTGTCGTAAAATCGGCCGTAAAGCGCGACTGTCGTAAAAGGGGCCGTAAAGCGCGACTGTCGTAAAACTGCCGTAAAGCGCGACTGT